>NC_141876.1:145422500-145725530 GCF_056163025.1 Triticum urartu
GGCGGGTAGGTATTTTTGAGAGGGGAAGCCTCATGGAGCCCAATGTACTATGCGGATGTGCGTGACAGGGGCACCGGCGTGGCACACGGTTAGTGTGAGTGAACCGTGTTTGTTGCGTCATCCGACTTGTCTAATGTTCATAGATTTGGCAAAAAATGACGCGGGAGAGGGTCAGAACACGAACACACATGCATGTGGACCAAATATATGTATGAAAAGGGTGGTTTGGTGTTCAAATAACAAATGCAACTTCAATGTGGCACCTATCTCGCAAAGCGCATGGTATTGCTTGCCCCCCTCCCCACCTTGTGTCGGCGGGAAGGGAATCCTAAGCTATGTATGCATGCCTCCCCCCACGGAGGTTCACCTAGCAAAGTGCGAAGTAGCAGTCCCCCCACCCCCCACACCCACCCACTTTCAGTCGGCAGGCCAGAGAGGCATCTCACCAAGATGGATCATAAAACGGACCGAGAATAATCCACCTTGGTCGTACAACTTCTCTCTTGTTGTTGGTAAAAGTGATGGTCGTCCATGCGACCTCGGAGATGGGCTAGCTCACCAATAATCACGCAAGTAGCTAGTCCCCGAAGACAACCACTGCCCGCGTGTGGCCCAAACATATGTATGGAGAGATGTGTTTGAATACACAATGGAACAACTTTGATGTGGCACTGTGCTTTCGAACGAGAAATTCCCACACAGAGTGAGGGTTAGTTGACAATGCATATGTATGTCACACCACACTTCAAGCCGATGACGGGGATTCATGCATGCATGCGTGCATAGTATGCGCTCAAAACTTAATTAGGTCTGAGTCTCACCATGACCTATACTATGATAGCACGAACCAAAGGAAGAATCCGCCATGGTAATCTATCTTGTTGTCGGTCATGGTGATCATGGATGTCCACGCGGGCCCACGAATATATAGGTTTGTCGCCGATAACCACGCGAGGGAGTGTACCATTCGAAGACAACCACTACATGCATATGCATGGAGGTGAGTGCACGCATGTTTGAATACCATTTCACAACATTGATGTGGCGCGTGCGTCGAAAATCGTACAGTCCCCACACAAAGCGAGATCGGTTCATGATGTGTCGTGGTACTGGCCACTTCGACTCGATGGGAGGGATTCGTGCATACACATGCATGTGTGTGCTCAAACTGTATTATGTCATCCCAGAGCATGACCTATATATATACCGTATTACAAACAAAAAATAATCCCCTCCTAAGTCAAATTAACCTCTCTTGTTGTCAGGCAAAGTAGTGATGGACAAAGCGGGTCCACAGATGGAAAGCATCGATATCTCTGATAACCGCTTAAGTGGGTGCGAGAGGACAACCACCATCACTTTGCATGTGGGCCAACCATATGGCGAATACCCAAAATGCACAACTTTGATGTGGCACATGCCTCTAAAACCGTAAAGTCCCCACACAGAGTGAGGTTCATGAAGCGTACTACATATGATGGTCCCCTTCCCCCTCTTTGATGCATACTATATGCTCCTACCATAATGCAACCCAAAAAGAATCCTCCTTGATGGTGAAATTAATTAACCTCTCCCGATGTAGGTCAAAGTGATGCATGCATCGACGATGGCCTCATGGGCCCACAGATGGAAGAGTCACGCGTGAGTGTCCTAGGATAACCACCGCCTGCATGCATGTGGCCCAAAGAGGTGTTGTGTGATGTTTGAATAGCCAATTTCACAACTTTGATGTGGCACGTGCCTCAGAAACCGAAAAGTCCCGACACTGAGTGAGGTGTACTTGTTCATGGACGCTTACGTATAGTATATATGCTAGTCCCCTCCCACCTCTTTGACACATACTTTATATATATACTCCCACCATAACACAAACAAAAAATATTCTACCTTGCTGGTCAAATTAACCTGACTGCTGGCTATTCGTCAAAGTGATGGACGACGACCTCGCGGGCCCACAGGAAGCATCACACCTGAGTATCGAGTGTCGTGTAGGACAACCATCGACTGGATGTGGCCAAAACATGTATGTACGAAAGGGTTGTGTAATGTTCTAAATAACGAATTCACGGTTGTGATGTGGCACCTGCCTCACAAAACGGCCAACCCACATGGTGGCTCACGACTCGTAGTGTACTGTGAGCCACCCGCCACCCCCAGACGCACACACACACACACACGCACACACCCACACACACACACACACACACACACACCGTGAATCCACCGCAACTACGATGCATGTTAAATTATCCCGTGGTGGACATATGTTACCAAAGGAGGGACGTTTTAATTTTGAAAAAAAAACAGAGATCATTAAGACGTTTTAGTACATTGATTGATTTTCTAGGGGTATAATGTGCAAAAATCAAATTTGAGCTACATGCACACATGACAGTGCACCTAAATGGATTGCAAAAACACATGTGTCTCACTGGGTGCATGTTTACTCCCCGTGCAAGAAGTTTCAAACATTGAGAATCTTGATTTTTAAATTCCAGTACATCCAAAACTTATTTGAAATTCATGAAACTTACCATGTTGTCATATAGACACCAATACAAAATGGCATTGTACTTTTTTGGGTCAAATTTGAGACCAATTTTGATGTAATCTTTATCTTCTTACAAACGGGAGATTATTAATAATCGGGACAGATTATTTATTCAAACCATGGGTGTTAGACCAACAATGGATACGTGCCATGCTTTGGTTAAGCAATAAAGCGGCAACATTAATCACCCAAATAGAAAAACAATATACGTGCCACCACGCGACCCGTGTGTCCTACGAGCAGGCAGACTGGGAGGCATGCGAGTAGCTGTGTGAAACGATGGTGGGCATGCCAGCAGTCCGGTGCGCAGGCTCACCAGGAGGTGAGCCAGCGGTTTGACCGCCGCTCGCCTCTCTCCCACTACTCCATATTGATGGCGCGCCCGAGCAGCCGCACCCTCATCCTCGCCACACACACAATCCTCTCTCTACGCTTGCATCCTCGACGCCGCTCTCAGTCCTCAAAGCCATGAGTGTATGAGGATGTCGCCGAAGCGCCCCATCGGAGGGAGTGGCGATGCTAGGGTTGCTGAAGCACCGGAGCACGACGTGGAGATGGAGGCAGAGGTTGCCGTCACCACCGGTGAGGTATCGCTACACCTTGATGTTGTTAACGGCGTCGAGCTTCCACAGCCAGAGGCGGAGGTCCACACCGACTCCGGTGACGACTCGGGTGACGACCCCGGCGATGACTCCGATGACGACGGGCAAATGGTTAGTAATCTGTACCCATTTATGTGTCAAATAGATCCTAGGGTTTCTCTGGTTACTCCAACCTCCCCCTTTTTGAAATAGAAATCGTATGGTTATGTTCTCCCAATCCATGAAATCTGAGTAAGCACTGGTATGCGTCGGTGCTATACACACGGTTTTTAACCCCTTTCCGCGACAACATTTGGAACCGTCGCCAAGTGAGTGTGGGTGATAGGGGGTACTTCCAACACGACCCAGAAACCGTTGGGGATAGGCCCTCCTGGCATACAGGCTGGGGCAAAATGAGATCGTGTGCGGTCGGGTGAGGCGTCAAAACCCAATCATTTCCGTTCGTATGTACATCCCACA
Organism: Triticum urartu; assembly: GCF_056163025.1. NCBI lineage: Eukaryota > Viridiplantae > Streptophyta > Magnoliopsida > Poales > Poaceae > Triticum > Triticum urartu. The sequence goes on from NC_141876.1 coordinate 145,426,113, forward strand.
CGGTGAATCCCAGAAAAACATTTCCGTTCATATGTATATCACACACAGTCAATCCAAGGAATATGTTTCCATTCGTATGTACATCCCACACAGTCAATCCAAGGAAAATGTTTCTGTTCGTATGCACATCCCGCACAAGTTTATGTATAGGCTCGTGTGTGATAGGTGTAACTATCACACATGCTCTGCCTTGGTTAACTATTTGCTTTTATCAACTACATCACACACGATTTGATGAAGAAAACTGTGTGGCATTGGACTATCCATCACAAGCGCTTTTACTGCTAGAACCGTTTGCAAAGTTCCATGACAGATTTAGCACGTTTATTAGTTTATAATTAATAATTCCAGTATTACGCAAATTCACATTTAATATCGAACAGCTGTTTGCCAATTTCATATCAGGCACATAAATATATTTTAACATCACAGTACGATAGCTACCTGAAAACATCACAGTACAACATATCACTAGTACATCGAGCTCCTAAACAAATGGTTTAAAACCCCTTTCCGCAACGGCATCTAGAACGTCGCCAAGTGAGTGTGGGAGATAGGGGGGGGGGTCCTTCCCACGTGACCCAAAAACCATCGGGGATATGCCCTCCCGGCACACACGTTCGGCAAAATGAGGTCGTGTGCGACCGACGAGAGCTCAAATACGGAAATACGTACAATAGAGCTAAAAAAATACAATTATACGACGAAATTGTTTCCGGTCGCAAGTACATCCCACACAGTCAGTCGCCGCTAAACGTTTCCGTTCGTATGTACATCCCACATAGTTGCTCGAAGGAAAATGTTTCCGTTCGCAAGTACATCACACACAATTTTTCCCGTTAAACCGCTTGCGTTATTGAATATATCACACACGGTCCATGGAAGAAACTATGTGGAAAAAGCTGTCCATCACACACAGTTTTCATGTGGTAAACGTTTGCGCAAGGTGGCCTAACGCAAACAGTTTTCAAGAGAAAGTCGTGTGTGATTGTTCATTGATCCAACATGGTTTATTCCTAGAAACTGTGTGCGTTGCCTGAGGTCATCACCCACGGTATTTTTTTAACAACCGTTTGTAATAGCAAAACCCAATTAGCAGGCTAATTATCCGATTATTCATAATCCATTTATTAATCTAATTGACAGTTCATATTAAGCACACAATATATTTCATTTTCATAATTGAAATACATCAGAGTACAACATCATATAGCTTCAGCACTCAGCTACCCCATTACACAACTACACCAGGACCAAGTTTCACATGCAACATCTATAAACTTTCGAAATTAGCATCATAGACGGTACATAGACAGATGTATCTTATCTGGAAAACTACTGAAGCAGAAGGCGAATATTGATCCTTCATTGATGTTGAAGGTCTTTATAACTTTAGGCTAGTGCCCGTGGATGATTGATCGTCCATCCTTCGTCCTCTTCAGGAACACTTCAATATTGAACCGTGAGTGTTGTATGAATACCTTCCTCGCCTCCTGACCATGCAGGTGGTTTGAGAGGTAATCATCAGTGAACTGCTTTGGAAAGGCCTAAAAACAAGGATGTGCATAAATATCTTCTCTATATTGGAAATGGGGCAAAGGAATAAAAAAGGCAAGGTATAATAGTTAGTACCATCCTGTAGTGAACTGATGTCTTCTTCATTGTGCAGACAAAGATCTTGTTGTTTTTTATCGTTAATTTCTTTATCCCAACAATCTTTCCGAGTTTCTTGACTTGACTGATATTCATGGACAACTCATTTCCCCATATGCAAAAAGGGTCGAACAGTGGGTCAAAATCTCTGACAGCAGGACCTACATGTGCAAGACCAAATTGTTAAAAACCTAAATATTAGAATGGTTCCTGCAACTGCACAATAATGTGCTATTAGACAACAGACCATGCACTTGCTAACCTCGATTATAAACCTTATTGCTTCCCATTGTTTCCCTGCAACACATGTAAGGTAGTTAGTCATCAGGTTAAGTAAGGGTTCGCATGCTATCAGTAAAATATGTTGATGAAAAATAATCACATTACAGATTCATTAGATTAATTCAAGCCATAGGGAAAACCCATTTATCCAAACCAAGCATGATTAAGAACTAGGAAATATATCATTTGTATATGTTTCTCATGTATTAAGTGCAGCCAAATTTGATTTATTCCTCACATGCACAACAATACAAAATTCTACCCACGGTAATTGGACATCGCATTGCAGAATTAAACCAAGCAGTTAACTAAACACCACAACAAATGAACCAAACATTAAATGAACACCACATTGCACAATATAACATTGAACCAAGCAGTTAACTAAACACCACAACAAATGAACCAAACATTAACTGAGCACCACATTGCACAATATAACATACTCCTAATAGAAGATCAAACAGTTAACCGAACAGTTAACTACAACCAATTGTAGCAATTGTATTCTCTCTCTAATAATAAAGCACAGATTGATTCTCTGGGTTCACCATCACGGCGTTTTTACACAAAAGTCCCTGACTTTTTCTGAAATCAACCCGTAATCCTATTGTTAAGTCGACCTGACGGCATGGGGAACAGAAAAAAAAGAAAATGAAAAATCCCACCCGGACGACGGGACGAGCCACGACCTTGCCTCCCATCTCAACCTCCAGCGCCCCGCCCCGCCCCTCCGCTGCGTGCCGCCACCACCGGCTCGCGCTCCTTCGCCGCGCGCCGCCCTGGTCGCCGCCACCGGCCTTTCATCGCCTCAACGCCCGACGCCTGAATCTCGCAGGCTCGCCGCACACGTGCTCCCTTGCCAAGTTCGTCCAGGCGGCCGCCATACTCGTCGCCATTGCCGAATTCCCCTACGGCGCCAATCTCAAGAGCCCCGAAAACTTCTTTGACAACTTGATTCCGTGCATCTCGGCTCGATTACTTCAATGAGGAGGAAGATGACGACGTGGCGGAGCTCCTGGACACGGCCGCCTGACCCGGGGACGGCGGGGAGGTCTTCAGCGACGGTGGCCTCTGGTGCATGCGGAGGTCTATGTGGAGGCGGAAATTTAATTCGACCTCACCTTGGGCTGCCGTCCTCCCCAAGTTCCTGCTGCCGGCGGCCTCCCGAAGCTCCAGCCCACCTCCTCCCCGAGCCCCAAGCACGAACAAGGTACCGTGCTGCACACCTGAAAGTCACCCAGCTACTCCCTGTAAGCCAAATCCCCTTTTGAAATTGAGCAGTTGAGCAAATTAACTAGGAAACCTTGACACACGCTTGCGTCCAGTAGCTCGATCTGCTGATGCTAGGAGGGGATTACCATTAGAGCTGCAGCCGGTGCTGAGCACTCATAGTTTCAGGTTATTATTTCTTACTCAGAGTATTTAATTTTTTCGAGATGGATGTGGGTGATTCGATTGGAAAGAATTCTTTCAGTCTGTAACCCAGTTTATGCCTCAAATAACACGTAGATCTATTGATTGATTCTTGACATCAACGCACTGAATGGGCTCAGAAACGGAGAAGTGCCATGGTGTACTGTGGGTTTCAGCCTTTCTGGAGATGCATAGTTCAACAATATTCTGTATTATTGGAGCAAGCTTTTCATCCATAAATTCTAAGGTCACTTACCTTCTCTTTCTTTTCATCTGCAATTCTATGTAATGCGCGGCCCCTTTCTTCAAAGTTGTTTGCTAATGTATGAGCCCAACCTAAAATTAATTAGGCTAATGATGAGTGTTTTAGTTTCCTAGATGGTGATGCTTTTGTTATGGGAATGATGTGCTTTCTATTTTCATGTCTAGACTTGGTTTCATCTTTGTTCACAAGGTGAACTCCACTAAATCTTTAGATGTTTATACATTCAGTGCACACACATATATATCCCATCCGCTTTATGCTGCACCTCCATGAATGCAGAGCTCCCGTGGAAGCTTGGACAAAAGTAAGAAGTAAACCGCAGGCTTGAAATTGCAAGAAGCAACCTGCTTTGATTCAAATAATTTTGGCAGTCTGCCCATCTATTAGGAGAATTCTGTGCCAATTAATTTCTCCAGTATGCAGCCATGTTGTTTGATTAGTCAGAGTTTTCTTAGTCTCTTCAGACTCCAATACAGTTGTTTTTCGTGGCCCAAAAACTGTTGCAAAGTAGATATAAGTGGTGATGTAGCCTAGAACAGAAAAACTTATCTGAAAAATACCTTTTCCTTGAGAAATTGGAAATGTCACTTGGACTGGAAAAGCATAGCTAGATAATACTGATTAATTCCACCCTTGGCATGATCATATTCGTGTAGGCTGTCCTTTTGGTCTCCAAACATCAACAATCAATTTTTTCGTCTATAGATTATTGAGCATATGACGGGTATATGATGAAATACACGCGAGGCAGGAGTGCAGCGCCTGACGATGGCCGTGTGTTTCTCCGCATCTACATACAGGCTCCTGGATCAATCCGGCAAATACACAATACGTGCATGGGTCGATTGAGAGCTCCCGCATGTAAGTATAACAACCAGGTTCACAGTCAAGTTCGTCTATAACTACTTGAATTTTCTTTTCGGTTCCTCCTTATTGCATAAGAAGTTACTGATTAATTGTCTCTTATTCATTCAATCTCCTTAGCTTACATGCCAGATCACACTCCAACCAATACACGATGGAACATCCAGTGGAGAAGAAGGTGATCAGTTGGTTCATGCGGAGCAACTCTTCACGTTCAGTTCCTCAATACAGTTTCTACAGTGATCAGGGACCGTTGTGTCAGCGGATAGCGCGGGCCAGTGATTCTCCAGGGGCTGGCGATGCCTCTCACCTGTTCATCTCCATAGTCATGCCCAATCTTCTAGCTGTCGTTCACCAGGCTCTTCATCGACCTCGGTGCGACCCTATGAACCACCAGCATAGATAACCTATCTACTTCCTAGATAATCTTTTTATGTGCTATTAGTTAGCTTCTCTATAATATGCATGTATGTCTTCTTTAAGGTTCTTGTTTTGTTGAAATTTGGTCGTTCTAGGATAGGTTTGATCCTCTGTTAACCATTTAACTTAGACGAGCAAAGCTTATCTTACTTTTTTCAAAGAACAAAATTATTTTACTTAATTACTTGGTTGAATACCAACATGTGCAGATATGCTTTGAGCAGACTCATGTACGTGTGTTCCTGGTCTGCAGGTGAAAGCTTCAGAGTCATCTGCTGCTTCTAGGAAATATTGCTTTTTAGAAGTGTACCGCGTAATCTAAGCAAATACCAGTATCCATAACCTGGCATGTACAAGGCATCGGATCCAAATGAATATGTTATATGCTGACATATAGTAGTTTAGGATGTAATGGTTTGGCATAGGAGTTTCCCAGTTTTGGTTTTATGTTGTGTTAATGGGTTTTGCACAAACATAATGGCATAGCTCTGAATTTGGGTCCTCGGGATCAAAATATTACTGTTATAAACAATCTAATCATTTTCCTTTTCCAAGGAAGGTTCTTTGGTTATCATCAGTAGAAGCGGGGTTGGATTCGTTGACAGATGTTAAATGATGGTCAAGGTTTTTCTCTGTCAACGATGGTTGATTGATCTTGTGGTGGCAGTTCTATCGTGTTTCACATGGCTGCATCTTACAGGTTTTGCCGCCTCGCTCTGCACCCTTCAAGTTGTGGTTGTATGAAGGATGAACCTATGTCTCATTTTTTTGAGGGCGAACATATGTACCATTTCCTTGCTTTAATAGTTTAATTATTGGAAAAATTAGTATATGTTCAAATTATTCATCTCTGACACCAAGCAAAAACTTTTTTGAAATCCTTTGAAGACTACACGAAATAGCTTCAGAGTGGTCATCATAAACATGTACCTATTTGAAGATCTTATATTAAGTAGTCCTCGATATATTCAGTGGTGTGCTTGCAAAATCATCTGGTATGTCATGCTATGTTGCATCTACTTCCCATTATTTTCGGCTTATAAATTGTTAATACTTTGTGGATCCTAAAAATGGTACTATGCAGAGAAGCAGCAAACACTGTATATATTGCCGTTTGAGAAAAATATAACACCCCAATATTTAACTCTTTGTTTCTTTTTTACTTGTAAAGGAACTACCTCAGATAGATATATGATCCATCACCTTTAAAATAAGGTTAGTATGAAGTCGAGTAGGACAAAACATCGTCTTGGATTTGCACGGTAATCGATGTTTTCTCCCGTTGCAACGCATGGGCCCTTTTGCTAGTTGTTTCTCATGTATTTACTATAGCCAAATTCAATTTATTCCTGACATGGTATACAATAACAGAATGCACCCATAATTTTGTAAAGATAATTTTGATTTATTTATCATATGGAAGACAATACAAAATTGCAGCCTGAAGAATTGAACATAACATTTGCATAATTGAACCAAACAATTAACTGAAGACGACAACTAATTAACAAAACAGTTAATAAGTGAGCACCACACATCACGACATATAGAACATATACACTAGAGCAACATATTCCATGATAAAATTAGATATCACCATTCACTAGAATTTGCGAAGGAAAGGCGGGAGCAGCACACGCAATGGGTAAACCGAGTATGCATAACCGGCGTAGCTAGCAAATGGCAAGGTGGTCCTTCAAGATCTAGGGGTCGGCACGAATGGCAGCCATCGGGACCTCATCTGCACGTGCGGCCGTGATTTGCTTCTCCGCTGCCAAATGCTCCTTGAGGTCTTGGCTATACTGCGTGCACCATGGCTTAGGCCAGCGCTTATTTGGTGGAGGGGTCGGTGATTTGGGTGGAAGGTGTCGCGCTCGCGCCAGCGGTAGGGGCATGTGGGATGTGGAAGGAGGAGGAGGATAGGGGTCGGGTGTGGATTACCTGCCTGGATAAGCGAGGCCGAGGAGCGTGAAGGAGGGTCGCCGGCGAGGAGGCGGCAGCGCTGCAAGCAAGGAGTGAAGGTTTCAACTTGGAAAGGAAGGCGGAAAGAGTGGAAATGTGGATTTTGGTAAGGGGGAGGGGGCGGGGAGGTAGATATTTCCGCGGAAGCCGAAAATTTGGAATCGCTTCAGCCAAAAAACTGGCGCGCAAAGTGTCATCGGACATGGTCCCTTATTCAGAACTGGCGCGCTGTGGACTGTAGCCGACGCACCTTCTCTCGTAAGCCATGGGCGTACTATACACTAACGATGCTCCAAGATATCTTGTGCTGCATCTCACACGGTTGGTGATAATAAACTGTGTGCGATCTACTTGATTTATCGTCTTGATCATTTGAATTACGTAATGGGGTCACAGCTACAAAGGACGGTGTTTGAATTGTTAGAACTTATATCTGCAGTACATGTAACTATAGGTGTGTCTTCAAAAAAATTGGAATGATTCAGGGTTCGTTTGTACATTTTTATACATTAACTGGGTTTTCCAGGCATTTTATGCGCATAATTTAAATTTGAACTACATGCACATGCTCTAGTGCATATAAACTTATTGAAAAATTAAATATGTGTGCTTGGTTGCGTGCTTAGGTCCCATACAAGAAATGAGAATGAATTTCAAACACCCTGCCAGTGTCACTCAGCCGCTAACATTGACATGCCTAGTTTTTAAATTCTAGTAAATCCAAAACTCGTATGAAATTCATGAAACTTGGCATGCTATCATGTAGCAGCATCAACATGTCGTGGTACAAATTTTGTCCCATTTAGGGCAGGTTTGGGTATAAGCTTCTCACAAACCAGAGCTTCTCACAACAAGCGTGATGGTTTTGGTAGGGAACATGCCACCTTTGGGGATGAAACGATATCCGTTGCCTCTTATTGCTTTCAAAATTTTCGAGTGTCAACATAGAACAACAGGAGTGTTGTGCGAATTTTTGTGATTTTTCAGGGTTCGTTTGGACATTTTTATGCATTAACTGAGTTTTCAATGCATATATGTGCATAATTCAAATTTGAACTACATGCACATGCTTGTGGCACCCGGGCTCAGAGAAACCGGAATGCCTCGTATTCCAGCCCAGAGATCGATGAGAAGTCTTCTGGAATACGACACTGCTTAGTATAGAACAAACCAGCTTTCTATTATTACACGAATATGAATACAAGGTCTTCGATATTACAATGAATAACATCGGCATGACGACACTACACCATCCTCAGTTGCTCTATGCAAGCAGCAGAACAACTCGAAGCAGCGGAAAAACTTCTAGTAGCGGAACAATGACGACGGTGGTGAACTCCACTCCGCAGGGACTCTGGCTGGAACGCTTATCCTAGCTCGCACGAACGGAAACCACAACAAGAAATCAAGCAATCACGACATGACCTGCAAACTGGCATGACGCGCCAGGTCAGTACATTGAATGTACTTGCAAGCTCACAATAACCAAAAGCATTCAAGACAAACAACAACATGGCAATTACAGGTTAAGCATGATTTATCATGAGATCATCAGGATAACATGGCATGAACAACATGAACATGATACAGCTAGAACAATATGAGCACGGCATGAACATATAAATCTGACAATATGCAACATGATGACACTATATGCACCATTATTCTGCTCGGGTTACCTCGTAACCATAACATGCATCACTTACCAACCTCGGACATCACACGATCATCTCAGGATCAAATCAAGCTTGGTATGAACAATACCGTAGTAATGATTAAATGACCACAAGGAGCTTGATCTTTACCCACGATTCTCATACAACATCACGAATATCCAACAACTCAGTATCCTTGGTACATGGTGACCATTCACGGATCACAAACGGAACCACTCTTGGCTCAACGGGTTACCTCGTAACCAAACAGTGATCCTTCCAGCGATCACAACCATGACCAACACTTGGTCTCAAACGGTGATCTTTCCGGCGATCACAACCATGACCAACACTTGGTCTCAAACGGTGATCTTTCCGGCGATCACAACCAACTTATCTCCTCATCGAACCGTGGTTGTTATTAAGCACATTATTATTATTATTATTATTATTATTATTATTATTATTACTGTTGACTCACAGTGTGACTGACATGAACTGGGCCCTTATCCACGGGCATGGCTATTGATAGATTTAATATACACTATGCAGAGGTTAGTACACCGTACCCACACTACGGAACCCATGACCTCGCACTCCCATTCAGGTGGACCAACGGCGCTCCGACAAAACCGTCCTACTGCCATGACACTCTCCCGGCCACTCCAACTCACTCCCCACTGGGCTAGTCCTGGGTAGCCCCGTGTCTACCAAAGACACCAATGGCCACCGTCGTGGCAAAACATAAACGGTCCCACCCGGGGACAAGGATCCATAACAACAACGGGCACACAAGGCTTATGTCCGCCTACCTGATCAAGGTAGCGTGCGCCCATAACCTTCCCTCGTTGGAGGCACCGGCGAGAGGCTTGACAATAGACCCAGTTAGGACCTTCCCATAAAGGTAAGCGTGGTTGCACTAGTCAGCTCGATATGGTGGCACCATGACTCAGCCAACAATTGTTCAAGTTCAATTTAATCCGGTTAAACTTGAATGCAATATGCTGAGCCATGATAAAATAACATGATGCAATTTCAATGCATGAGCATGATATCAACATAAGCACGGGGTGCAACATAACTATCCACCATATCAACAATGAATAATCTCCAACTGAGCATGGCATAATGACGAGCATGAATATCACAAGTACACCACTACTCATAGCATAACATGACCACTAGCATCAACCATAAATACCATGCACGAACTCATCAATAACATTACCGAGTAAACACTTAACCCACTAACAGCAAAGGAACAATGCATATCAACAGTACTCGGTAACCGACGTTAGTCATGCACCGAAGAACATGACCAACCCAACATGTACTACTATCAAGCATAGCAATATGAAAATAATACTAACAAGTAGTTCATGATAACAAGGTGCAAGAAATCATAACATGATGGTAACCGCCGATCCATAAGCATAACCAAACTAACGACAGCAATAGAAAAACAATCATACAGTTATTAAAGATTCAAGTTGAAACCCAATGCTACTGCATGACTATCATGCAAATGGTGGTTGTGGCTTGCCTGGGGTGGAAGAAATCACCGGGGAGAAGTGCGAGAAGCTCGCGGAAAGATTTACCAGAAATAGTTCTCTCTCGGAGGGGCTATTTACGTGCAAGGGAAAAAAGTTCATTTCTAGAATATTAACACATGGTGAAAGTGATATCAACAGAACGGGCTCGACGAGACGAAGAAGTGGGCTTTGGAATCACCTCATTTGAAGTTGTGGTTGAAAAGTTATAAAGTGTTTTCTGCCAGGGACCTTTCTGTAATGAAAATATTTTCAAACAGGGCCTGGACAGAAAAACAGAAAACACAATTAGAGAAATACAATTTCATTGAACTGAAAACGTATTCTGGGCTGAAGAAGAAACATAATGCACTTTCTGGAGGAAAACGTATTCGCCAGAATACGCTTTCACTTATCCACCTCAGCAGCTCGGGTCAACGCGGGGACTTACAGGCGGGGCCCGCCACTTATCCACGTGCTCCGGACCGAGTCAATGCCTAAGAGACTGACATGCAGGGCCCAGGGCTCCACTGGACAGCTGACAGGGCGGCGTCTTCCTTCTCCATCGACGCCCGACAGAGCAGAGGGAGGGGAGCAGCGCCGGCGGCCGTCCCGACGCCACCGGCCATCTCCGTTGACCCTCCGGCCACCGGAGTGACCAGGAAGAAGAGCCGCATCCGCCCGGATGGTTCTTTCCCGTCAAGAAGCAGCAGAGGGAGCAGGGCTCCGGCTCCAGAGATGGACGACGGTGACGGTGAAGATGGAATCGGGGCTACGGTGGACGGCAAGGAGAGGCAGGGTTTGGGAGGGGTTCGCCGAGGTTGAGGAACTCTTCTGGAGGTGGAAAGGAGGAGGGATGGGCTCGGCCTCTAGGGAATTTAGGCAGATGGCCGCGGCGGCCATGGTGGCCAACATAGGCGAGGAGAGCTCCTGGAGCTCGTGGGAGAGGTCGGGGAGGAGTAGTGGAGTGAGGCGAAGAGCTTGGCGCGGTCAGGAGGCCTCGGGGCTGCTTAAATAGCCGAGGGGAGGAGGAAGCCGTGCTGGCGTTGCCGCGGACGCGTGGCCGGCGCCGCGGACGTGGGACGCGTGTGCACGCGCATGATCTCAGAGGCAGGCGACGAGGGAGGATCAGTGGGGGCTCTGACGGGGCAGAGGAGGCCAAGGGACGCAGGGGAGAAGCGGCCGAGGTGAGCTCGGAGTCAAACGGAGCACTGTGCCCCCGTGGGCGTTCGACGGTGAGCGTCCGTGAGCGTCGGTGAGGAAACAGACGGAGGGGGAGAGGGGTCCAGGGGAACGGCGACGACGAGAGGAAGACAATGGACACGGTCACGCGCGCGAAGGCGACGAGATGAGGAGGTGTCGCAGCACAAACAACCAGTGGACGCGGCCACTGCACACAAAGCGTGTGCACAGGCTTGCCATCATCGCAGTCACCGCGTGCACTGGCATGTAGTGGGGGAAATGAGCTTGAACATGTTGTCTAGTGGTAAGTCCTTCCAGGGGAGGTTACAACTGAGGTGGTAGTTCGGTGAAAAAGGCTCTGGTTAATTGGTAATCACCCTTTGAAGTTTAGTGCAGTCAACTTGGATGAACACTGGTGATCAACAGGAAGGTGATTGGGAGCAATGGAGTTGTCTGCGAGGTTTAGGGTAAGAAGGACTTTCATCCTGGTAACTTTGAGAAGGTTAAGACCAAGATTTAAGGTAGTTGCTTTACAAGCACATAAACTGGTCCAGAAATGAGATTTGGATGATGCACTCACATAGTGAGTCTAATTGAGCTCATATTTGGCAAGTCATTATGATTTGGTCATAGTAAGAAGCTGTAAAAATTCAATACCAATTGGATTCACCAAAATGATACTTCCTTCATAGCTATCTTCACTGACCAGAATCTTGCAAAAATTATAGAGGATTATTGGATTGATTAATTGGTCCCAAATTTTGTGGAGAGAGGTTTTATGGTCATGAGAATGCTCTGGAAAATTTTCAGGCAAAATGAAGAAATATAAAATGTACTTGCTTCACAATCTGAAAATATTGGCAAAAGCAAAGATTTGATTCCTGTGCTCACATAGATGATTGGATGGGGCTGCAATTTAGAGTATTCTCCACATATGAGCACATGAAGTAGTGTGAAAAATGTCAACTCATTTGGATAAACCTAGCTAGCACTTCCTTCACAAAGGCTTCCCTTAGACAAGAACTTTTGGAAAATCACTGAGGAAGTTTGGCTAGGCAAATAAAGTTTAATTTTGGCACAGGTCAATTATTCGGACAGGAAAATATGTCCAAGAAGTTTGGGGTCAAATGGGCAAAGATAAATAGCACTTGCTTCACAATGTGCCATTTAGGACAGAATAGGAAATGAATTTATTGAGCATGATGAGAAATATGACCAATGAAATATTTTTCCATATTTGAGGAAGATATGAACCAAAAAATTTATAAGAATTATTTGGGGATTTTTGGATGGGCAGAAATATAGGTTGCTTCACAACCTAGGGCAGATAGGGTTATTCCTTTAATAGGAAAAGGAATTTTCTTAAGAAAAAGAAATTAGGGTTTGGTCATGGAGTGAAGTGACATGATCTTGGCAAGGTTTTTGGGAATGATGAGCCACTTGGGAGAGGAAATGAAGATGATTTCCCAGGTGACAAGGCCACAGAACCACTTCAAAAAGAAAAACAAAGCAAAAAACCAATAATTCAAAAAGAAAAAGAAAAGGGCCAAAAACCAGGTTGTTACAATGCTCTAGCGCATATAAATTGGTTGAAAAATCAAATTTGCGTCCTTGTGTGCATGCTTAGGTCCCATGCAAGAAATGGGAATGAATTTGAAACACCGGGGCACCGTTGATTGCCGGCAAAACATTGAGATGCCTGGTTTTTAAATTCTAGTAAATCCAAAACTCGTGTGAAATTCATGAAACTTGGCATGCTATCATGTAGCGGCATCAACATGCCGTGGTACAAATTTTGTCCCATATGGGGCAGGTTTGGGTACATGCTTCTCACAAACTGGAGCTTTTGACAACAAGCATGATGGTTTTCGGTAGGGAACGTCCCACCTTTGGGGACGAAACGATATCCATTGCCTCTTATTGCTTCCAAATTTTTTCTCGTGTCAACATAGAACAACATGAGTGTTGTGTGAATTTTTGTGATTTTTCAAGATTCGTTTGGACATTTTTATGCATTAACTGAGTTTTCAATGCATTTTATGTGCATAATTCAAATTTGAACTGCATGCACATGCTCCAGTGCATATAAATTGGTTGAAAAATCAAACCCATGCCCTTGGGTGCATGCTTAGGTCCCATGCAAGAAATGGGAATGAATTTCAAACACCGGGGCACCGTTGATTGCCGGCAAAACATTGAGATGCATGGTTTTTAAATTCTAGTAAATCCAAAACTCGTCTAAAATTCATGAAACTTGGCGTGCTATCATGGAGCGGCATCAACATGCCGTGGTACAAATTTTGTCCCATTTGGGACAGGTTTGGGTATATGCTTCTCACAAACCGGAGCTTCTCACAACAAGCATGATGGTTTTCGGTAGGGAACGTCCCACCTTTGGGGATGAAACGATATCCATTGCCTCTTATTTCTTTCAAATTTTTTTCTCGTGTCAACATAGAAAAACAGGAGTGTTGTGCGAATTTTTGTGATTTTTCGGGGTTCGTTTGGACATTTTTATGCATTAGCTGAGTTTTCAATGCATGTTATGTGCATAATTCAAATTTGAACTACGTGCACATGCTCCAGTGCATATAAATTGGTTGAAAAATCAAATCTGTGTCCCTGGGTGCATGCTTAGGTCCCATGTAAGAAATGGGAATGAATTTCAAACACCGGGGCACCGTTGATTGCCGACAAAACATTGAGATGCTTGGTTTTTAAATTCTAGTAAATCCAAAGCTTGTCTGAAATTCATGAAACTTGGCATGCTATCATGGAGCGGCATCAACATGTCGTGGTACAAATTTTGTTCCATTTGGGGCAGGTTTGGGTATATGCTTCTCACAAACCGGAGCTTCTCACAACAAGCATGATGGTTTTCGGTAGGGAACGCCCCACCTTTGGGGACGAAACAATATCCATTGCCTCTTATTGCTTTCATTTTTTTTTCTCGTGTCAACATAGAACAACATGAGTGTTGTGTGAATTTTTTGTGTTTTTTCGGGGTTCGTTTGGACATTTTTATGCATTAACTGAGTTTTCAATGCATTTTATGTGCATAATTCAAATTTGAACTACATGCACATGCTCCAGTGCATATAAATTGGTTGAAAAATCAAATCTGTGTCCTTGGGTGCATGCTTAGGTACCATGCAAGAAATGGGCATGAATTTCAAACACCGGGGCACCATTGATTGCCGACAAAACATTGAGATGACTGGTTTTTAAATTCTAGTAAATTCAAAATTCTGTTAACCATTCATGTGACACCACGTGTCTTGGTTTTAATGGCTGTAGGAGGTGTCGTGCGGACAGCTGCTTGACCTTGACCGAACGGGAGGCGTGCGAGCGCCGTCCGGTCCTCATGCTGACCGAGAGGCGTGCAAGCTGTCCTCGAGTGCGCAGGCTTACCAGGAAGCGTGCGAGCTGTACGCTACACAGGCTCACTGGGAAGCGAGCCCTTTGATTTCCATGGCTGCCCGCCTTGCTCGCATCCTCTCCATTAATGGCGCCCAAGCCGCAGTTTAATTCGCCTTTTGAATATAAAACACTCATCACAAACATTTTAGTTAGAACACCCATATGCATACCGACAGCTTCCCCAGGAAGCCAAGAGAAAATATGGCGAGCAGGATTTCCGCAGCTCTTGATCGCAAACAATTTAGATAGAACACCCGTATGCAAAGTGAGAGCAGCGCATGATTTGTGCATCCCTTCAACGCAAACAGTTGTTCTGGATGACCCGTGTGCAACCACGTACAAACAATTTGGTAAGATTTGCATTTCTCATATTGGGTATGTTGCCATTTGTCAAACTAGAAAAATTTACATTTGTTGATCTAGTAACGTTGCCATTTGTCAATCCTTGTCACACTGCGATTTGTCAAAATATGTAGCTAGAAATCATTAGCACTATGTAATTTTTGCAACTAAAATTCAATAATTAAGCATAGATTTCATCCATACATTAAGCAGTCGTCCTTAATTTATACAAACAGTTCAACTCGACAGCTGAATCGACCAAAATTCTCCCCAATTGTTGCCAACCACGTACTAAAATAGCTAGTTCAACTATATATACTAGCTAATTTTAAGTACGTTGTACAGTTCGACCACACATCTATAGTCATATGAACTGAACAAAATTACCCCTAAATACTACTACTACCACGGAGGGGGTTTGTGCTACTTCCGGCAGCCTCTCCTCTGCCGAGCGTGCTCAGTAAGAGGCAGAGGAGGAGGAGCCTACCGACGAGCTGGACAAATGCAACACGGTGCCTGTCGTTGCTGCATGTTCAGCGACGCTCGCCAGCTCGAACGCCCACTGCCGCTCCAGACGATCCCTCTCGAAGTGGCTGGACTGCTCGTAGAGCTCCTGATGTCTCGCCTCTGCGTTGGCGTGTGCTGCGGCCACGACTGCTATAAGGCTCTTTGCGTGCTCGACGAGGCGCTCCTCCTCTTCCCGTAGGAACTCGATGTAGCGCACAAGGTCGCTGACGCACGTGCGGGCCTCCACCTCCGCCCCCTCCTTCGGGCGGCGGTGGCGGAGCGGGTGATGATCCCGGCGGTCGACGGTGGGCTGGCAGCCATGACGGCCGACGATGGGGTGGCGACCACGACCACCACCTCCCGCCTTCGGGCCACGGTGGTGGAGCGGGTGATGGCCACGGTGGCCGACAGTAGGGTGGTGGCCATGACGGGCACCTCCCGCCTTCGGGCCGCGGCAGCGGAGCGGGAGATGGCCCCGACTTTTGACGGTGGTGTGGCGGCAACGCCGGCCGGCAACAGCTGCTGACGGGCAGCGGCAGTGGAGCGTGTGGTGGGTGTTCCGCGCACACCCAACAGGGACGCCACGCGCACTACACTACGTCAGAGACTGCGCCGCCGCCGTGGTGTAGCCTCCCAGCTGGAGCTGTCCTCTGATGACGGCGGAGTGGCTGAGTGATGACAACGGACCGGTGCCATTGGCGATTGTGGAAGAAGCAGAAGAGATAAGCTACAGGGAGGGAGGGGAAAATGCGACGCAGGACTCGCCGGCCGTGAGGGTTTTTATAGCAGGCCAGTAAGCATTGGGATTTTGAGGGATTTCACCGAGGCGGGTGGGGAGCTTGCGCGGGAACCTGCGAGGTTGCGTGGGAACGGGCTCACCGACGATTCATTGGTGCCACCGTTTGGCCAAAATAACACCCCTGCGCGCTGCGCAAGCTTGCGCTGTAAGCCGTCTGCGGCGCCCGGGTGACAAGACGTGCGTGAGGAGGACGAGAGGACACATACACATACAGTTAATAAAAAATGATTTAATTACCTACTATACCCCCGTCCTGATTTATAAGTAGGATCTATTAACTAATAAAATACGAATGCATGTCCCCATAGATTATATCATTGGAGTCATATTTGAACATAGTTTCCAGCTATACAATTTTTGTAACATGCATTAACATTTTTGGGTTAAATTTAAGGTTATACACCAGCAAGGGTTTGCCCGCAACATACACGGCTTATTCCATCACAAACAGCTCTGATGGATCAACTGTCTGCCACGTATCGCACACGCAACTCTAATATCATTCGTGCTTGATGTCTCTGACATCTCTCGCACAGTTCGTCTTATTTGCCACGTATCACTGTGCCGTCCTCTGCTCACGTCCCTCGGCAAGCTCTGCTCGCCATTAGGTGCCGCAGCGCGCTGTGCTCGCCGTTAGGCGCCGCGGCGCGCTCGGTCGCGTCCGTTGGCATGCTCTGCTCGCGTCCATCGGCACGCTCGGCTTGTGGACAACTTTTCCTTAAGGCGACCGCGGAGCGCTCTGCTCGCGTCCCTCCGTGCGTGCTCTGCCAGCGGTTGGGCATGCGCACGATCATGTCGAGGGCCCCATATGCATGCAGTTGCGCCGCGCGCGTTGCCACGCAATGCAGTTACGTGCGGCACGATGGAGTTACACGCTGCAAATTAGAACTGCCATCAGGGCCTGCCGATATTCCTGGCCGTCCGACTTCCCCTTTAATTCCCGCGGCCATTATAACCTTAGTCTCTTCAACCTTTCGATCGCGCCCCACAACACAACAAGCACACCCACGATGACACATAGAGAGGGGATGTACGGCGGAGCTCGAATGGAGTTCGGCGAGCATAGAGTGGAGACCAACGCGAGGGAGATGGATCTCTCGGTGTTGTACACCATCGACCCGGTCGTGGTGGACGACTACATCAACAACGTTGAGCAGTTGCTTGCTGGAGACAAGTACAGGGTGGTCGGCATCGACCTCCAGTACACCGCCGGTCGTCCCGGCATAGATTAGAAGGTTGTCGTCGCCCAGTTGTGCGTGCGCCATCATGTCCTCATCTACCACCACTGCATGGCCACAGAGCCTTGCGACCGTTTCAACAGGTTTGTCAACAGCACTGACTACAAGTTCGCCACGGTGGATACCAAAGATGATGTAAAAGCGCTCAGTGTTACGGGCTTGTCCTGCAAGAACCTTGTCGAAATCCGTGACCACTACAGGGTCTGGGGCAGCACGAAGCAGGACTCCCTGGCCGAACTCGCCTCGGCCATCATCAACCCCTACTACGAAAAGATGAAGCATGATGCCCAGAGAACAAGTCCCGTATCCTAGCACAAGGCCTGGATGGGGCAACTAGATGAACCTCACCTCAGGTTCGCGGCCAAGAGCGTGTACACATGCACGAGATGCATAGGTGGATCGTTGACATGAGGAAGTGCCTCGTTACCCAAATCGATGATCTCGGATTGAGCCACAAGAAGAGCAAGCATCACAAGAAGTAGATGATGATCAGATGATCGTTTATGCTAGTTAATCATGCATGTAATATATAGTTTACTTTATTGGTGTGTGTGGAAATGTCATGTGTGTAGTAGCCACCTATGTAATTATGCATGTCACAGTTTACTTTGGTGTGTGCAAATGCCATGGTTGTAGTAGCCACCTATGTAAGTGGATGTTTAATTTGGTTATGCAAGCATGTCCTTATAAGTGTGTGTGTGTGTGTGTATATATATATGTTGTTGTTCTGTATGCAATCTGATACATCTCCAACGTATCTATAATTTATGAAGTATTCATGCTATTATATTATCCATCTTAGATGTTTTATATGCATTTATATGCAATTTTATATGATTTTTGGGACTAACCTATTAACCTAGAGCCCAGTGCCAGTTTCTGTTTTCCCCTTGTTTTTGAGTATTGTAGAAAAGGAATACCAAACGCAGTCCAACTGACGTGCCAATTTTTGATGATTTTTTATGGACCAAAAGAAGCCCCCGGAGTAAAAGAGTTGGGCCAGAAGAGTCCCGGGCCGTCCATGAGGGTGGGGGCGCGCCCCACCCCCTGGACGTGGGCTCCTATCTCGTGGATGACTCGGAGACCCCCCTAACGTGAAACCGACGCCAAAAATTCCTATAAATACAGAAACCCCTAGAAAATAACCTAGATTGGAAGTTCCGCTGTCGCAAGCCTCTGTAGCCACGAGAAATCAATCTAGGCCCTCTCTGGCACCCTGCCGGAGGGGGCCATCATCACCGGAGGGCATGGAGGAGGATCCCGGAGGGGCCATCATCACCATGAAGGCCAAGGACCAGAGGGGGAACCTCTCCCCATCCAGGGGGAGGCCATGGAGGAGGAAGCACAAGGGGGAGAACCTCTCCTCCTCTCTCTCGGTGACGCCGGAGTGCCATCGGGAGGGGAATCATCGTCGCGGTGATCGTCTTCATCAACATCACCATCATCATCACCATCCTCATCTCTTTTACGCAGTCCACTCTCCCGCACCCTGCTGTAATCCCTACTTGAACATGGTGCTTTATGCCACATATTATGATCCAATGATGTGTTGCCATCCTATGATGTTTTGAGTAGATATCCTTTGTCTTTGGGTTGATCGATGATCTAGATTGGTACGAGTTGTATGTTTTATTTTGGTGCTGTCCTATTATGCCCTCCGAGTCACGCAAGCGTGAGGGATTCCCGCTGTAGGGTGTTGCAATACGTTCATGATTCACTTATAGTGGGCTGCTTGAGTGACAGAAGCATAAACCCGAGTAAGGGGGTTGTTGTGTATGGGATATAGGGGACTTGATGCTTTAATGCTATGGTTGGGTTTTACCTTAATGATCTTTAGTAGTTGTGAATGCTTGCTAGAGTTCCAATCATAAGTACATATGATCCAAGAAGAGAAAGTATGTTAGCTTATGCCTCTCCCTTATATGAAATTGCAATGATGACTATCGGTCTTGTTAACAATTGCCTAGGACAATTCCGCACACCGACCCATCATTATTCCACACTCGCTATTTATAATATTTAGTAATATATTCTAACTTTATGATAACAGCTCCTACTTTTATATTTTAGCTCTCTGATACCATGCAAAGTTATCCTCTTCATACCCACAACATAGTTTTATTTCTCGTTTCTAGCTGGATGTCAGGACCCCGATTCCAAGTCACATCGATCTAGCTGGTAACACCTCATATCACTTTGCGGCCTCACGCACGGTATTCCCATGGGTGTCACCTTACCATGCCCCGGGACCGTTTGCGCCTTTTGGCTCACGTATATGATAGTGTCGCTAGCATCCATATGACAGAGAACCCGGGCCGACATGGCTTGTGTGAAACCAAAGCGGCACTAACCTATGGGGACAGGCATACATGAATCATATCGAGCATGTCGGTCAGCAACGTGTGAATCCAGGCTGTAGCACTGGGCTAACAGGACTCCGGGAAACCCGGGCTGTAGCAGGCTAGGCAGAACTCCGGATATCACCGCGTGACATTTCCCCGAAGGGACAGACACAGGAACGAAGTGAAACACATGCCGGCCAGTCAAGTGTCCTGAGCAGTAGTGCTGGGCTAGCAGGACTCCAGCGAACCGAGCTGTAGCGGACTACTATGGCTCATGGAAGCACTAGACTACATTTCCCCATAAGAGAGGCTGCCAAGGATAAACAACTAGATTGTCGGATCCCACACGTACCAAGCATTTCAATCATACACACAATATGCTCGATATGTGTAAATACAACATGGCATCACAACATAACTCTACAACTCAAGTATTTATTCCTTAGGCTCCGAGGAGCGAGATATTACAAACATGGGTCTCATGACCCAACAATCACAGTATACAAATCAAGCACATGCGGAAGCCTAACATATCTGAGTACAGACATCTACAAATGAAAAAGGCTAAGAAGCCTGACTATCTACCAGATCCTGCCGAGGGCACAAGATCGTAGCTGAGGTATCAAGCTAAACGTTGAAGTCCACGCGGAACTACTAGCGAGACTGAAGTCTCTCTCTGCAAAACATAAATTAAGCAAACGTGAGTACAAAGGTACTCAGCAAGACTTACATCAGAACTAGCTACATATGCATCGGTATCAACAAGGGGGGGGGTGGAGTTTAACTGCAGCAAGCCAGCTTTGACTCAGTGGCTAACCTGAACTACGACTGCAAGCAACTCTTTTGAGGTGGCGCACACGAGTCCACATATTCACCATCCAATACACCACTATGGATCCGCTCCCGTCTCCCTACGAGAAGGCCATCCATAGCACTCACACTTGTCTTGTGAGTTTTAAAGTATCCACTTTCACTTGTCTATGAACTGTTATAGGCAACCCAGAAGTCCATTACCGCGGACACGGCTATTCGAATAGATGATGTTAACCCTGCAGGGGTGTACTTCTTCACACACGCTCTCACCACTTATCGCCGTTTACACGACATGTACTCGGCAACCTTCAAGCGGAAGCCCAACGAGGGTGTCGGCCACGGCCTACCTAAACACTCAAGTCTCTAGTCCAGGTTTATCGCCTATCCAGGTTCCATCCGTAGGGAGTCCGGCCGAGGTTTCCACATACGGCCCCGAACAATGTGAACAGGGTTCCCGAGACACCAAACGGGCGCCCGGTACACCGTGCCACGGTGTATCTACTGCATCATAGCCCACCCCTAGGGTCAGCGCTACGCACGGCCGCCAACACATATCCTATAAACACCAGAAACTAGTTGCAACTCCTGGACAGAGGTCAAGGGTGATCAAGAAGCCGAGAGGGTCCATTGGTTTTGGGCCCAATGCGTGGTAGTAACTGTTTCATGGATCACAAACACAGAACTCAGTTCCTAAGAACGGTTTCAATGAGACAACCCACCATGTACTCCTACATGGCCTCTCACCGCTACCTTTACCAAATCGTGTTCACACACTTAGCTCACACACTATAGGACATGTATACACACCTCCGGTTCATCCCCGATGAACCAGGCCTGACACGACTCTATGCAATAGCAGGCATGACAAACAAGCATGGATGAGTAGGCACATTAGGGCTCAAACAACTCCTACTCATGCTAGTGGGTTTCATCTATTTACTGTGGCAATGACAGGTCATGCAGAGGAAAGGGGTTCAACTATCGCAACATGTAACAGTTGAATCGTTGTTGTCCTAATGCAGTAAAAGAGAGCAGGAGCGAGAGAGTGGTTTGTATCGGAATGAACAAGGGGGTTTTGCTTGCCTGGCACTTCTGAAGATAACATTGAGTCTTCATCAGTGTCAACGAGCACAGCGTCGGAGCAGCGTCTACCGAGAGGGGACAATTACCGGCAAACAAGGAAGAACACAATCAATGCGATGCAACAATATGATGCATGATCATGACATGGCAATATGCTGTTGATTGAGCTAATGCAACTATCAACAAGTTAAAAGGAGTTGGTTTGAACACTAGGTTCAAATTCAAATTCAAACTATGAATTCAAATAGTGCATTATCATGTTTTGGACTAGACAGTGAGGTTAAGTTGTTCAAACATGCATGAAAATTCCATATTCAGATTCCTTGGATTTTTTTGATCATTTTTCATATATAATTTATTTCATTTGGAGTTACGGTTGATTTTCTATGATTTTTAGAAGTTTAGGCAATTTTCTGGAATTTCCTGAATAGAAATAAATCCAGAAATTACATTATTGCATCAGCATTATGTCATGCTGACCTCAGCAGGTCAACAGGGCTGGTCCAGGTCAAACCTGACGTGTGGGATCCACACGTCAGTGACACAGGCTGGTTTGGGTGGATGACAGGTGGGCCTAGTCAACTGCCACGTCAGCCGGGTCAACACTGACGTGTGGGGTCGGTCAACGTGTGACGTGGCAAAGTCAAAATGACATGTGGGGCCCTCCTGAGATCGGTGCTAATCTAACAGAGTAGTTAACTAACTAATTAGGCACTAGGGCCCACATGGCAGTGGCTCTAGAGGGGTTGGTTAGTGGGATGTTTAACCGCTAATGACGGCCATGTCAGCTACCGGCGTTTAGCCTCCGGTGACCAAATCCGCGGCGGAGGGAGTCGGGATTTCGCTGCAGGGCCCTATTTGGCGCGCGGGGAGCATCTACGTGAAGCTGGGGGGCTGCCGCGTCGAGTGGTGGTGGTGTTTGGGCTCGGGGTGGTCGGAAAAGACGCCGACGATGACGTTGGCGGTTGTCGGAGCTCGGGCGAGCTCGGGGTCGTCGCTAGGAGGCACAGCAGGAGGTGCGGAGGGGTGCTGCGGGCTCCTGGGGACACAGCGAGTGCGGTGAAGTGCTCGGTTGCGAGCTTGCGCGGCTGTGGCCACGGCTACGCCATGGCCGGCGGCGAGATGCTCTCGGGCTCGAAGAGGGCGATGACTACACGGCGCAAACGAGCAAGGGGGAAGTGGGGATCGAAGGAGAAGCTCACGGGGAGTGCAGCGGTGGTCTTGGGGAGCTCGAGGAAGCAACGGAGCGGGCGCACGGTCACCGGCGATCTCGGTGGACCGAGGTTGAAGAAGACGGCGATGGCGGTGCTGCGGTGCGTCCCGGCTTGCTTGACTTGGCGGAGAGGTCGGGGACGATGTGGCGGAGCGCCTGGACTGGTCGGGGAAGCGAGGGGGAGGCGGTGGACACGGCAACGACGAGCGGCAGCGACGGACGCGTTCGGTCCGGGCGAGAGAGAGGGAGCAGAGGAGAGAGGGCCGTGGGGGAGAGTGAGAGAAGCGGTCAGCGGGATCGGGACGGCACGCGGAAGTCGTCCACGCGTCCAGGGGCTCGTCGGCAAGCAGGAGGTGGCCGCGCATGCGTCGGGCACACGCCCGCGTCCTCCTAGCGCGGTGGAGAAGATGACAGGAGGCGCCAGGTGGGCTGGGCCGGTTTCAGGTAGGTGGGCCAGGTAGTCCTTCTCTCTCTTATTTCTATTTTCTAATTTTCTGCAACTGTTTGGCTTTATAAAAAATGCTAAAGCACTTTGTAAAATGCTGCAATAATTTGTGGACACTCTATGGATTATTCTAGTGGCCCACGTTTAATTTCAGCATTATTTGAGCATTTAAATTATTTATAGTGTTTAAATGCCCAAATTCAAATACTTTAAGATTTAACTCAAAAACCCAGGAATGACCTATAAATATGTTCACCATTTTTGGCAGAGGTTTTCACCATTATCCGAAGTCATGAACATTTCCAAGGGCATTCTAGGTCATTGAGAAAATATTTTATTTGGACCTAGTTTGATTTGATCTGGTGCTAGGGTTTGGATCAATCCCCATTTCAAGTTTCATGAAATTTAAACATGATGCATAGATGCAATGCCACAAGTTACAGGCAAACTCTAGGGCTGTGACACTGGAAGCAAACGTTCGATGTACGTAGAGTCGTATCAGTGGCAGATAGGACTTGAGAGAATATTGATCTTACCTTAGCTCCTTGTGGGTTCAACACTCCATACTTATCACTTCCACCTTTGGGAATTGCTACGATGATTCCCTGCACTTGGGGATTATCACAATCCCATCGCACAACACAGATGTCTTATTAGCAGCAACCGTCTGTGTTCTTATCGGTCTTCAGACACATTTCTGATTACAGACCTATTTGCCGCGTATCACACACATATTGTTAAGTTGAACCGTTTATGTTCTCATGTCTCAACGCAAACAGTTCATCCGAGTGAACTGCATGCCATATATCGCACACACCTTTGATCTGGCTGACCGTTTCTTTTGTGTTGCCTAATCACAATTAGTTCATCCGAGTGAACCGTATGATGTGTATCGCACACGCCTCCATCTGGCTGCCCATTTCTTTTGTTCCTCCTCATCGCAAACAATTCATTAAACTGAACTGTATGCCCTTCATCGCACACGCAACTAAAACCTGAACTGTGTTTGCTGCATCCGTCATCGCAAATGTTTTACACATTTCTGACGGTTTTCATACAGCACCGTTTGCGATTATGGCATCACACATAGGTTCTCGAAGGGTCTCTAATCATAGTGTCGCGTTAGCAGCATCCTGTAGTAGTGTATAGCTAGTTCAACTTCATAAGAATAATATTAGAACAATATATTCATTTCCCTAATCGAGATCATCTAGGATCGTCTTATCCACCTCTGCTTTCAGTTCAATAAGAACTTGTTTTGCACTGGCCAACTAGGAAAGTGCCTCCTCCTGCCAACACCATCTTAGCAAAGTCTGATTTAAAAAATCTGAGCTCATTCTCCACTTTCCTCCTTTTATCCCGCATCTTGAAATATTCTTCAGCATTGACAACACTTTCTCTAAGCCTACCTCTGTTCTCTTCCTCATACATGCTCTAGAGCTTTGCTAGACACATCTTCAAAGACTGTGGCCACTCTTGATCAACCCACTACAAGTAAGAACACTTTCGTTCATCCTATAATATTTAAAACTAGATCAGTAACAATTGTAGGGGAAATGAGTTTATAGCAACATAGAAAATCACCAATACTTATTTTGAAAAACTGAAGAAATAGGTTAATTATGACATATCTTCTCAAAAAGATCAATGTGCAAATGAATTAATTACTACTGAGACAACAACCAAATTCTGAAACATCAGAAGCTATAATTAACTACAACAACGCTACAAGTTCTTACTCATGTACTACTATAAATAACAAATTGAACATTTTATGAGGGAGGTAAACATAACTGCAACAACATAGCGGTAGTGTTTGGATGACAGAAAATTGATACTAATAGGTGTGTACGTGCACAAATTTAGTAACATAGAATCTATAGCGCTAAGGCTGTCCACTATGTATGCCAAAACCGGTGTAAAGACAACTGTTGCTACATCTTGCACCGATGCCCTGCACTGGCAAGCCGATGCAGCGGAAAAAAATCAGGGACCCGAACTCCGGAGCACCTAGTTGCTCCGATGCCCAGTTCCTTCGTGCCATAAAGATTTAGTATTTTACTGCTTGGCTGCTCGGATGTGTGGACCAAAGTTGGCTGCACAAACTGTTAAAGCGGTGCCAAATAATTTTCTAATGGCACCGCTAATGAGATGGCAACATTTTTAGATACTAGGTACAAACTGTGACACTATCTTAGGATGAGTTTGGTTGAAGGTGTGGTATGAATGGGTTGGGACCGTGACAGTGTATAAGTCACATCTAACAAATGATCTGTAACAACGAAAGAGGGTCTAACCTTCTCTGCACATGCCAGAAACTTCCTCCCACTATCCATAGATTCAAACACAACTAGCTTCACGCATGGAGATTGATGGTGACAACAAGCGGACAGATCTCCAGCCACCCCGCTCCATTTGTTGCAACTGATGGTCCTAGGGAGCTACAAGAGGAAGAAATGACTCAAATCGACTGCCATATTAAAATCCTTCGTTCCAAGTCATAGCCCGAGAGAGAGAAGAGATGCATACCCGGGTGGTGAAGGATTCATCGCCGGAGGAGGAACCACTGGAGAGATCATTGAAGAAGACCATGGCGACACCGGTGGTAGGATGCGAGATGGCGAGAGCGAGGAAGCAAGTGAGGAAGCGGCTATAGCTTAGGAATGAAGGAAGGAGGAAACATGGGAAATGTGACTTGTGGTCGAGGAGAAAAGGGGGTGGGGAAGGGGGGAGAGGGCGGGTGTAGATATTTTGGTGGTAGGCCAAAGATTTCGAAATGTGGAGGGAAACTTTGCACGCGGTGCCGCCGGACACCATTCACTTTGAACGATTGTGTGCATCGCAAATGATTCTTCTACTTTATGCGCATGGGGTGAGTTTGATAATTCAAATTTTGGTGGAAACTTCCCCGGGTATGTCATTGCATAATTTAACATCGCTTGCTAATTTGGGCACACAAAAGAGCATACAGCAGACAAACCACACTTACTGAATCGGGCAATTTTAGTGATTAAACAGAGCCAGTTGACCTAAACATTGCTCTAATAAAAGACCAACATTAAAAACAAAGCCTAAGTACACATAATTTTAACAAATCCGCCACCGCGCCAGCCTATGCATCGCCGGTGTGAGATGAGACGTCGATGACTTGTCCTGGCGAAATGCCGCCGTTGGTGGACTCCGCGCCCCCTGCTGAAGTCGACTGCATCCTCGTCCTCGGTGTCGCCCTCAAGGTTGTAGTACTTGTAGTAGTTGCTGCGCCAGAGCTCGCGTTGGTACTCCACCGCCGATTCCTCGATGGACATACTCTTCTCTACCTCGACCTCGGCCACGCACAACTCGTCCCGGCGCTCCTCGATCTCCGTCGCCTCCTGCATCTCCAGCTCCCACTCGGCGATCTCATGAGGAAGCAGGTGCTCCATGGCCACCGCCGCCTTTTCGGATGTGGGTTGCATGCTGGATTCCGAGGTGGCCTGGAATATCTTGGCGTGTGTGTCCTCGATCTTCGTGTGGATGGCCTCGACCCGGGACAGGGCAGCATCGGCGGCACGAACGGCAGCTTGAGCGCTCTCGACGTTTGCAGCCGCAATCGCAGCAGCTACTACAGCCGTCTCGGCTGCTGCAGCTGCCTTGTTGGCTGCCGTAGACACCCTCTCGGTGAATGCAGCTGCGCTCAGTGCGGATGCGGCGTCACTCTTGGCGTAGGCGGCCGCGCTCTCGGTGCAGACGGCGGCACTCGAGGAGGACACGACCATCGTACGGGCCTTCACAAAGCGTTTCCATGGTGCCATCTTTCCAAGAAGGGGGTGCGGGAATGGGGATCGGGATTCATGGATTCGGGGGTTGCCGGCATTGGAGCATATGAGCTGGCGAAGCTTAAGGAGGAAGACTTAAATAGACCGAGAAATTTTCATCGCAAATAGTTCCTACAAAAAAACTGTGTGTGATGTTTTGGATATTTTTTGTTAGCTGTGAAAGACGAATTTGGAGTAAAGTGGGAATGGATGGTGTTCTAAATGTACGAGAAATTTTTTAGTACTAATACAATTGTAATGTCAAATTTTGGAAAATTTCAGGGGTCATTTGACCTTTTAATACATTTAAGTGATTTTCCAGCCATTTAATGACCATAATTCAAATTTGGACTACATGTACATGCAACAGCTAACCATAATGGTTTGAAAAGTCATATTTTGTGTACTTCTATGAGATTTAATTCCATGTGCAGTAAATTGGAAGGAATTTTCAAACATATTGGTCTAACGGCTATGACACAATTAAGCATGGAGTGTCATGGCATTTAAATTCCCCAAAAAAATAAAAAAGATCAGAAACACATGAAACCTTGCTTGATTTAATGTCATGCCACCAAGATGATGTGGTAAAAAATTGGCATGTTTGACGCAAGTTTGGACACACACCCCTCAAAAATCGGAGCAACTCACTAGAAGGCTCGTGGTTCCGAGAGGGAACAATGCATGTTTGATGACGAACGGGAGATAGCTTCCTCTTACGGCCTTCAATTTTTTTCTATGTTTAATGTGCACTAATACAACTATCATGTGAAAATTTGGAAATTTTTAGGGGTCATTTGACCTTTTAAAGACATTTAAGTGATTTTTTAGCCATTTAATGACTGTAATTCAAATTTGAACTACATCTACATGCAACGGCTAACCATAACGGTTTGAAAAATCCTTTATGTGTACTTGTGTGCAAGTTAATTCCATGTGTAGTAAATTAGAAGGAATTCTCAAACATATTGGTCTCACGACATGGACACATCCATGGAGTGCCATGGCATTTTAATTCCAAAAAGTTAAAAATTATTAGAAAACATGAAACCTTGCTTGATGTAATGTCATGCCACCAAGATGATGTGGTAAAAAAATTGGCTTTTTTGACGAAAGTTTGGACACACACCCCTCACAAACCGGAGCAACTCACTAGAAGGCTCGTGGTTCCGAGAGGGAACAATGCATGTTTGATGACGAATGGGAGATAGCTTCCTCTTACGGCCTTCAAATTCTTTCTACGTTTAACGTGCATTACTACAACTGTCATGTGAAAATTTCAAAAATTTTAGGGGCCATTTGACCTTTTAAAGACATTTAAGTGATTTTCTAGCCATTTAGTGACCATAATTCAAATTTGAACTACATATACATGCAACGACAAACATAACAGTTTGAAAAATCATATTTTTGTGTACTTGTGTGCGAGTTAAAAAATCATCAGATGATGTAATTATTTGGTGTTCAAAAAAGAAAATGTAAAGATCTGGCAAGACAACCGGCCCCCACATGATTGGCACTCTATTTCACGGCTCGAGATTTTCTAGGTGAGTGGCGAGGGTCATTAATCAGACACGTTCTGTATTTGAAATCGTCAGCTATTAAATTCACACACGGGTTTTGCTATGGGAATCGTGTGTAATTCAAACTATAGTACTCGTAAATTCTGGCGACCGGCATGTGTACTGTTCCCATCGATCTAGATTCCGATCGCTAATAAATACTACCATGCTCATGTCGTCCCACCTGCATTCTCATCTACATCCTCCCCTCGCTCGCCCTCTCTCTCTCTCTCCCTCTCTCTCTTAAATCTCTTTATGGCATCGACGGTCTGCCCACGCGCCGACAAGGAGTCTCCGCCCCCCGAGGATGCTCACTCGAATAGCAGCGACGAGGACCCCTACGCGCCGTGATGTCGGCTAGGACTACGTTGGTATTCCCCAAAGAGGAAGGGATGATGCAGCACAACGATGGTAGGTATTTCCCTCAGTGATGAGACCAAGGTTATCGAACCAGTAGGAGAACCAAGCAACACTACGTAAACAGCACCTGCACACAAATAACAAATACTCGCAACCCGATGTATTAAAGGGGTTGTCAATCCTGTTCGGGTAACGGCGCCAGAAATTAGCAAACGGACATGAGAGAGTTGTAAATATAGATATATCGAATGCCAAATAAAATAAAGTGCATCAAGGTATTTTTTGTATTTTTGGTTTAGTAGATCTGAAAATAAAAGCAAATAAAAATAGACCGCAAAGGCAAATATATTAAAGAAGAGACCCGGGGGCCGTAGGTTTCACTAGTGGCTTCTCTCGAGAAAAATAGCAAACGGTGGGTAAACAAATTACTGTTGCGCAATTGATAGAACTTCAAATAATCATGACGATATCCAGGCAATGATCATTATATAGGCATCACGTCCAAGATTAGTAGACCGACTCCTGCCTGCATCTACTACTATTACTCCACACGTCGACCGCCATCCAGCATGCATCTACTGTATTAAGTTCATGGAGAAATAGAGTAATGCAATAAGAACAATGACATGATGTAGACAAGATCTATTTATGTAGAAATAGACCCCATCTTGTTATCCTTAATGGTAACAGTACATACGTGTCAGTTCCCCTTCTGTCACTAGGATCAAGCACCGTAAGATCGAACCCATCACAAAGCACCTCTTCCCATCACAAGATAAATAGATCAAGTTGGCCAAACAAAAACCAAATATCAGATAAGAAATACAAGGCTATAAGCAATCATGCATATAAGAGATCAGAGAACTCAAATAACTTTCATGGATAAAAAGAGATAGATCTGATCATAAACTCAAAGTTCATCAGATCCCAACAAACACACCGCAAAAAGAGTTACATCATATGGATCTCCAAGAGACCATTGTATTGAGAATCAAATGAGAGAGAGGAAGCCATCTAGCTACTAACTACGGACCTGAAGGCCTACAAAGAACTACTCACACATCATCGGAGAGGCACCAATGGAAGTGGTGAACCCCTCCGTGATGGTGTCTAGATTGGATCTGGTGGTTCTAGACTCTGCGGCGGCTAGAATTGATTTTCGTCAACTCCCCTAGTGTTTCTGGAATATTGGGGTATTTATAGAGCAAAGAGTCGGTCCGGGGGGCACCCGAGGTGGGCACAACCCACCAGGGCATGCCTGGGCCTCCAGGTGCGCCCTGGTGGGTTGTGCTCCCCTCAAAGCACCCCTAGGCGCTTCTCCGGCCCATCGGATGTCTTATGGTCCAAAAAAATCCACAAAAAGTTTCATTGCGTTTGGACTCTGTTTGGTATAGATTTCATGTGATGTGAAAAACATGCAAAAAACGGCAACTGGCACTTGGCACTATGTCAATAGGTTAGTACCAGAAAATGATATATAATTACTATAAAATGGTTATAAAACATCCAAGAATGATAATATAACAACATGGATGTAGCGACCCGACCTCAGACGATCAAGTCTCTGTGCTTAAGTGTCATCCCTGGATCGGTATGCTGACACACACAGTACTCGAGGATTTATAACAGAGGTAAATCACATGTATAAAATAACATAAATACTATTACCTCAATCCAAATATAGGAAGTAAAGACAAGGTTGTGGATTCCCATCAACACCAACGACAAAGTTGAGTGTAGAAATCGTAACCCTAACGTATCACTTACTCATCGTAAGAATCCTGCAACATGAGACGTTGCAGCCACAAAGGGTCAGTACATTGAATGTACTGGCAAATTCACACCATAGGATAATGATGAATAATAGCTATCACTACATGCATATTTGGCTGGTGGAAAAGCTCTATGGTTATAATGTTTTTGCGAAAAGCAAAATTTTCCCTACTACAAAGGAATATAATTTATTTAACTACAAAGTTGGTTGAAAAATATTGAGAAGGTTCCTCCAACTCAATCCCAAATTAACATCAATAACCCAACAAATTATTTAAGTGACGTGATGAGATCAATATGATAATCCAAGAACCAGATACTCAAGATGTCCATAACCGGGGACACGGCTAACCATGATTAGTTTGTACACTTTGTAGAGGTTTGCACACTTTTCCCCACAAGACCCGATCTCCTCCGTTGGATTTCTCGCACTACAGGGTGTTTGAGAAATGGATGACCGAGACACAGTCTTTCAGAAGCATTAACTCTCTACTCCGGATAGACTATACCACATACAACCCACTACATATGCTAGCCCACCTCTACAAGAGCTTCACGCAACTTACTCAACTATGCCAGAGCCCATAATAGCTTGTGGCTGCGCACGAAAGTTTCTAGCATGAATAATCTTATGATCCCTTTGAGCCTGGGTGGCATTCCATAGGGTGATCACACGGGTCCTCCGGGATCCCCTTGGGCAAGCACTGGGTTCTCCAGGTGCCCGGGCAAACCACTGGGTGCTCCAGGGTGCCCCAACCAATCCACCCAGATGTGTATTAAAGTAGCCACCTTAAGTTAAACCTTAGTTAACAATGACTCTCACAACTTTTCATGAATTCTCTCAAAACCAAACCACGTCTACGAGCATAGCATAGCAGTGTAAGCATAACGTAGTAACACCCAGGGTTTGAATATAAGACAATAGGTTCCTACCTCATCAACTACTTCCCAAATACCCACATGTTAACAGATCCTACTCATGGAATGTTTGAGGGTGAAACTAATGCATAAAAGCTAGGTATGAAAAATATGATCAAAGTGTGAACTTGCCTTGTACTGTTGATGAAGATGATTCGCACTCATAACTCCTGATAGTTCTACTCGTCACACTCTAGTCAATCTATCGTGAGCAAGCAATTGCATACATAAGCACTCATGCAAAAGAATCAAAGAAAAGATCCCGGAAAACTTCGAAAACAGGCAAATAGCTCTTGCAACAGAAAACAATTTCTAACAGTAAAAAAATTATGTGAATTTGGCCTTATCAGAAAGTTTAGGTCAAGAGCTTCAATTAGCAAAAAGAATCAATTAAATCAGAGTTATAAAACTCGAGTTATGAACAAAAGAAGTTTGAATTCAAATCTGTTGGAAACCAAATTTTAAACTTTCAAAAATATGTTTAAGTTGTTTTACTGGATAGAGGAGATCATGATGAAGAAGTGGGTGTTGGTTTCGTTGGATATGGATCAACGGCGTAAAAGTTGCGAAGGTTTGAAGATCGTGGGCTAAACTGCTAAATAAAATAATTACACCTAGGTCCTTGGCCACAAGAACAGAAACTAAAATACGAACGTTCACAGTTTAGGACTAAACAGCAAATTCGTCCACTAAAATTACTAACTGGAAAACTTTTACTAACTAACCAGATTAAATAAGAAAACCGGTTTTAAAAGAAAAACTGAGAAAACCCGAAATAAACCGGGTCGAAGCAGTGGTTATACCGATTCGATCGGTGGTTCCCGGCGACGACGGGTTGCGGCGCGGGTGGTGTTGGTGCGGGGTAGCGGCAGGCAGCTCCGGTCATCGGGAAAAGACGGCGAGGCGCACGGGGAGAGGCGTCGCGGAGTGGTGGGTGTGCTGGTGGCGCCGGCGGCGATGGAGTGCGGGGCAGGGCGGCGGAGCTGCGGCGGCGGTGGCAAGATCCGACGGCGGCGGCTTGGGGGGAAAGAGAGAGTCGGGGCCTCGCCTTTTATATGCGGGAGGAGGCGGAGCAAAGCTTGGAGGAGGGGCAACGGGGAGGCGGCGTCCGGGGCGCTCACGGCGGCGCGGCGACGGACTCCGAGCAGAGTCCCGCTCAGGGACGGAGGCGCCGGGCGAGCTGGGCTGGGCTGCAGCCTGGCAGGCGAGCTGGGCCGGCCCAGTCGGTGGAACTTTTTTAACAGATAAACAAAATAGAAATAAATAACAAAAACCTAAAATGTTATATAGCATATTATATATCAAAAAATTTAGAAAAAGATTTTCTACCACAAGAACATTTTTCTAGCATCAAATAAAATCCACAAAATTTTGAATAAGGCAAATAGTGCTATAGCTCTAATAAAACCCAATTAAAATTATTAAAAAATGATTTCAAAGTTATTTCTCTCCAATTTTCTACTGTACGGAATCACTTTACCCTATTTTCCATATATTTTGTTTTTGGAGAAAAATAATTTGAATAAAACCCAAATAACTCCAAATTGAAAAATAATTTCAAAGGGACTTTTAAATTTTGTTCTTTGAAACTCCCAACTCATATTTCATATGTTTGAAGAAGTCATTTTATCTGCTCTCATGAAAATCATCGAGTTGCTTAAAGTTTCTGGATTTGAAATATTTTCAAATGGAATTCAAATCTTTTCAAAACCCTTTTTCATTTATTTAAATGGAAGAAGTCATATCATCTTCTCTCTAGGGATTTGTGATGAAATTAATTTGAATTCATGGAGATTAGAAATGCAAGGTGAAAGTTTGGGAAAGTCCTTTTATTCCCTCTCATTTAACTTTCAAAAAGTTTCAGATTTCACTCAATTTCACACAAGCAACCACACCACAATCAAACAATCAACCGAAACTATTTATTTAATGTAACATTCCAAAGTTTAGAATTTTGGGATGTTACAAACCTACCACCCTTAAAATGAATCTCGCCCTCGAGATTCGGAGAGGCTATCAAGAAATAGGTTAGGTTCGGGGCTTCTCAAAATCCATTGATCGTCACAGGGGGTCTGGGGTGCTACCACCCTTAAAAACATGGTTATGGTTCCAACAAAACTCATATACTCCATCCTTATAGTTGGCAGTGCCGGTCTTCTCAGATCCTCGGGAAAATTATTACTCTGGGCCCTTCCGGTAGTGGCATAACCTTTTTCCTCAATTCTTATGTGCTTTCTTCTTGGTAAGGTTCTTCTATTACTGGGTCTTCTTAGCTGATGGGTCTGGTGCCAGTACTAAACAACTATCAATATCTCATGGTGGTCAACCATTTATGGTTTCTCCTGCAGGAAATGGGTCTGGGTTGAACCTCACCGTACGACCTACGGTTGGCAACATCTGCCTTGTACAAGGGGAAAATTGTCATATCATTCTAGGGTTCAAACAAGGTTTTGATCATAGTCCCTCTACTATGGGTAAGTCACTCAGATTTACCATCCCATATAACAAGGCAAATAACAAGAGTAAGTCGGTATGGTGATCAATCCATCCCTCACCCAAATCATTACCTTGTATATGTTTTAGCGAATCTCGCATTGTAACACTCGGTCATCCTCACAAGCATTGCAGAATTTCTCTTGTCGACGAGCTAAGTTCGGATAAATCCAAGGATTCTGCAAGCCAAACAAACATCTATCGTACCTTCACAACTCTCAGGTTTTGCGTTAACTCCTATAAGATCGTCGGTTGATAAGGCATACCCTATTCTAGGGTTTTTCCTTCAGCAAGAGTGTGCTTGCTTCTTTGCAAGACTTGGGGCCTGTGGGTTATGGCCCATCTCATCACTTGCAAACCTTGAAATCATCATCGGGGGCAACTGATCATTACCCCAAAATCCAGCTTCCTAGCATTCTTTTATGAATCCAATTGTACTGTCTCCTTTCCTTCTATTTGTACCAAATTAATACGTGATTACTCAGACTCATCATGGGGTTAGACTTGCTCCATATAACATTATACCTCTTTTATATCCAATAGTACTTCATCCCTTCATACTCTTGGGGTATCCCACATATCGAGATAAAACTCGTACTTACTTTGTCCGAAGTCCACTCTGTGGAACATCATTGTCTTTTCCTGGGGTCAAGTGTCCTCACAGGGTACTACCACCCTTGAAATACACAAATTCTTCCATAGACCATATTTCTCATATCCTCAAAAATGGTCAAAATCATTCTTCACAGTGTAACAACTCATAAAATCCAAATCAATACCAAACGATGCTATCTTTATTGATTCTCAAATTATTATAATCTCCTACATTTCCATCACATGCCACAACACCTCAATATAAAAGAAATGTTCCCACTACTACTACTATATTTCTCACAGACTCAAATGTTCCCACTACTACTACTATATTTCTCACAGACTCAACTATTCAACACGCAAATCCTTATTGGGACAATATATGGCAAAGTTCCCTACTTCATTACAACGGAAACATATTACTTCTGACAAGTCTCGTGGTTTCCTTGTGATTTCAAAGCCTCCTTGGGTCCTCAGCTTCCTTTTTGGGCAACCACTGAGGTAGTGCTCTGACTCCTTGCACCTGAAACAGGTGATATGACTCAGGTCCTTCTTTGTAGAAATTGAGTTGTTCCTAGGATCCAATCTATTTCTCTTCATGGACTTTTCCATGCCAATCAAGGCTTCTATTTCCTGTGGGTCATACTCTACTTCCTTTTTCAGGAATTCTACTACATCCCCATTCATACAATTCTAGGAGATGTGTCTTTCTTCTCCACATGAATAGCATGAATTGGTGCAAGTTTTAATTGGTTTTTCTTTTGGTGTGTCCTTCACCTCTTCCTTCATCACCGGTTCTTCTAAAATTTCCATGAGGGCTCCTTTCATTTATTCTTTCTTCTATTGGATAGTTCTTTGTATCATGGGGTAAATGTGACACTGAGCAGGGTAGTGGGTAGTCCCTTCACATAAGAAACAAGTAATCTGCCTAGTTGGGCATTTTTCTGCTGGGTGACTTTCTTCACAATGAGGGCATTCGCCCTTGTGGTCTTTATGGTCATGTCCTATTTCTCCACAAAGCTTGCAGGCACAAGGTTTCTTCATATCATTTCCATAAGGCTTCAACTTCTGGGACACAAGACGAGACTTTAGCAGAGTCAACTTAAATTCTTCCCAAGTGGTTACTCCTTGCCATCCATTGATGGTTTGGTACATCCTCCACCAAGTAGCAACACCTCTTACAAAGCACTGAAGAGCATGCTGGGCCATATCCTTTCCGACTATAGTGTCATTCTTCATGTGACCTTCCATGTTATGAATCCATCGGTCCGTCTCCAATTGAGTCATCGGTCCAGAAAATATGAGTTCATCTCCATTCATCCACTATTGGTTCCAAGGGTTTTGGGATGAGATAAGACAGATAGAGAGGGATACAAACAATAGTTTTGAAGATATAGATTTTATTTGTGCCTCATAAAAACATCAAACAAATACAACTCACAATCATCGCATCTAACATGGGCATATAACAGGGGTTTGGTCTTCTAAAGGTTAATAAATCTTCAAAGCCGTCAAACTTTTCAGGTCTTGTTCATGTCTCTGATGGCTTCTTCCGATCGTGCTTGACCTTCTCAAGTTCTTTTTCCAGATCACATCTGTTGACGCGAAGTCTATCGTGACGTCCTTTAATATTCTAGAGTGGCGTTCCAAATTTCTGGGTTTCAACATCCTTGGCATGAACCATGGTCCTACTGTTCTTCAGTTCCTGACGAATCTCTGGTATCTCGAGGTTTTGCTCCTCCATCTTGGCAACTTTCTGCTTCTGGGTCCTGAGTTCTTCACGAAATGCTTCCTTTTCAAATACGGCTTCCTGCAGGTCCATCTTAAAATTCTTGATGTAATACTCCAGATCCTGGTGATACACCAGCTAAGGTTAAAACTTCATCTTTTGCCGATAAGTGCTCCATTAGCCCTTTTTGTCACCCAATCCTTCCAAAGAAATGCATGCTTAACTCAACACGGTGGCAATAGCATAAGCGGGCGATAACATCATGGATAGCCATATTTATGCCCATTTCTTTGCCATGAGCTATCATTCCATAGTTGATATCTCATGTCTTGGGGTTTTCTTGACGGCCAAAATCTTGAGTCTTGACGCTCCATGTTCCGGTATTTCTCTAACACACCTTCATCTCAGGTATCGACAACTTCAATAGTCTGACAAATTCCGTAAGGCTGGATCATAGGAAAAGTCTTCATAGTGTTGTCTTTGGTTCAGGGTGAAGCTCTTCATCTAAAATATGTAAGCCAGGGGTTCTTCGGTAAATAAATTCAGAAGGGCACGAGAATAACTTAAGTGGATCCTATTCAGAGCCTTCCAAGTGAAAGTGCAACTATCCCTGGGTGGTTTTGGTAATTCCTAACAACATATAGCTCATTGAGCTAATACTATTTCAAGATAAATATTTCAGGAAAGCTCAATGTTTGGCATGGCATGGATTAGAAATGTGGACCCCTCAAAATGCCAAGGACAAAATACTGGCTCAAGCTCAAGCTCAAGCTCAAGACTCTACATTTTACCTTTTAGTGATTCAAGATCACATTGAGTCTATAGGAAAAGCCAATACTATTAAAAGGGGATGATGTGTTGCTTAATGGGTTAATTGCTCAAAATGCTTAGTGATATGCTCCAAAATCCTCAACCACTTTCTCATATCCACATATGTACCAAACCAAAAGTCAAACTCGGCCCCATTGAAACTTTCCATCCGGCGCCACCAAGTTCAGTTGACATAGCCACTGCCACAAAACCCTAGTCACTTCGGTCCCACAGATAGGGATCTCGGTCTCACCGAGATGGGATTGCAAACTCTCTGTTTCCCTTCATAACATTTCTGTCTAACCGAGATGAGCGATCGGTCCCACCGAGTTCGCAATGCAAACTCTCTGTTTCCCCTTCGTAACGTTTCGGTCCAACCGAGATGAGCGAACCGGTCCCACCGAGTTTTCCTGACCAACTCTCTGTTTGCTTATTACCAAAATCGGTCCCACCGAGTTTGTCTAATCGGTCTCATCGAGATTACGTTATGCCCTAACCCTAATGAAATCGGTCCCACCGAGTTGACATGTCGGTCCCACCGAAAATCCTAACGTTCACATTTTGAACTGAATCGGTCTGACCAAGTTTTCTGATTTGGTCCCACCGAGTTTGGTAAATTGTGTGTAACGGTTAGTTCTTCTGTGGAGGCTATATATACCCTTCCACCCACTCTTCATTCACGGAGAGAGCCATCAGAACATGCCTACACTTCCATCATACATTTTCTGAGAGAGAACCACCTACACTTGTGTTGAGGTCAAGATATTCCATTCCAACCACATAAATCTTGATCTCTAGCCTTCCCAAGTTGCTTTACACTCAAATCATCTTTCCATCAAATCCAATCATATGAGAGAGAGTTGAGTGTTGTGGAGACTATCATTTGAAGCACAAGAGCAAGGAGTTCATCATCAACACACCATCTATTACCTTTTGGAGAGTGGTGTCTCCTAGATTGGTTAGGTGTCACTTGGGAGCCTCCGTCAAGATTGTGGAGTTGAACCAAGGAGTTTGTATGGGCAAGGAGATCGCCTACGTCGTGAATATCTACCCTAGTGAGGCAAGTCCTTCGTGGGCGATGGCCATGGTGGGATAGACAAGGTTGCTTCTTCGTGGACCCTTCGTGGGTGGAGCCCTCCGTGGACTCGTGCAACCATTACCCTTCGTGGGTTGAAGTATCCATCAACATGGATGTACGATAGAACCACCTATTGGAACCACGCCAAAAATCTCAGTGTCTACATTGCGTTTGCTCCCTCCAAACTCCTCCCTTTACCTTCATGTGCAATGTTTTACATTCCGCTGCTATACTCTTAGACTACATGTGTAGGTTGTTTACTTGACTAGTGCTAAGTTGCTAAAATCTACCAAGACTTAAAATTAGGAAAAGGCCAAATTTTTATTTGGTCAAGTAGTCTAATCACCCCCCTCTAGACATACTTTCGATCCTACATAAGTCACTTCACTCTGGGAATTCTTCAGAGCCTTCAAATTCTCCTAGTCTTCGGAGTCTTCAACCATTATAGTTTCCATTATTATAAGGCACGGTAATTTCCTCTTCATTCCGAAGTGGTCTTAGTTGTCCGATAACTTGTACTCCTTGGAGTGGTCTCACCAGTCGAATCTTTGTGTGGTCAAATAGGGAAAGGGAGGTATAGTCTAAATAAAAGTGAATATTTGAATAAGCTCAGAAGAGAGGTAAAAGATTCTTTTTGAAAATAAGGTTTTAGAGAAAAACTTTCATATGGGCTTGCAGTTTCTAGGGGTCACGTCCTACAGTCAACATGTGCTCTGATACCATCTTGTAGCGACCCGACCTCAGACGGTCAAGTCTCTGTGCTTAAGTGTCATCCCTGGATCGGTATGCTGACACACACAGTACTCGAGGATTTATAATAGAGGTAAATCACATGTATAAAGTAACGTAAATACTATTACCTCTATCCATAAAGCGGAAGTAACAACAAGGTTGTGGATTCCCATCAACACCAACGGCAAAGTTGAGTGTAGAAATCGTAACCCTAACGTATCACTTACTCGTCGTAAGAATCCTGCAACATGAGACATTGCAGCCACAAAGGGTCAGTACATTGAATGTATTGGAAAATCCAGACCATATAATAATAATGAGAATGTCTATCTCTATATGCATATTTGACTGGTGGAGGCTCTAAGTTTAAATGTTGCATAAAGCTAATTTTTCCCTACAACACAGGAATATATTTTATTTAACTACAAAGTTGATTGAAAACATTGAGAAGGTTCCTCCAACTCAATCCCAAAATAATAATTATAACCCAACAAATTAATTAAGTAAAGTGATGAGATCAAATCAATAATTCAAGTACCAGATACTCAAGATGTCCATAACCGAGGACACGGCAAATCATGATTAGTATGTACACTTTGCAGAGGTTTGCGCGCTTTTCCCCACAAGACTCGATCTCCTCCGTTGAATTTCTCACACTACATGTTGTTTGAGAAACGGATGATCAAGACACAGTCTTTCCAAAGCATTAACTCTTTACTCTGGGTAGACAGTACCGTGTACTTTCCCCCTACATCTTCTAGCCTACCACTGAAAGAGGTCAGACAACATACTCAACTATGCCAGACCCATAATGGCTTGTGGCTGCACACGGAAGTTTCTAGCATGAATAATCTTATGATCCCTTTGAGCCTGGGTGGCATTCCATAGGGTGATCACACTTGTACTCTGGGATCCCCTTGGGCAAGCACTGGGTTCTCCAGTGCCCGGGCAAACCACTGGGTGCTCCAGGGTGCCCCAACCAATCCACCCAGATGTGTATTAAAGTAGCCACCTTAAGTTAAACCTTAGTTAACAATAACTCTCACAACTTTTCATGAATTCTCTCAAAACCAAACCACGTCTATGAGCATAGCATAGCATAGCAGTGTAAGCATAACGTAGTAACACCCAGGGTTTGAATATAAGACAATAGGTTCCTACCTCATCAACTACTTCCCAAATACCCACATGTTAACACATCCTACTCATGAAATGTTTGAGGGTGAAAAAAATGCATAAAAACTGGGTATGAAAAATATGATCGAAGTGTGAACTTGCCTTGTACTGTTGATGAAGATGATTCGCACTCATAACTCCTGATAGTTCTACTCGTCACACTTCGGTCAATCTATCGTGAGCAAGCAATTGCATACATAAGCACTCATGCAAAAGAATCGAAGAAAAGATCTCGAGAAACTTCGAAAACAGGCAAATATCTCTTGCAACAGAAAAATATTTCTAACAGTACCAAAATTGGGTGAATTTGGCCTTATCAGAAAGTTTAGGTCAAGAGCTTCAATTAGCAAAGAGAATCAATTAAATCGGAGTTATAAAACTCGAGTTATGAACAAAAGAAGTTTGAATTCAAATCTATTTGAAACCAAATTTTAAAATTTCAAAAATAAGTTTAAGTTGTTTTACTGGATAGAGGAGATCATGACGAAGAAGTGGGCGTTGGTTTCGTTGGATATGTATCAATGATGTAAAAGTTGCGAAGGTTTGAAGATCGTGGGCTAAACTGCTAAATAAAATAATTACACCTAGGTCCTTGGCCACGAGAACAGAAACTAAAATATGAACATTCACTGTTTAGGACTAAACAGCGAATTCGTTCACTAAAATTACTAACTGGAAAACTTTTACTAACTAACCAGATTAAATAAGAAAACTGGTTTTAGAAGAAAAACCAAGAAAACCCGAAATAAACCGGGTCGAAGTAGCGGTTATACCGGTTCGGTCGGCGGGTCAGCGGTGGTGGCGGTTCCCGGCGACGACGGGTTGCGGCGCCGGTGGCGTTGGCGTGGGGCAGCCGCAAGCGGCTCCGGTCGTCGGGAAAAGACGGCGAGGCGCACGGGGAGAGCCGGCGCGGAGCGGCAAGTGCGCTGGTGGCGGTCGGCGGAGGCGGCGGAGTGTGGGGCAGGGCGGCGGAGCTGCGGCGGCGGTGGCAAGATCCGGCGACGGCGGCGGCGGCTTGGGGGGAAGAGAGAGTCGGGGCCTCGCCTTTTATATGCGGGAGGAGGCGACGTGAAGCTTGGAGGAGGGGCAACGGGGCGCTCACGGCGGCGCGACAGCGGACTCCGAGCAGAGTCCCGCTCGAGGACGGAGGCGACAGACAAGCTAGGCGGGGCTACGGCTTGGCGGGCGAGCTGGGTCGGACCAGTTGGCGGAAATTTTTTTAACAGATAAACAAAATAGAAATAAATAACAAAAACTTAAAATGTTATATAGCATATCATATATCAAAATTTTCAGAAAAAATATTTTCTACCACATGAACATTTTTCTAGGGTCAAATAAAATCCACAAAAAATTGAATAAGGCAAAGAGTGCTACAGCTCTAATAAAACCCAATAAAAATTATTAAAAAAACAAAATGATTTCAAAGTTATTTCTCTCCAATTTTCTACTGTAGGGAATCATTTTATCCTATTTTCCATATATTTTATTTTTGGGGAAAAATAATTTGAATATGTCACACTCTAGCTAGTTCATGCATTAGAGTGATTGCATCATGTTTAAATTTCCCAGAAAGATGAAATGGGGATGATAGAACCCCCAGCACCCCCCTGGAAAAACTAGGGTTCACTAAAAACATTCTCAATGAACCTGAAATGCCCTTCTAAAAAGTCCACCCTTTTTGTTTTGGGTTAAAACCTTTGACAAAAATGGTGCACATTTTTCTACGACATCTTAAGGTCATTGGATTAATCCATATAGTATTTGCATTTGGGCATTTAAATGCTATAAATATTTTAAATGCTCAAATAATTCTGGAAATAAGTGTGGGCTGTTGGAAATAATCTAAACAAACCCTATGATTATTTTCAGGATTTTTGTAAGTGCCTAACTATTTTTAATAAAGCCACAAACTTACAGAAAAATAGAAAAATAAAAACAAAGCAAAGCAGAGGCTTACCTGGCGCCCACCTGGCAAGCCCACCTGCCGGCCCAGCCTAGCCGCCGCTCCAGCGAGCTGCTTGGCTCGGCCAGGTAGGCAGCCAGGTGCTCGACGCCGGCACCAGCGTGCACCACGCAGCTGCTCGCCGCCCTGCTTCCTCCCATCGCCGTTCTGCCGCCCTGGGTCGGTCACCCACTCCTCCCCCGAGCTCACAGACACGCCCTTTCCTCCCCAGCTCCTCCCCTAAGCTCGCAGACATGCCCTTTCCTCCCCAGCCCCCCCTCGCTCTCCCGCACCATGGCCGACGCCGCCGCAGCCGCACCGCCGTCGTAGTCGCGCTCTACGTCGTCCCCGCGCCGCGCCACCGTGTCCGTTCGCTCCGCCGTCATCGACTACGTCGAGCAGGCCGAGCCCCGAGCGCTCGCACGCCCTGCACCGCCACCACCGACCCCGTCTTCGTCGACCACCGCCGGAGATCCCCTTCACCGTCACCGTCGCAACAGGCCGTCCCCGACCTCGCCGTCAGCTCCGTTGCAACCACCATGAGCCTGGCCACCTCCCTATCCTCTCCGTCCTCCCTCTCAAGCCCCATAGCGACTGCATGTAGCTCACCCGCATGCGCCGCCGCGGAGCTCGGCGCCGACGATGCTCCGGCCACCCACTGGCCACACCACTGTGTCCAATGTGCTCACCGCATCCCCAGGAGCCTAACACACCACCCCACATGCCTCGCCGTGCCCCGTAGCCTCGGGTTCATCTTCACCCGACTCCGGCAGCCACACAGCTCGTCGCCGGTGACGTTTCCGGCAACCCCGAGCCCAAACACTGCCACCAAACACCGCGGCTTGCTTCCAGCAACGCGTAGAGCCTCTCCGCCGCGCAAATGGTCGCCTGTGGGCGTTTTCCGAAGCCCTCCACCGCGTCTGTCGTCGCCGGCGTCAAACCGCCGGCGAGTTAACCTTGTTTGACCAGGGGTTTAACTCCCCTGGGTCAATGACAGGTGGGCCAAGAGCCCTGCTAATTTTAGCTTAGCACGAATCAACTTTTAGTTAACCCTATAGGTCACTGACATGCGGGCCCAGGCCCCACTGACAGTTTAGTTAGTATTAACTTAACCCTGTTAATTAGTTGTTTCACTGACGTGTGGGTCCCAGCCATCAGGTTTGACCTGGGCTGGCGCCTTTGACTCGCTGACGTCATAGTGACGCAGTTATTTATTTTCTGGATTTATTCTTATATAGGAAATTCCAGAAAATAGCCGAAACTTCTAAAAATCATAGAAAATCAACCATAGCTCCAAATCAAGCAAATTATATATGAAAAATGATCAGAAAAATTCAATCTTTCCATCTGTAATGGTTTCATGCATGAAAAAACACTCTAACCTTGCTGTTTAGGTGAAACAAGCTAATACACTTATTATGCATAAGAACTTAAGCTTCCATTTGAATCTTTGATTAAAATGGACCCATTTCAACTTGTTTCACGTTGCATTAGGCAGGACACATCATTTTGCCATGTCATAGCATGCATCATATTGTTGCATATTGCCATGTGTTGATTATATTCTGTGTGTCTTTCGTGGTAGGTTCTGCCTCCGAGGATATCTCCGAGTATCCAACTGAAGGGCAGTACCCTACTACCACTCCATCAGGCAAGCAGCCCCATTGATCATATCGATACAACCCCATGTTCTCGCCTCTGCTCTCATTTACTGCATTAAGACAACAACGTTTCAAACTGCTGTGTGCTACGGTAGCTGAACCCTTATCCTCTGCATGACCTGTCATTGCCACAGTAACTAGATGAAACCCGCTAGCATGTGTAGGAGTTGATTGAGCCATGTATGTGTTTCCTACCTTGCTATGCCTGCTATGCTTAGAGTTGTGTCAGGTCTGGTTCATCTGGGCGATGGGCTGGAGTGAAATGATTATGCGGTAATGTGAGAGATGTGTTGAACATGATTTGGTAAAGGTATCGATGAGAGGCCATGTAGGAGTACATGGTGGGTTGTTTCATTGAGGCCGTCCCTAAGAACTGAGATCTGTATGTGTGATTTAAGAATGAGCTACTACCATGCATTGGGATCCTTAATTGACCCTCTCGGCTTCTTAATCACCCTAGTACTCTGTCCAGGAGTTGCAACTAGTTTCTGGTGTTTGTAGGTTATGTGTTGGCGGCCGTGCGTAGCGCTGACCCTAGGGTGGGCTATGATGCGGTAGATACACTATGGCACGGTGTACCGAGTCACCCGTTTGGTGTCTCGGCAACCCTGTTCACATCGTTTGGGGCCCTATGTGGAAACCTCGGCCGGACTCCCTGCGGATGGAACCTGGATTGGCGATAAACCTGGACTAGAGACTTGAGTGTTTAGCTAGGCCGTGGCCGACACCCTCGTTGGGCTTCCGCTTGAAGGTTGCCGAGTACATGTCGTGTAAACGACGGTAAGTGGTGAGAGCGTGTATGAAGAAGTACACCCCTGTAGGGTTAACATCATCTATTCGAATAGCTGCGTCCGTGGTAAAGGACTACTTGGTTGCCTA
Source organism: Triticum urartu (assembly GCF_056163025.1). NCBI lineage: Eukaryota > Viridiplantae > Streptophyta > Magnoliopsida > Poales > Poaceae > Triticum > Triticum urartu. Next base: position 145,471,047 of record NC_141876.1, read on the forward strand.
TACAGTTCATAGACAAGTTAATGGTTATGTCTAAAAGACTCAAGATAAGTGTGAGTACCGAGGATGGCCCTCTCATAGGATAACGAGGGAGGATCCCCGGTGGAGTATTGTGTTGGTGATTAGTGGACTTGTGTGCGAAAACTATTTTACTAGTGGTGTCTCATAGGATAGCTTAGCCAAGAGTCAAAGCTGGCTTGGTGCAATAACTCCACCACCTTCTTGAGAATGTGCATGTATAGTAGGTTCTGTTGTAAGACTTGCTGAGTACCTTTGTACTCATGTTTGCTTTAATTACTGTTTTCAGACGACAACACCGCCCCCTCCGATGGGTTTTATGTAGACCTCGACGTCGATGAGTAACTTGCCACCTAGGTGGTGATTCTGGCCATGGAGGGCCTTATGTAGACAGACAGGCTTCGACAAGCCTTCTTTCTTTCTAGTGTCTGTACTCAGACTATTTGCTTCCGCATGTGCTTGTATGCTTGTATGACTTGAGTGTCGGATCATGTGACCCCTACCTATATGAACATGTTATGTATGGCTCTCTGGAGCCTTTAAATAAAGTACTTGAGTTGTAGAGTTTTGTTGTGATGCCATGTTGTATTTGCACATATCGAGCATATTGTGTGTATGATTGAAATGCTTGGTAAGTGTGGGATCCGACAATCTAGTTGTTTATCCTTGGCAGCCTCTCTTTTGGGGAAATGTAGTCTAGTGCTCCTTGAGCCATAATAGTTCGCTACAGCCCGGTTCACCGGAGTCCTGTTAGCCCAACACTACTGCTCAGGACACTTGACTGGCCGGCATGTGTTTCACTTCGTTCCTATGTCTGTCCCTTCGGGGAAATGTCACGCGGTGACATTCGGAGTCCTGCCTAGCCTGCTATAGCTCGGGTTCCCCGGAGTCCTGTTAGCCCAATGCTACAGCCCGGATTCACACGCTGTTGACCGACATGCTCGATGTGATTCATGTATGCCTGTCTCCATAGGTCTGTGCCGCTTTGGGTTCACGACTAGCCATGTCGACCCTAGTTCTCTATCATATGGATGCTAGCGACACTATCATATACATGAGCCAAAAGGCGCAAACGGTCCCGGGCCATGGTAAGGCGACACCCGTGGGGATACCGTGCACGAGGCCGCAATGTGATATGAGGTGTTAACGGCTAGATCGATGTGACTTGGAATCGGGGTCCTGACAGCGTTGGCATCAGAGCCGGACTGCCTGTAGGTTCGTTGAGCTAAACTGGTCGATGTCGAGTCTAGAAATGCTTTAGTTATATGTAGGGGAATTGATTGTGGGAGGGAACATAAGGCTCTTTTACTCCTTTACCTTATGCCCTCTGATCTGAGTCATTCTCTTCTCATTCTACGTGGGTTAAGGACTAGGCTCTCTCCTTCTATCAAGCTCACGTGTTACTAATCCGTAGTAGCTTATAGGATTGTTGTTACCAGCCACAGTACAGTTTCTACTACTTTTAGTATGTTGTCAGTTGAATCAGAACCTTGATATGATGTTGTTGAGTGGTATTGCAAACTGTTGTGGATGTCTCAAATCTTTTTCTGAGCATTTACAACCGTTATGCTGTCCAATTTCCCCTAGGAAATTCTAATGCCTTTGCATTATTCTGTGCTTTCAGATGGCCACCCGTTCGCAGAACCAAGTGGTTCGTCTGACCCGGTGCCTCGATGTGCCCGGCCACACGGCCATGTTGGTTCGAGTGATGGTCGAGTCAGGCTATCGGTGGTATCCAGAATATACCATCGAGGAGCAGTTCCGAGACTTCAACCAGAGCCAGTACCTTTGTACCGTCAGGATATATCCCTCTTATCCTGGAGCCACTGAACCCCTTCACTGTTCCTATGGACTTGGGGTCACTATTGAGATGTCTGTGTAGGATGCAGCCTATTCAATGATGACTATCATTCGAGCCAGGACTGCGTTGCTTCAGAACACCGATTTCCGTTACATGCCAGCCTCACTTCCTGGAGCACAGGGGTACTATCAGGCTTTGTACTATGACTCTACACATGAGGAGTCACTACTCCGCACCACTGCCGAGATGCTCGAGGATAAGGACCACGAAAATCGGGCCTTGCGTATGGAGCTTTTCCACACTCGTTCCGATCATTGGGCCACTTTGACTCGGTTTGCACCTGCGGTGCAGGCAGGATACATGGACATGAGGGACTTGTATGCTGTACGGTCTGGATTGCCAGATTGTATGGAGTGGTGCGATGTAGGAGGCATCACCCCTCCTCGTGGTCCCCGTCTGCCACCGCCTGTGGGACCAAGGCCACATCCGAGTCCCATGGTCCGCAGGCTCCGCAGGACCGTCTGTTCCCAGATGATCATGTTCCACTTCCAGGCTTTGGTGGCGACTTTTATGAGGATTACTACGGAGCCGTCTGAGCTAGTAGTAGTTTCACTAGTACTTAATAGTTGTATTCTCCACAGTCCTGCTTGACCCGTGGGATACGACTTGATGTGTATCACACTCCGGAGGTGTAGAAAAATAATGTATAGGAGCTTGGAATGCCTCCGATGAGATGTAATGTCTTTCACCGTAGTTGTACTCTAGCATGGGCTTGTACTAAACTATGTACGGTGTGTATGACCAATGGTATATATATGGCAGTTTCTATATTACCATGTCGTGCAATGAACATCTTAGCATTCCATGTTATCCATTACATTCTGCACTTCCTTGCTAAGTTTGCGCCATCCTTGTCTAAACCGTTGTCTTGTTTTTCCTAGGATGGTCAACACCCGCAGCAACCTTGCTTCCCCGAAGCAGGGGGAAGCCAGTGCAGCTAGGGGTGAAAATCTACCTCACCCGCCTTCTGTGGCCGAAGTTATGCTGGAGGCGGAAAGAAACAAGCGTGAGACTAACCGCTTCCTGGAACGGATTGAGCAGAACACTGCACGCCATCAGCGAAATGACTTGGTGTCAATCAATGACTTTATCAAGTTGTACCCACCAAAGTTTAATCATTCTGTCGAGCCCCTCGACGCGGATGATTGGCTCCACAGCATCACACACAAGCTATGTTCTGCCAATGTAGCCGAAGCTGATAAGGTTACCTATGCTGCCTATCACCTCGAAGGCCCTGCTAGCCTTTGGTGGGAAAAACTTTGAGGCTATGCGCCCGGTCAGCCAAATCACTACTTGGGCTGAATTCAGTGAGGCTTTCCGTGAGCATCACATCCCGGAAGGTCTCATAGATCGCAAGAGGGAAGAGTTCAACAATTTCACCCAAGGAAGAATGACTGTGGATGCATATAGTCGTGAATTTGGGAATCTGGCACGATATGCTCCTGAAGAGGTATCCACCGATGCTAAGAAGCAGGCAAGGTTCCGCAAGGGACTTAGCCCCGAGCTTTGCCGCGATCTTCGTCTGCACGAGTGCACCTCCTTTCAGAAGTTGGTCAATAAAGCCATCAGTGCTGAGACATGACAGTCTGACTATGACGCTTCACGCAAGCACTCTCGTGCTTTTGGTTCTTCATCCGGCTTTGGATCTCAGAAGCGCCGGGTGTGGATTCCAAGCACGACACTGCCACCCTGGTTCATTCTGAGGCCATCCTTTGAGGCGCCTCGCCCCAACCAGCAGTTTGCACCGTCCAAGCCCTATGGTGGCCCCGCTGCTAATGCTGCTCCACGCCCCAATGTTGTGACATGTTTCAAGTGTGGAGAGCCGGGTCACTACAGTCGAGAGTGTCCCCAGAACAACAACCCCAATCAGTCTAGAAAGTCCGTTGGCCATGGTAAGCCAGCGGGAAAGACATTCTACGCCAAGCCAGCCACCACTGCACATGGCCATGTCAACTATGTCTCAGCTAAGGAGGCTCATGATGATCCTAACGTCGTCCTTCGTACGCTCCTTGTTAATTGCCATCCGGCATCTGTTCTTTTTGATTCTGGAGCATCTCATTCATTCATATCTGAGAGCTATGCTCGATTGCATAACGCGACATTCTGTGACATGCCCACTTCCATGGTAATTCAAACCTCGGGTTTCAAATGGCAAACCTCTAGAGTAAGCCATGGGAATGAAATTCTTGTCGATAGACTTGTCTTCCTTGCATCCTTAATAGCTCTCAAGTCCTCGGACATAAACATCATCTTGGGTATGGACTGGATATCAGCTAATTATGCTAAGATTGATTGTGCCACTAGAACCGTTCAACTTACTCACCCATCGGGCAAGACAGTCAATGTCTTAACTCGAGTGGCCAAGCGCCATCTTTACTCCCTAAATGCCGACCCCCTTCCAGACCTTGAAGATATTCCGGTAGTCCGGGACTTTCTGAATGTCTTTCCAGAAGAACTGCCAGGTGTTCCACCTGACAGGGATGTCGAGTTTGTGATAGACCTTGTTCCAGGAACCGTTCCAATTTCTAGGAGACCCTATAAGATGTCACCCTTAGAACTAGTCGAGCTTAAGAACCAACTCGATGAGTCCTTGAAAAAGGGTTTTCATCCGTCCTAGTTCCTCTCCTTGGGCTTGCCCCGTCCTCTTCGTCAAGAAGAAGGATGGAACGGATCGGATGGTTGTAGATTACCGACCTGTCAACTTGGTCACTATCAAGAACAAGTATCCGCTTCCCAGGATCAACGATCTGTATGACCAGCTCGCTGGATCGTCAGTATTTTCCAAGATGGATTTGAGGTTGGGCTACCATCAAATCAAAATCAGAAACGGGGACATTCCCAAAACGGCCTTTGTTACTCGTTATGGCCAATACGAGTACACCGTCATGTCCTTCGGTTTAACCAATGCCCCAGCCACTTTCTCTCGGTTAATGAACTCAGTCTTCATGGAGTATTTGGATAAATTCGTCGTGGTATACCTCGATGATATACTCATCTACTCCAAGAGTGAGGAGGAACATGCCGAACATCTAAGGCTGGTATTGACGAAACTTCGAGAACATCGCCTTTATGCCAAATTCTCCAAGTGTGAATTTTGGTTGCCAGAAGTGACCTATCTAGGCCATGTAATCTCTGGTAAGGGTATTGCTATCAATCCTGAGCGAGTTCAAGCCGTCCTTGATTGGACTCCACCTGAGACGGTCAAGCAATTCGGAGCTTCCTTGGCTTAGCGAGTTATTGTCGCCGCTTCGTCGAGAATTTCTCCAAGGTTGCTAAACCTCTAACTGAACTCCTCAAGAAAGATAAAAAGTTCGAGTGGACCCCACAGTGCGAGTTCAGCTTTCAGGAACTGAAAAGACGCCTGACATCTGCTCCCGTACTGGTACCACCAGATTTCTCCAAGGACTTTATTATCTATTGTGACGCCTCGCGACAAGGACTAGGTTGCATACTCATGCAAGATCGTCAGGTAATTGCCTATGCTTCACCGCAATTACACCCACATGAGGAAAATTATCCCACACATGATCTAGAGCTTGCAGCTGTAGTCCATGCACTCAAAACCTGGCGACATTACCTTCTTGGTAATTGTTGCAAGATCTTCACCGATCACCAAAGTTTGAAATATATCTTCACCCAACCGGATTATAATCTCAGGCAAAGACGTTGGGTCGAGTTGATCTCGGATTACGACTTAGGAATAACTTACACCCCGGGCAAAGCCAATGTCATGGCTCATGCGCTAACTCGTAAATCTTATTGTAACAACCTGATGTTACAACAAAGTCAACCACTTCTCCACGAGGAATTTCGTAAGCTTAACCTTCACATAGTTCCTCGAGGATTCCTATCCACCCTGGTGGCGAAGCCTAACCTTATGGATCAGATCATAACCGCCCAGCGGTATGATAAGGGCATATCTCGGATAAAGGAAAACATCGCTAGCGGAGTTGCTAAATGTTTTTCCATGGATGAGCGAGGTGTTGTATTCTTCGAGAACCTCTTGGTGGTTCCCAAGAAACAACATCTACATCAGTTGATTCTTAAGGAAGCTCATGAATCCCCTCTCACCATTCATCCTGGTAGTACTAAAATGTATCAAGACCTACGCCAGAGGTTTTGGTGGACTAGGATGAAGAGAGAAATTGCTCAATATATTGCTAGTTGCGACGTCTGTCGTCGTGTTAAAGCAGAGCATCAACGGCCTGCTGGCACCCTTCAACCTTTGGCTATTCCTGAGTGGAAAAGGGATAAAATCAGTATGGATTTCATTATTGGGTTTCCCAGAACCAAGAGAAGGAATAATTCCATCTTCGTCATAATCGATCGTCTTTCCAAGGTGGCCCACTTTCTACCTGTTCGTGAGAGTATCACCGCTAGCCAGCTAGCTGATTTATACATCTCCCAAATAGTGTCTCTTCATGGTGTCCCATTGGAAGTTAACTCAGACCGTGGGAGTCTCTTCACCTCTCGATTTTTGGAAAGTTTGCAAAATGCTATGGGAACTCGTCTCTCTTTTAGCACCGCCTTCCACCCCCAATCCAGTGGTCAAGTAGCGCGAGTAAATCAAATTCTGGAAGATATGCTCCAAGCTTCTGTCATCTCATTCAGAATGGATTGGGAGAAATGCCTTCCATTCACGGAGTTCACTTATAACAATAGTTATCAAGCTAGCTTAGGCAAAGCTCCTTTCGAAGTTCTCTATGGACCAAAATGTCGAATGCCTCTTAACTAGTCAGAAATCGGGGAAAGACAACTCTTTCGCCCGGATATGATTCAGGAAGCAGAAGAGCAGGTTCGCGTTATTCGTGAGAAATTGAAAACAGCCCAATCTCATCAAAAGAGCCAATATGATCGTAAACATAAGATGATGACTTATGAAGTCGACGAGAAGGCTTACCTTCGGGTTACTCCGTTAAAAGGAACCCATCGTTTCGGTATCAAAGGCAAATTGGCTCCTCGTTACATTGGACCCTTCCGCATTCTTGCCAAACGAGGAGAAGTTGCCTACCAATTGGAACTACCTCCGCATCTTTCCAGAGTTCACGATGTATTCCACGTTTCTCAACTTAGGCGTTGCTTCACGGATCCTATCCGTAGAGTGGACCACGAAACGCTTGATCTACAAGATAATCTCTCATATCGGGAATATCCGGTCGTATCCTTGATCAAGCCGAGCGTACCACTCGACGCCATAACATAAAGTTTCTCAAGGTTCAATGGTCACACCATTCCGAGAAAGAAGCCACTTGGGAAAGGGAGGATCGTCTTCGACTCGAGTACCCCACTTTCTTCCCAACAGATCCTAAATCTTGGGACGAGATTCTTTTGAGTGAGGGTGAGTTGTCACACTCTAGCTAGTTCATGCATTAGAGTAATTGCATCATGTTTAAATTTCCCAGAAAGATGAAATGGGGATGATAGAACCCCCAGCACCCCCCTGGAACAACTAGGGTTTACTAAAAACTTTATCAATGAACCTGAAATGCCCTTCTAAAAAGTCCACCCTTTTTGTTTTGGGTTAAAACCTTTGACAAAAATGGTGCACATTTTTCTAGGACATCTTAAGGTCATTGGCTTAATCCATATAGTATTTGCATTTGGGCATTTAAATGCTATAAAATATTTTAAATGCTCAAATAATTCTGGAAATAAGTGTGGGCTGTTGGAAATAATCTAAACAGAGCCTATGATTATTTTCAGGATTTTTGTAAGTGCCTAACTATTTTTAATAAAGCCACAAACTTACAGAAAAATAGAAAAAAACAAAGCAAAGCAGAGGCTTACCTGGCGCCCACCTAGCAAGCCCACCTGCCGGCCCAACCCAGCCACCGCTCCAGTGAGCTGCTTGGCTCGGCCAGGCAGGCAGCCATGTGCTCGACGCCGGCACCAGCGCACGCCACGCAGCTGCTCGCCGCCCTGCTTCCTTCCCTCGCCGTTCTGCTGCCCTGGGTCGGTCACCCACTCCTCCCCCAAGCTCGCAGACATGCCCTTTCCTCCCCAGCTCCTCCCCCTCGCTCTCCCGCACCATGGCCGATGCCGCCACAGCCGCACCGCCGTCGTAGTCGCGCTCTATGTCGTCCCCGCGCTGCGCCACCGTGTCCGTTCGCTCCGCCGTCGTCGACTACGTCGAGCAGGCCGAGCCCCGAGCGCTCGCACGCCCTGCACCGCCTCCACCGACCCCGTCTTGGTCGACCACCGTCGGAGATCCCCTTCACCATCACCGTCGCAACATGCCGTCCCCGACCTCGCCGTCAGCTCCGTTGCAACCACCGTGAGCCTGGCCACCTCTCTATCCTCTCTGTCCTCCCTCTCGAGCCCCGTAGCGACTGCATGTAGCTCACCCGCATGCGCCGCCGCGGAGCTCGTCGTCGACGATGCTCCGGCCACCCACTGGCCACACCACTGTGTCCAACGTGCTCACCGCATCCCCAGGAGCCTAACACACCACCCCACATGCCTCGCCGTGCCACGTAGCCTCGGGTTCATCTTCACCCGACTCCGGCAGCCGCACAGCTCGTCGCCGGTGACATTTCCGGCAACCCCGAGCCCAACCACTGCCACCAAACGCTGCGGCTTGCTTCCAGCAACGCGTAGAGCCTCTCCACCGGCGTCAAACCACCGGCGAGTTGACCTCGTTTGACCAGGGGTTTAACTCCCCTGGGTCACTGACAGGTGGGCCCAGAGCCCTCCTAATTTTAGCTTAGCACTAATCAACTTTTAGTTAACCCAATAGGTCACTGACATGCGGGCCCAAGCCCCACTGACAGTTTAGTTAGTATTAACTTAACCCTGTTAATTAGTTGTTTCACTGACGTGTGGGTCCCAGCCGTCAGGTTTGACCTGGGCTGGCGCCTTTGACTCGCTGACATCACAGTGACGCAGTGCTGACGCATTTATTTATTTTCTGGATTTATTCTTATATAGGAAATTCCAGAAAATAGCCAGAACTTCTAAAAATCACAGAAAATCAACCATAGCTCCAAATCAAGCAAATTATATATGAAAAATGATCAGAAAAATTCAATCTTTCCATCTGTAATGGTTTCATGCATGACAAAACACTCTAACCTTGCTGTTTAGGTGAAACAAGCTAATACACTTATTATGCATAAGAACTTAAGCTTCCATTTGAATCTTTGATTCAAATGGACCCATTTCAACTTGTTTCACATTGCATTAGGCAGGACACATCATTTTTCCATGTCATAGCATGCATCATATTGTTGCATATTGCCATGTGTTGATTATATTCTGTGTGTCTTTCGTGGTAGGTTCTGCCTCCGAGGATATCTCCGAGTATCCAACTGAAGGGCAGTACCCTACTACCACTCCATCAGGCAAGCAGCCCCATTGATCATATCGATACAACCCCATGTTCTCGCCTCTGCTCTCATTTACTGCATTAAGACAACAACGTTTCAAACTGCTGTGTGCTACGGTAGCTGAACCCTTATCCTCTGCATGACCTGTCATTGCCACAGTAACTAGATGAAACCCGCTAGCATGTGTACGAGTTGATTGAGCCATGTATGTGTTTCCTACCTTGCTATGCCTGCTATGCTTAGAGTTGTGTCAGGTCTGGTTCATCTGGGTGATGGGCTGGAGTGAAATGATTATGTCGGTAATGTGAGAGATGTGTTGAACATGATTTGGTAAAGGTATCGATGAGAGGCCATGTAGGAGTACATGGTGGGTTGTTTCATTGAGGCCGTCCCTAAGAACTGAGATATGTATGTGTGATTTAAGAATCAGCTACTACCATGCATTGGGATCCTTAATTGACCCTCTCGGCTTCTTAATCACCCTAGTACTCTGTCCAGGAGTTGCAACTAGTTTCTGGTGTTTGTAGGTTATGTGTTGGCGGCCGTGCGTAGCGCTGACCCTAGGGTGGGATATGATGCGGTAGATACACCGTGGCACGGTGTACCGGGTCACCCGTTTGGTGTCTCGGCAACCCTGTTCACATTGTTCGGGGCCGTATGTGGAAACCTCGGCCGGACTCCCTGCGGATGGAACCTGGATAGGCGATAAACCTGGACTAGAGAGTTGAGTGTTTAGGTAGGCCGTGGCCGACACCCTCGTTGGGCTTCTGCTTGAAGGTTGCCGAGTACATGTCGTGTAAACGACGGTAAGTGGTGAGAGCGTGTATGTGGAAGTACACCCCTCCAGGGTTAACATCATCTATTCGAATAGCCGCGTCCGCGGTAAAGGACTACTTGGTTGCCTATACAGTTCATAGACAAGTTAATGGTTACCTCTAAAAGACTCAAGATAAGTGTGAGTACCGAGGATGGCCCTCTCATAGGATAACGAGGGAGGATCCCCGGTGGAGTATTGTGTTGGTGATTAGTGGACTTGTGTGCGAAAACTATTTTACTAGTGGTGTCTCATAGGATAGCTTAGCCAAGAGTCAAAGCTGGCTTGGTGCAATAACTCCACCACCTTCTTGAGAATGTGCATGTATAGTAGGTTCTGTTGTAAGACTTGCTGAGTACCTTTGTACTCATGTTTGCTTTAATTACTGTTTTCAGACAACAACACTGCCCCCTCCGATGGGTTTTATGTAGACCTCGACGTCGATGAGTAACTTGCCACCCAGGTGGTGATTCTGGCCATGGAGGGCCTTATGTAGATAGACAGGCTTCGTCAAGCCTTCTTTCTTTCTAGTGTCTGTACTCAGACTATTTGCTTCCACATGTGCTTGTATGCTTGTATGACTTGAGTGTCGGGTCATGTGACCCCTACCTGTATGAACATGTTATGTATGGCTCTTTGGAGCCTTTAAATAAAGTACTTGAGTTGTAGAGTTTTGTTGTGATGCCATGTTGTATTTGCACATATCGAGCATATTGTGTGTATGACTGAAATGCTTGATATGTGTGGGATCTGACAATCTAGTTGTTTATCCTTGGCAGCCTCTCTTATGGGGAAATGTAGTCTAGTGCTCCTTGAGCCATAGTAGTCCGCTACAGCCCGGTTCACCGGAGTCCTGCTAGCCCAGCACTACTGCTCAGGACACTTGACTGGCCGGCATGTGTTTCACTTTGTTCCTATGTCTGTCCCTTCGGGGAAATGTCACGCGGTGACATCCGGAGTCCTGCCTAGCCTGCTACAGCCCGGGTTCCCTGGAGTCCTGTTAGCCTAGTGCTACAGTTCGGATTCACACGCTGTTGACCGACATGCTCGATGTGAATCATGTATGCCTGTCTCCATAGGTCTATGCCGCTTTGGGTTCACGACTAGCCATGTTGGCCCGGGTTCTCTGTCATATGGATGCTAGTGACACTATCATATACGTGAGCCAAAAGGCGCAAACAGTCCCAGGCCATGGTAAGGCGACACCCGTGGGGATACCGTGTGTGAGGCCGCAATGTGATATGAGGTGTTACCAACTAGATCGATGTGATTGGAATCGGGGTCCTGATAGCGTTGGCATCAGAGCCGGACTGCCTGTAGGTTCGTTGAGCCAAACTGGTAGATGTCGAGTCTAGAAATGCTTTAGTTATATGTAGGGGAATTGATTGTGGGAGGGAACGTAAGGCTCTTTTACTCCTTTACCTTATGCCCTCTGATCCGAGTCATTCTCTTCTCATTCTACGTGGGTTAAGGACTAGGCTCTCTCCTTCTATCAGGTTCACGTGTTACTAATCCGCAGTAGCTAATAGGATTGTTTTTACCAGCCACAGTACAGTTTCTAGTACTTTTAGTATGTTGTCAGTTGAATCAGAACCTTGATATGATGTTGTTGAGTGGTATTGCAAACTATTGTGGATGTCTCAAATCTTTTTCTGAGCATTTACAGCCGTTATGCTGTCCAATTTCCCCTAGAAAATTCTAATGCCTTTGCATTATTTTTTGCTTTCAGATGGCCACCCGTTCGCAGAACCAAGTGGTTCGTCTGACCCGGTGCCTCGATGTGCCCGGCCACACGGCCATGTTGGTTCGAGTGATGGTCGAGTCAGGCTATCGGTGGTATCCGGAATATACCGTCGAGGAGCAGTTCCGAGACTTCAACCAGAGCCAATACCTTTGTACCGTCAGGATATATCCCTCTTATCCTGGAGCCACTGAACCCCTTCATTGTTCCTATGGACTTGGGGTCACTATTGAGATGTCCGTGCAGGATGCAGCCTATTCAATGATGACTATCATTCGAGCCAGGACTGCCTTGCTTCAGAACACCGATTTCCGTTACATGCCAGCCTCACTTCCTGGAGCACAGGGGTACTATCAGGCTTTGTACTATGACTCTACACATGAGGAGTCACTACTCCGCACCACTGCCGAGATGCTCGAGGATAAGGACCGCGAAAATCGGGCCTTGCGTATGGAGCTTTTCCACACTCGTTCCGATCATTGGGCCACTTTGACTCGGTTTGCACCTCCAGTGCAGGCAGGATACATGGACATGAGGGACTTGTACCCTGTACGGCCTGGATTGCCAGATTGTATGGAGTGGCGCGATGTAGGAGGCATCACCCCTCCTCGTGGTCCCCGTCTGCCACCACCTGTGGGACGAAGGCCACATCCGAGTCCCTATGGTCCGCAGGTTCCGCAGGACCGTCTGTTCCCATATGATCATGTCCCACTTCCAGGCTTTGGTGGTGACTTTTATGAGGATTACCACGGAGCCGTCTGAGCTAGTAGTAGTTTCACTAGTACTGTAATAGTTGTATTCTCCACAGTCCTGCGTGACCCGTGGGATACGACTTGGTGTGTATCACGCTCCGGAGGTGTAGAAAAATAATGTATATGAGCTTGGAATGCCTCCGATGAGATGTAATGTCTTTCACCGTAGTTGTACTCTAGCATGGGCTTGTACTAAACTATGTACGGTGTGTATGGCCAATGGTATATATATGGCAGTTTCTATATTACCATGTCGTGCAATGAACATCTTAGCATTCCATGTTATCCATTACATTCTACACTTCCTTGCTAAGTTTGCGCCATCCTTGTCTAAACCGTTGTCTTGTTTTTCCTAGGATGGTCAACACCCGTAGCAACCCTGCTGCCCCAGAGCAGGGGGAAGCCAGTGCAGCTAGGGGTGAAAATCTGCCTCACCCGCCTTCTCTGGCCAAAGTTATGCTGGAGGCGGAAAGAAACAAGCGTGGGACTAACCGCTTGCTGGAGCGGATTGAGCAGAACACTGCACGCCATCAGCGAAATGACTTGGTGTCAATCAATGACTTTATCAAGTTGTACCCACCAAAGTTTAATCATTCCATCGAGCCCCTCGACACGGATGACTGGCTCCGCAGCATCACACACAAGCTACGTTCTGCCAACGTAGCCGAAGCTGATAAGGTTACCTATGCTGCCTATCACCTCGAAGGCCCTGCTAGCCTTTGGTGGGAAAAACTTTGAGGCTATGCGCCCGGTCGGCTAAATCACTACTTGGGCTGAATTCAGTGAGGCTTTCCGTGAGCATCACATCCCGGAAGGTCTCATAGATCGCAAGAGGGAAGAGTTCAACAATTTCACCCAAGGAAGACTGACTGTGGATGCACACTACTAGGGAAAACCTTATACACAGAATCTTAGCAGCAGCGCGGCATAAAAACAGACGCTGCTGCTAAGTAGTAGCAGCGCGGCTACGGAAAGCTCGCTACTGGTGCAAACTTAGCAGTAGCGCGTGACTCTTAAACCGTGTTGCTACAAAAATCCACCGACAGTAGACAACGACATAAGTTTACCAGTAGCGCGGCGCCAGGGAGCGCGCTGCTGCTAATGCCATAGTAGCAGCGCACTTTTTTGTCACCTCGCTGCTGCTAATTTTGAAATTGTGCACAGGGTTGGCCCGTTTAGCAGTAGCGCGTGACAGCAAAGCGCGCTGTTGCTACACTCTTAGCAGCAGCGCGCTTTCTCTCCCGCGCTATTGCTAAGACGCAGCACCCACCACCTTTTCCACCTCCCCTCCCCATCTCCTCTCCTCCCTTTCCCCTACCTCCCACATCCTCCCTCTCTCACTCTTCTTCTTCCTCAATACTTCTCCCCCCCATTACTCTCCCTCTTCTACCTACCTTTCTCTCTCTTCATTACTCCTAGATATAACTACACCACCTCCATTAATTCATCTCCTTTCTCTTTTTCCTCCCCCCTCCACTAGTTGAAGTTGTCTCCTCCCAAATTAGCTAGCTAGGTAGATGTAGCATTTAGTTAAGTGACATATTTTCCCCCTAACTAGATCTTTCTTTGTCAAGAAGAGCTTTATGAACTTTTGACCTCCCTACATCATCATCTCCACCGTGTGCTCGATCTCGAGATAGAGGTGTGATTAATATTTCATGCTTTTGCAAAATGTAAATATATGTTCCTATTTTGTATATACACTTAATTAGCCATTATTATGCATGGGTCCAATGATGTAATATATATATGTTCCTATTTTGTATACACACTTAGCCATTATTATGCAAGGGTCCAATGATGTAATATATATGTTCCTATTATGCTGAGGAAAAGAAAAAAAGGGAAACTGGTTATAGTAGTAGCGCTTTAGTGAAAAAGAGCTACAACTAGTCAAGGTAGCAGTAGCGGTTTCTACAGAAAATCGCTATAGCTGCTCATAATAGTAGTAACGCGTTTCGTGTAAACGCGCTACTGCTATGTCCACTTAACCCAAAATTCTCCCTCTCCCTGCTTCATCCCGCCTCTTTTCCCCCAAATCCCAACTCTCTCTTCCCCGGCCCCATCGCACCGCCGCGCCCGCCCCCGACCTCGGTGCGCTCGCCCCCGACCCCGGCGCGCTCGCCCCCGACCCCGCCGCCCCCGACCCAGGCGCGCTCGCCCCCGGCACCGGCGCTCGCCCCCGACCCGTCGGCCCTCGCCTCCCTCCTCTGCTTCCTCCCCTCCCAACCTCGGCCGTCGTCGGGCCTGCCTCCTCGCCCTGCACCCTCTGTAAACCACCCCCCCTCTCTCTCTCTGCTAGCTAGGGTTAATTTACTTAGGTTTTAGTTATGTTAATTAGGTTATCTATTTAGTTATGAATTTAGATAGGTTTAAAAATTTGCTGAATTTATATGCAAATTTGAACTGGACATGTGATATGTGGATATGTCATGTTTTGGACATGTCATGTTTTGGTAAATGATCCGAGTTGCCTATGTTACGCCGGAATGTTGATTCATTTTCGTTCCGGTGAATTTCAGGCGCTCGATATGTCCATTTTTTAGCAAAGGTCATGTCGAAATTTCCCGTGAATAAAGGCATGATTTGTGCTACATAGTTGGCATATCAAGTGCTGGCACATAGATTTCTTTTTTATCTCATTTCTCATTTATTCATACTTTTAGAAATAAATGAGGACACTTAATCATAGGAAACATGTCGAACAACGAAGAAACTGGGCCTTCTGACCAAGATGCAGACGAGATGGATTATGAGGGTGAACAAGACTACCTCGACTTTTTGACTGCTAAGCAAGGTTTGCAGGTCCGCCTCGATGATGGTACTGACACCGACACCGACACCGACGGCGCCGGCATCGATGGCGGTGCCGAGACCGGTAGGGAAGGTACCGCCGGGGAAGATACCGGCGCCGATGCCGGTACCGAAAAGAGGCATAAGAAGCAGAGGATACGAAAACCTAACAAACTAGGGATTGGACGACTTGTGATCACAAAGATGGCACCTGGCAAGTTTGAGCCGTTAGAGCCGGAAGAACCTCGCAAGTGCTATGGGAACCAAGTAGGATGCATCCTATGGGAATGCGCGAGCATCAATGACGATGACTTAAGGAGTAAAGAACATTTGACGCAGTTGCTCCTAATGAAGTTGCACAAGAGATTCAAGTTCCCCGATCGGGATGATAACATAGAACAACCGTGGGATGATCCGAAGATGAAAAAGATTAACAATCATGCCATGGGCATGTTCAGCAATGATTTGGCCTCCTAGAGATCGAGGGTGAAACGAGCTATTGAGGCTGAGGAACCCCTGTCCAAGATTCTGGAGGAAAATCCGACACTTACGGAAGAGGAGTTCGAAAAGTTCAAGGACACTTGCGCTACCGAGGACGCCAAGGCTAAGGCTGCGAAATTCAAGAGCCTTCAGCAAAGGAACACGGGGAAGCATCGCCTCGGAAGTCGTGGCTACCTCAGTAAAAGGCCCATATGGGATAAGGAGGACGCGGAACGTGAAGCCGCGGGTCTCCCAGACCCCTTCGCGAAGTTCACCAACCCCTTGGAGCATGACTTCATCAGGGCCCGCTACAAGTGGGACAAGGAGAAAAAGGTTTTTTACACAGACAAGATCATGAGGAAATTGATTAGACTACTGGAGAAGCAACACCAGCTTGCAGCCGAAAACCCTACTTCTCCGATGAGGCCCAAGTGGGACACCCCTCTCAACTGGGCCTTGAACAAACTTAAGGGACTCCCTTTGGGCCAGCGGCCGCAATATGGTCGTGTGCACGGCGCTGGAGATGGCGCCACGTGGAAGGTGTTTTACAACGAGGGCCCAGAGGCCAAGAAGCAGAAAAAGAAGTTTAGTCAGGCGGACATCGACGCGAAGGTGAAGCTTGCGGTCGAGAAAAAAGCAGCTGAGTACGCGAAAAAAGTAGCCGAGGACAAATATGAGTTGTTACAGCAGGCAGTCAATGCAGCTATAACTGCCTGCAGAAATGATTTCGCTACTAACTTGGTTCCAGTTATCATCAACTGGACGAAGGAAAATCCATACAAGACGGTACATGATTTCCCGTTGCCCAGTTTCAACGGGAGCAACTCCATGAACAACAACATCATCGCACCATCACTTGCCCATGCAACCGGGCCTCCTCTCGCAACCGCTCCCGCTCATAGTAGCTCGTCCTCAGTCTCTGGCGCGCTCGGTGGGCCTTCGTCTTTGGTTGAGCTCGACGCCATCACGGTAATTACATGTCGCACCACCATATATATATAATATTCCATTTTTGTTGCCTTTCGGATGTTTTACGCCACAAACATATGTGTTTGCAGGCGAAATAAACCCCGTGCACCATACTCTACATGATCAAAGGCCAGAAGGTGGACGTGGGAAAGGGGATGATAATGGACCCCTTGCAACCCACGTTCCACAACCAGCCGATCCCTGCTGGGCACTTCAGGGTTAGCTTGTCCAGTGTGAAATCGGGACACGAGGATTTGCCTCCTCCAGTACAGCATGTGGGAGCGGACGACGAGACCCCGCCGCAGATTGGAAGCTGCAAGGGTTGGGTGCTGCTATGGCCGAAGAATCTTATTCGTCTGGAGCCGGCCGAGAGCACACCAATAACCACACATCAACAAGCATGTGCGGAGACCACCACCCCGCCTACGCAATTACCAGCTCCTGTAGTGCCGGGTGAGAGCGGCGGGCGACATGATGAAGGGGGTGCAATAGTGCTGGCTGATGTAATTTGTCCTGTAGAACAGAGAATGGATGATGAGACGGAGGTCGACCCTATGGATTTCCTCAATACAAATGCGTATGACTGTGACATAGAATTGATGAGTCAACCATATGACGAATCGGGCTATCAGCTTGCTAATGAGGATATGGATGATATGCCCGGGTAGGAAGGTCGTAGCAGGGATTGCAAAAAGTCTCTCTTTGTGAAATCCTCACAGGACACGCCTGAAGATGCTGCCTCAACACAGGCTCAACTATCCCAGCGCGAGGGTCGTATAGTACTTAGCCCGGGAACACTGGGGCAGGGGTTAAGGAAGGGTCTAGAAGGTGTGCCCAAGAAAAAGGAGAGAAAGAGATCGGGGAAGATAGCTGCCTCCAAACAAGCCAGAGCACGTAGCATCCAAACGATGCATTCTGAAGAGCGTGTACCGTGAAAGGTGCGGCCATATTCCATCTCACGGGCGAGCCAATGCTACCGCCGAAACCGCTGGAGGCACTATCAGGGGATCTCAGGAGACTGCACGACCATGTGCTGTCGACTGAGAAAAGCCTACTAGCCTCAAAGGATCCAGGATATCTGACATACGCGGCTCGTGTGCCTGAGGGGAAGTGCTACGTCGAGACACGGCCCGTGCAGGTGTTCTTCCTGCGGTTTGACCATATCTTTGAGATGTTTCTGACAAGGCGGCTCGATTTTACAATCGTCCGCCTTTTTGTGCTACATATGAGCTCTGGCATGAACAGTGAAGAAGTCTCGCAAATCTGTGTGGCGGATCCGTACTACATGCACGAGTCTTTCTTGAGTCTCGGCGACTTTGAGCGTGAAACTGCTAGGGACTACCTCCAAAACTTCATGGTACAGAATAAGGACCGGGAAATTGTCCTCGTGCCTTATCATTCAAAGTAAGTCAGTTTCGAACAACCCTTTCATACATTTCAATCATTCCTTATCTCTCTATGGGGAATAATTTGAGGTGTCTTTTCCCCACAGCAACGAGCGCGCCGTCCTTATCGTTTTTTATCCGCAAGTCTCCCAAGCCGTGTATTTTGACCCTTCCAGAGACTACGAGAAAAAAGACTACACCCACATAATGAATATTCTAGATGATGCTCTCCAAGGCTTCAGCTTTAGAGGTGGCCACATGCAGATCAGGAAACAAAGGAACAAGAAGATGGGTTTCACGCATAAAACTAACTTCTCCTGCATCCAAGTCCCAAAACCAAGCAAGAAGGATGGATTGTACATCCTCCATCTCATGATTCAGTTCAACACAGATCACCAAAAGCTTCGCATGAGAAGCAGAAATGATGATCATATCCACAAGTGGCTAGAATCTCATGGAGAAGCGGATTATAAACTTAGAGATGACTTCTTTCACATCCAAAGCGACATTGCGACGATCATCATGAAAGAAGTCGTCGATGAGAAGGGGATGTTCCACCACGGCCCTATATCGCGAGCTGACGTCCGAACTCGCATAGGCATGCAACGTCTAGACCTCATGCCGTTCAAGAAGCTAGGGTCCATCCTCGATGATATGGAAGGATGGAACTTCTAGTGATTTATGATGCCGATGATGATGATATGTGTCGGTTGAACTTGTATACTATTTGTAGCGATGCAACTTTGTGATGTCCATGATCCCTGCCGAACTTGCGTAACGCTACTTTGTTAGTTTGCGTACGATGACCTGCGTACCTCTAGTTAATTAATTTGTGTACTGTATGTTGCATCTAGTTGCTAACCCTTTCTTTTTTGGTGTTCTCTAGTATATTTTGTTGCATATATATGATTGTACATCCTCTTCATGAACATGCATCTCTAACAGGTACCTAGTTTCTTGATGGCGAGATGGAACTACTATGTCGTGTACAAAGGGAAGGTTCCGGGGGTGTACAACGAGTGGCATGAGTGTCAGGCGCAAGTGAATGGTTTCTCAGACGCCAGCCATAAAGTCTTCAAAAGCAGACAAGAAGGAGAAGCTAGTTACTTGAGGTTCACGCTAGCGCGAGAGAGGACTCGTAACCGCCATCTCATGTACTGCATAGTTCCGCTCTCACTCATAGTGATAGCTCTTCTCGCGTATAACTTTGTTTAGATGGATGACGTTGTAGTTGCAAGTATTCGAGACTTGCATGTATCGCTATTTTCGAGATGATGACAAGATACCACTTTGTGTTGGATGATGATTATGACGAGACTATTTGTATGTATATGCTATGATTACATTTGTGGTCTCGCAGGCATTTGTATGAGTATCATGATGACATTTGTATGTGCTAAAGATTCTTCTATAAAGCCTGTTCAAATACAAAACAAATATGCCGAAAAAAAACTACTAAAATTAGCAGTAGCGAGGGGAGAAAAGTTAGCAGCAGTGCGGTTGTAGCAGTAGCACGCACAGGGGAAGCGCGCTATAGCTATTAGCAGCAGCGGGGTTCCTTTAAGCGCGCTGCTGCAACACTTGTGTAGCAGTAGCGCGGGTGGACCAGCGCTACTGCTATACGTTAGCTGTAGCGCCTAATTAGTAGCGCCGGCCCCCGCGCTACTAAAACGCCGAAAACCCGCGCTGCTGCTGGGCTTTTCCCTAGTAGTCGCATATAGTCGTGAATTTGGTAATCTGGCACGATATGCTCCTAAAGAGGTATCCACCGACGCTAAGAAGCAGGCAAGGTTCCACAAGGGACTTAGCCCCGAGCTTCGCCGCGATCTTCGTCTGCACAAGTGCACCTCCTTTCAGAAGTTGGTCAATAAAGCCATCAGTGCTGAGACAGGACAGTCTGACTATGACGCTTCACGCAAGCACTCTTGTGATTTTGGTTCTTCATCCGGCTTTGGATCTCAGAAGCGCCGGGTTTGGATTCCAAGCACGGCACTGGCACCCAGGTTCATTCCGAGGCCATCCTTTGAGGCGCCTCACCCCAACCAGCAGTTTGCACCGTCCAAGCCCTATGGTGGCCCCGCTGCTAATGCTGCTCCACGCCCCAATGTTGTGACATGTTTCAAGTGTGGAGAGCCGGGTCACTTCAGTCGAGAGTGTCCCCAGAACAACAACCCCAATCAGTCTGGAAAGTCCATTGGCCGTGGTAAGCCAGCGGGAAAGACATTCTATGCCAAGCCAGCCACCACTGCACGTGGCCATGTCAACTATGTCTCAACTGAGGAGGCTCATGATGATCCTAACGTCGTCCTTGGTACGCTCCTTGTTAATTGCCATCCGGCATCTGTTCTTTTTGATATTGGAGCATCTCATTCATTCATATCTGAGAGCTATGCTCGATTGCATAACACGACATTCTGTGACATGCCCACTTCCATGGTAATTC
This sequence comes from Triticum urartu, assembly GCF_056163025.1. NCBI lineage: Eukaryota > Viridiplantae > Streptophyta > Magnoliopsida > Poales > Poaceae > Triticum > Triticum urartu. Next base: position 145,491,625 of record NC_141876.1, read on the forward strand.
AAACCCCGGGTTCCAAATGGCAAACCTCTAGAGTAAGCCATGGGAATGAAATTCTTGTCGATAGACTTGTCTTCCTTGCATCCTTAATAGCTCTCAAGTCCTCGGACATAAACATCATCTTGGGTATGGACTGGATGTCAGCTCATTATGCTAAGATTGATTGTGCCACTAGAAACGTTCAACTTACTCACCCATCGGGCAAGACAATCAATGTCTTAACTCGAGTGGCCAAGCACCAGCTCTACTCCCTAAATGCCAACCCCTTCCAGGCCTTGAAGATATTCCGGTAGTCCGGGACTTTCCGGATGTCTTTCCAGAAGAACTGCCAGGTGTTCCACCTAACAGGGATGTCGAGTTTGTGATAGACCTTGTTCCAGGAACCGTTCCAATTTCTAGGAGACCCTATAAGATGGCACCCTTAGAACTAGCCGAGCTTAAGAACCAACTCGATGAGTCCTTGAAAAAGGGTTTTCATCCGTCCTAGTTCCTCTCCTTGGGCTTGCCCCGTCCTCTTCGTCAAGAAGAAGGATGGAACGGATCGGATGGTTGTAGATTACCGACCTGTCAACTTGGTCACTATCAAGAACAAGTATCCGCTTCCCAGGATCAATGATCTGTATGACCATCTCGCTGGATCCTCAGTCTTTTCCAAGATGGATTTGAGATTGGGCTACCATCAAATCAAAATCAGAAACAGGGACATTCCCAAAACGGCCTTTGTTACTCGTTATGGCCAATATGAGTACACCGTCATGTCCTTTGGTTTAACCAATGCCCCGGCCACTTTCTCTTGGTTAATGAACTCAGTATTCATGGAGTATTTGGATAAATTCGTCGTGGTATACCTCGATGATATACTCATCTACTCCAAGAGTGAGGAGGAACATGACGAACATCTAAGGCTGGTATTGACAAAATTTCGAGAACATCGCCTTTATGCCAAATTCTCCAAGTGTGAATTTTGGTTGCCAGAAGTGACCTATCTAGGCCATGTAATCTCTGGTAAGGGTATTGCTGTCAATCCCGAGCGAGTTCAAGCCGTCCTTGATTGGACTCCACCTGAGACGGTCAAGCAATTCGGAGCTTCCTTGGCTTAGTGAGTTATTGTCGCCGCTTCGTCGAGAATTTCTCCAAGGTTGCTAAACCTCTAACTAAACTCCTCAAGAAAGATAAAAAGTTCGAGTGGACCCCACAGTGCGAGTTCAGCTTTCAGGAACTGAAAAGATGCCTGACATCTGCTCCCGTACTGGTACCACCAGATTTCTCCAAGGACTTTATTATCTATTGCGACGCCTCGCGACAAGGACTAGGTTGCATACTCATGCAAGATCATCAGGTAATTGCCTATGCTTCACCGCAATTACACCCACATGAGGAAAATTATCCCACACATGATCTAGAGCTTGCAGCTGTAGTCCATGCACTCAAAACCTGGCGACATTACCTTCTTGGTAATTGTTGCAAGATCTTCACCGATCACCAAAGTTTGAAATATATCTTCACCCAACCGGATTATAATCTCAGGCAAAGACGTTGGGTCGAGTTGATCTCGGATTACGACTTAGGAATAACTTACACCCCGGGCAAAGCCAATGTCATGGCTCATGCGCTAACTCGTAAATCTTATTGTAACAACCTGATGTTACAACAAAGTCAACCACTTCTCCACGAGGAATTTCGTAAGCTTAACCTTCACATAGTTCCTCGAGGATTCCTATCCACCCTGGTGGCGAAGCCTAACCTTATGGATCAGATCATAACCGCCCAGTGGTATGATAAGGGCATATCTCGGATCAACGAAAACATCGCTAGCGGAGTTGCTAAATGTTTTTCCATGGATGAGCGAGGTGTTGTATTCTTCGAGAACTGCTTGGTGGTTCCCAAGAAACAACATCTACGTTAGTTGATTCTTAAGGAAGCTCATGAATCCCCTCTCACCATTCATCCCGGTAGTACTAAAATGTATCAAGACGTACGCCAGAGGTTTTCATGGACTAGGATGAAGAGAGAAATTGCTCAATATATTGCTAGTTGCGACGTCTATCGTCGTGTTAAAGCAGAGCATCAAGGGCCTGCTGGCACCCTTCAACCTTTGGCTATTCCTGAGTGGAAAAGGGATAAAATCAGTATGGATTTCATTACTGGGTTTCCCAGAACCAAGAGAAGGAATAATGCCATCTTCGTCGTAATCGATCGTCTTTCCAAGGTGGCCCACTTTCTACCTGTTCGTGAGAGTATCACCGCTAGCCAGCTAGCTGATTTATACATCTCCCGAATAGTGTCTCTTCATGGTGTCCCATTGGAAGTTAACTCAGACCGTGGGATTCTCTTCACCTCTCGATTTTGGGAAAGTTTCCAAAATGCTATGGCAACTTGCCTCTCTTTTAGCACCGCCTTCCGGCCCCAATCCAGTGGTCAAGTAGAGCGAGTAAATCAAATTCAGGAAGATATGCTCTGAGCTTCTGTCATCTCATTCAGAATGGATTGGGAGAAATGCCTTCCATTCGCGGAGTTCGCTTATAACAATAGTTATCAAGCTAGCTTGGGCAAAGCTCCTTTCGAAGTTCTCTATGGACAAAAATGCCGAACGCCTCTTAATTGGTCAGAAACCGGGGAAAGACAACTCTTTGGACCGGATATGATTCAGGAAGCAGAAGAGCAGGTTCGCGTTATTCGTGAGAAATTGAAAACAGCCCAATCTCGTCAAAAGAGCCAATATGATCGTAAACATAAGCTCATGACTTATGAAGTCGACAAGAAGGCTTACCTTCGGGTTACTCCGTTAAAAGGAACTCATCGTTTCGGTATCAAAGGCAAATTGGCTCCTCGTTACATTGGACCCTTCCGCATTCTTGCCAAATGAGGAGAAGTTGCCTACCAATTGGAACTACCTCCGCATCTTTCTAGAGTTCACGATGTCTTCCACGTTTCTCAACTCAGGCGTTGCTTCGCGGATCCTATCCGTGGAGTGGACCACGAAACGCTTGATCTACAAGATAATCTCTCATATCGGGAATATCCCGTTTGTATCCTTGATCAAGCCGAGCGTACCACTCGACGCCATAACATCAAGTTTCTCGAGGTTCAATGGTCACACCATTCTGAGAAACAAGCCACTTGGGAAAGGGAGGATCGTCTTCGACCCGAGTACCCCACTTTCTTCCCAACAGATCCTAAATCTCGGGACGAGATTCTTTTGAGTGGGGGTGAGTTGTCACACTCTAGCTAGTTCATGCATTAGAGTGATTGCATCATGTTTAAATTTCACAAAAAGATGAAATGGGGATGATAGAACCCCCAGCACCCCCCTGGAACAACTAGGGTTTACTAAAAACTTTCTCAATGAACCTGAAATGCCCTTCTAAAAAGTCCACCCTTTTTGTTTTGGGTTAAAACCTTTGACAAAAATGGTGCACATTTTTCTAGGACATCTTAAGGTCATTGGCTTAATCCATATAGTATTTGCATTTGGGCATTCAAATGCTATAAAATATTTTAAATGCTCAAATAATTCTGGAAATAAGTGTGGGCTGTTGGAAACAATCTAAACAGAGCCTATGATTATTTTCTGGATTTTTGTAAGTGCCTAACTATTTTTAATAAAGCCACAAACTTACAGAAAAATAGAAAAAGAAAAACAAAGCAAAGCAGAGGCTTACCTGGCGCCCACCTGGCAAGCCCACCTGCCGGCCCAGCCCAGCCACCGCTCCAGCGAGCTGCTTGGCTCGGCCAGGCAGGCAGCCAGGTGCTTGACGCTAGCACCAGCGCGCGCCACGCAGCTGCTCACCGCCCTGCTTCCTCCCCTCGCCATTCTGCCGCCCTGGGTCGGTCACCCACTCCTCCCACGAGCTCGCAGACACGCCCTTTCCTCCCCAGCTTTTCCCCCTCGCTCTCCCGCACCATGGCCGCCGCCGTCGTAGTCGCGCTCTACGTCGTCCCCGCGCCGCGCCACCGTGTCCGTTCGCTCCGCCGTCGTTGACTACGTCGAGCAGGCCGAGCCCCGAGCGCTCGCACGCCATGCACCGCCTCCACCGACCCCGTCTTCGTCGACCACCGCCGGAGATCCCCTTCGCCGTCACCGTCGCAACAGGCCATCCCCGACCTCGCCGTCAGCTCCGTTGCAACCACCGTGAGCCTGGCCACCTCCCTATCCTCTTCGTCTTCCCTCTCGAGCCCCGTAGCGATTGCATGTAGCTCACCTGCACGCGCCGCCACGGAGCTCGTCGCCGACAATGCTCTGGCCACCCACTGGCCACACCACTGTGTCGAACGTGCTCACCGCATCCCCAGGAGCCTAACACACCACCCCACATCCCTCGACGTGCCCCGTAGCCTCGGGTTCATCTTCACCCGACTACGGCAGCCGCACAGCTCGTCGCCGGCGATGTTTCCGGCAACCCCGAGCCCAACCACTGCCACCAAACGCCGCGGCTTGCTTCCAGCAACGCGTAGAGCCTCTCCGCCGCGCAAATGGTCGCCTGTAGGCGTTTTCCGAAGCCCTCCGCCGCATCTGTCGTCGCCGGCGTCAAACTGCCAGCGAGTTGACCTTGTTTGACCAGGGGTTTAACTCCCCTGGGTCAATGACAGGTGGGCCCAGAGCCCTGCTAATTTTAGCTTAGCACTAATCAACTTTTTGTTAACCCAATAGGTCACTGACATGCGGGCCTAGGCCCCACTGACAGTTTAGTTAGTATTAACTTAACCCTGTTAATTAGTTGTTTCACTGACGTGTGGGTCCCAGCCGTCAGGTTTGACCTGGGCTGGCGCCTTTGACTCGTTGACGTCACAGTGACGCAGTGCTGACGCAGTTATTTATTTTCTGGATTTATTCTTATATAGGAAATTCCAGAAAATAGCCAAAACTTCTAAAAATCATAGAAAATCAACCATAGCTCCAAATCAAGCAAATTATAAATGAAAAATGATCAGAAAAATTCAATCTTTCCACCTGTCATGGTTTCATGCATGACAAAACACTCTAACCTTATTGTTTAGGTGAAACAAGCTAATACACTTATTATGCATAAGAACATAAGCTTCCATTTGAATCTTTGATTCAAATGGACCCATTTCAACTTGTTTCACGTTGCATTAGGCAGGACACATCATTTTTCCTTGTCATAGCATGCATCATATTGTTGCATATTGCCATGTGTTGATTATATTTTGTGTGTCTTTCATGGTAGGTTCTGCCTCCGAGGATATCACCGAGTATCCAACTGAAGGGCAGTACCCTACTACCACTCCATCAGGCAAGCAGCCCCATTGATCATATCGATACAACCCCATGTTCTCGCCTCTGCTCTCATTTACTGCATTAAGACAACAACGTTTCAAACTGCTGTGTGCTACGGTAGCTGAACCCTTATCCTCTGCATGACCTGTCATTGCCACAGTAACTAGATGAAACCCGCTAGCATGTGTACGAGTTGATTGAGCCATGTATGTGTTTCCTACCTTGCTATGCCTGCTATGCTTAGAGTTGTGTCAGGTCTGGTTCATCTGGGTGATGGGCTGGAGTGAAATGATTATGTCGGTAATGTGAGAGATGTGTTGAACATGATTTGGTAAAGGTATCGATGAGAGGCCATGTAGGAGTACATGGTGGGTTGTTTCATTGAGGCCGTCCCTAAGAACTGAGATATGTATGTGTGATTTAAGAATCAGCTACTACCATGCATTGGGGTCCTTAATTGACCCTCTCGGCTTCTTAATCACCCTAGTACTCTGTCCAGGAGTTGCAACTAGTTTCTGGTGTTTGTAGGTTATGTGTTGGCGGCCGTGTGTAGCGCTGACCCTAGGGGTGGGCTATGATGCGGTAGATACACTGTGGCACGGTGTACCGAGTCACCCGTTTGGTGTCTCGGCAACCCTGTTCACATTGTTCGGGGCCGTATGTGGAAACCTCGGCCGGACTCCCTGCGGATGGACCCTGGATAGGCGTTAAACCTGGACTAGAAACTTGAGTGTTTAGGTAGGCCGTGGCCGACACCCTTGTTGGGCTTCCGCTTGAAGGTTGCCGAGTACATGTCGTGTAAACGACGGTAAGTGGTGAGAGCGTGTATGAAGAAGTACACCCCTGTAGGGTTAACATCATCTATTCGAATAGCCGCGTCCACGGTAAAGGACTACTTGGTTGCCTATACAGTTCATAGACAAGTTAATGGTTACCTCTAAAAGACTCAAGATAAGTGTGAGTACCGAGGATGGCCCTCTCGTAGGATGACGAGGGAGGATCCCCGGTGGAGTATTGTGTTGGTGATTAGTGGACTCGTGTGCGAAAACTATTTTACTAGTGGCGTCTCGTAGGATAGCTTAGCCAAGAGTCAAAGCTGGCTTGCTGCAATAACTCCACCACCTTCTTGAGAATGAGCATGTATAGTAGGTTCTGTTGTAAGACTTGCTGAGTACCTTTGTACTCATGTTTGCTTTAATTACTGTTTTCAGACGACAACACCGCCCCCTCCGATGGGTTTTATGTAGACCTCGACGTCGATGAGTAACTTGCCACCTAGGTGGTGATTCTGGCCATGGAGGGCCTTATGTAGATAGACAGGCTTCGACAAGCCTTCTTTCTTTCTTGTGTCTGTACTCAGACTATTTGCTTCCGCATGTGCTTGTATGCTTGTATGACTTGGGTGTCGGGTCATGTGACCCCTACCTGTATGAACATGTTATGTATGGCTCTCTGGAGCCTTTAAATAAAGTACTTGACTTGTAGAGTTTTGTTGTGATGCCATGTTGTATTTGCACATATCGAGCATATTGTGTGTATGATTGAAATGCTTGGTATGTGTGGGATCCGACAATATAGTTGTTTATCCTTGGCAGCCTCTCTTATGGGGAAATGTAGTCTAGTACTCCTTGAGCCATAGTAGTCCGCTACAGTCCGGTTCACCGAAGTCCTGCTAGCCCAGCACTACTGCTCAGGACACTTGACTGGCCGGCATGTGTGTCACTTTGTTCCTATGTCCGTCCCTTCGGGGAAATGTCACGCGGTGACATCTGGAGTCCTGCCTAGCCTGCTACAGCCCGGGTTCCCCAGAGTCCTGTTAGCTCAGTGCTACAGCCCGGATTCACATGCTGTTGACCGACATGCTCGATGTGATTCATGTATGCCTGTCTCCATAGGTCTGTGCCGCTTTGGGTTCACGACTAGGCATGTCGGCCCGGGTTCTCTATCATATGGATGCTAGCGACACTATCATATACGTGAGCCAAAAGGCGCAAACGGTCCCGGGCCATGGTAAGGCGACACCCGTGGGGATACCATGCGTGAGGCCGCAATGTGATATGAGGTGTTACTGGCTAGATCGATGTGACTTGGAATAGGGGTCCTGACAGAATAAAACCCAAATAACTCCAAATTGAAAAATAATTTCAAAGGGACTTTTAAATTTGGTTCTTTGAAACTCCGAACTTATATTTCATATGTTTGAAGAAGTCATTTTATCTTCTCTCATGAAAATCATTGAGTTGCTTAAAGTTTCTGAATTTGAAATATTTTCAAATGGAATTCATATCTTTTCAAAACCCTTTTTTATTTATTTAAATGGAAGAAGTCATATCATCTTGTCTCTAGGGATTTGTGATGAAATGAATTTGAATTCATGATTAGAAATTCAAGGTGAAAGTTTGGGAAAGTCCTTTTATTCCCTCTCATTTAACTTTCAAAAAGTTTCAGATTTCACTCAATTTCACACAAGCAACCACACCACAATCAATCAAAACTATTTATTTGATATAACATTCCAAAATTTAGAATTTTGGGATGTTACAGCTTCCTTAAATTTCCCTAGGTCTTCATGAGCAAGCAAGTTGGATGCACACCCACTTAGTTTCTTTTTGAGCTTCCATAAACTTATCACTCTAATGCATCCATTGCATGGCAATCCCTACTCACTCACATCGATGTCTATTGATGGGCATCTCCATAGCCTGTAGATATGCCTAGTTGATGTGAGAGTATCTCCCTCTTTTTGTCTTCTCCACAACCACCGTCTATTCCACCTATAGTGTTATGTCCATGGCTCACGCTCATGTATTGCGTGAAATTTGAAATAGTTTGAGAACATCAAAAGTATGAAACAATTGCTTGGATTGTCATCGGGGTTGTGCATGATTTGAATATTTTGTGTGATGAAGATGGAGCATAGCCAGACTATATGATTTTGTAGGGATAAGCTTTCTTTGGCCGTGCTATTTTGAGAAGACATAATTGCCTTGTTAGTATGCTTGAAGTATTATTGTTTTTATGTCAACATTAAACTTTTGTTTTGAATCATACGGATCTGAACATTCATGCCACAATAAAGAAATTACATGGATAAATATGTTAGGTAGCATTCCACATCAAAAATTCTGTTTTTATCATTTACCTACTCCACGACGAGCAAGAATTAAGCTTGGGGATGCTTGATACATCTCCAATGTATCTATAATTTTTGATTGTTCCATGCTATTATATTATCTATTTTGGATGTTTTATATGCGTTAATATGCTATTTTATATTATTTTTGGGACTAACCTACTAACCTAGAGCCCAGTGCAAGTTTTTGTTTTTTTTCCTTGTTTTAGAGTTTCACAGAAAAGGAATACCAAACAAAGTCCAAACGGAATAAAACTTTCGTGGTGATTTTTCTTGGACCAGAAGACATCCAGAGGACTTGGAGTGCAAGTCAGAAAAGCCATGAAAACACTTTTCCACCGCCGCAACCTTCTGTACCCGTGAGATCCCATCTAGGGGCCTTTTCCGGCGTCCTACCGGAGGGGGATTCGATCACGCAGGGCTTCTACATCAACACCATTGCCCTTCCGATGAAGTGTGAGTAGTTTACCTCAGACCTATGGGTGCATAGCTAGTAGCTAGACGGCTTCTTCTTTCTCTTTGATTCTCAATACCATGTTCTCCTCGATGTTCTTGCAGATCTATTTGATGTAATACTTTTTTGCGGTGTGTTTGCCGAGATCTGATGAATTGTGGATTTATTATCAGCTTATCTGTGAACATTATTTGAATCTTCTCTAAATTCTTATATGCATTATTTGATATCTTTGCAAGTCTCTTCGAACTATCGATTTGGTTTAGCCAACTAGATTGGTTTTTCTTGCAATGGGAGAAGTGATTAGATTGGGTTCAATCTTGCGGTGTCCTTTCCGAGTGATAGTAGGGGCAACAAGGAACATATTGTATTATTGCCATCGAGGATATAAAGATGGGATTTTCATCATATTGTTTGACTTAATTCCTCTACATCATGTTATCTTACTTAATGCGTTACTCCGTTCTTTATGAACTTAATACTCTAGATGCATGCTGGATAGCGGTCGATGTGTGGAGTAATAGTAGTAGATGCAGAATCGTTTCGGTCTACTTGACACGGATGTGATGCCTATATTCATGATCATTGCCTTAGATATCGTGATTACTTTGCGCTTTTCTATCAATTGCTCGACAGTAATTTGTTCACCCACCGTATAATTTTCTATCTTGAGAGAAGCCTCTAGTGAAACCTATGCCCCCTGGGTCTATTTTCCATCATATAAGTTTCCGATCTACAATTTTAGTTTCTGATTTACTTCCTTTGCAATCTTTTACTTTCCGATCTATAAACCAAAAACACCAAAAATATTTACTTTACCGTTTATCTATCTCTATCAGATCTCACTTTTGCGAGTAACCGTGAAGGGATTGACAACCCCTTTATCGCGTTGGGTGCAAGTTTTTTGATTGTTTGTGTAGGTATTCAGTGACTTGTTCATTGCCTCCTACTGGATTGATACCTTGGTTCTCAAAACTGAGGGAAATACTTACTCTACTTTGCTGCATCACCCTTTCCTCTTCAAGGGAAAAACCAACGCAAGCTCAAGAAGTAGCACTGATGAAGTTTTTGATGGAGATTGACCCCCTCTCGATGAGAGGATCGTTGGTGATGACGATGGCTTCAATTTCCCCCTCCTAGAGGGAATTTTCCCCGGCAGAAGAGCTCCGCTGGAGCCCTAGATTGGTTTTGCCCAGGTTCTGCCTCGAGACGGCGGCGCTTCATCCCTAAAGCTTCCTCCTGATATTTTTTCCAGGTCAAAAAACACCATATAGTAGAAGATGGGCATTGGGGGCCTGCCAGGTGGCACACAAGGACGGGGGCGCGCCCTCCACCCTAGTAGATGGCAGGTGGCCCCCCTCGGGTACTTTCTTCGCCCAATATTTTTTATATATTCCAAAAATATTCTCCGTGAAGTTTCAGGACTTTTGGAGTTGTGCAGAATAGGTCTCTAATATTTGCTCCTTTTCTAGTCCAGAATTCCAGGTGTCGGCATTCTCCCTCTTCATGTAAACCTTATAAAATAAGAGAGAAATGTCATACGTATTGTGATATAATGTGTAATAATAGACCATAATGCAATAAATATCAATATAAAAGTATGATGCAAAATGAATGTATCAACTCTCCCAAGTTTAGACCTCGCTTGCCCTCAAGCAAAGCATCCAAAGTACTCGCAAGCAAGGATCTACACTACATATGCATTTGGTATCAATGAAATGGGTAGTATCTGTGGACTGAACTGCAGAATGCCAGAATAAGAGGGGGCTAGCTAGTCCTATCGAAGACTACGCTTCTGGCAGCTTCCATCTTGAAGTAGTAGAAGAGAATAGATGGTAAGTTCACCAAGTATCATCCTATAGCATAATCCTACCCGACAATCCTCTCCTCGTCGCCTTGTGAGAGAGCGATCACCGGGTTGTATCTGGCACTTGGAAGGGTGTGTTTTATTAAGTATCTGGTTCTAGTTGTCATAAGGTCAAGGTACAACTCCGGGTCATCCTTTTACCGAGGGGCACGGCTATTCGAATAGAGAAACTTCCCTGCAGGGGTGCATCACATTTCCCAACACGCTCGATCCCCTTTGGCTGGACACACTTTCCTGGGTCATGCCCGACCTCGGAAGATCAACACGTCGCAGCCCCACCTAGGCACAGTAGAGAGGTCAGTACGCCGGTCTAAATCCTATCGCGCAGGGGTCTGGGCCCATCGCCCATTGCACACCTGCATGTTGCGTGGGCGGCAGGAAGCAGACCTAGCCTCCCTAATACAAGAGCAGGCATTCGAGTCCAATCCGGTGCGCACCACTCAGTCGCTGACGTCAAGAAGGCTTCGACTGATACCACGACATCGAGTGCCCATAAATGTTCCCGCGTAGTTGGTTAGTGCATATAGGCCAATGGCCAGACTCAGATCAAATACCAAGATCTCGTTAAGCGTGTTATTTTGAAGTGACCGCAGACGTCGACCAGGGCCAGGCCCACCTCTCTCCTAAGTGGTCTCAACCTGCCCTGTCGCTCCGCCACAAAGTAACAGTCGGGGGTCGTCGGGAACCCATGCCCACCTCTACCGGGATGGAACCACCTGTCCCTTCAACCCCCACATCAGAATCACTTGCGGGTACTCTACAAGCCGACCCGACTTTAGTCACCAAGTATCACATATTATGTATATAAGTATATACCCGTGATCACCTCCCGAGTGATCACGACCCGATAGTATAGCATGGCAAATGGACAAGAATGTAGGGCCAGTGATGGAATACTAGCATCCTATACTAAGCATTTAGGATTGCAGGTAAAAGTAACAACAGTAGTAGCAAAGACAGGCTATGCATCGGGATAGGATTAACAGAAAGCAGTAACATGCTATACTACTCTACTACAAGCAGTAGAGAGAATAATAGGCGATATCTGGTGATCAAGGGGGGGCTTGCCTGGTTGCTCTGGCAAGAAGGAGGGGTCGTCAACACAATAGTCGATCGGGGCACCAGCAGTGGCGTCAGTCTCGTAGTCTACCGGAGAGAAGAGGGGGAAGAAACAGTGAATACAATGCAAACATATGCATGACGATGTATGGTATGACAAGTAACGGCGCTAGGTGTGCCCTAACGCAGTGGTAGGCGATATCGGCGAAGGGGGCAACATCTGGGAAAGTATTCCCGGTGTTTGACGTTTTCGGGCAGATGAAATGGAGGTGGATTGTTGCATGTTCGCTATGCTAGGGACGCGTGGCGGACGAACGGGCTGCGTATTCGGATTCATCTCATCGTTCTGAGCAACTTTCATGTACAAAACATTTTCATCCGAGTTATGATTTATTTTATATTAATTCTCAAAGTTTTAATACATTTTCTAGAACTAATATTATTTTGAAATTTAAATAGTTAAATCCTATGGGTACACATAAGTGTACCTAGAGGTGTACACTTGGGGCTGACTGGTGGGACAGGGGCTGAGTCAGTAGTCAAAGTTTGACTATTGACTGGTCAAATTGACCAGTGGGCCCCCCTGTGAGTCACCGGAGATAGCTATGTTAATTAGTTCTAACTTAACAGATTAATTAACTTTAATTTAATTTAAGCAAACTTAATTAGATTAATTAATCAACTAATTAATTTAACAATTATTATTTTCTTTTCATTTAATTCATTTTCCGTTTTACTGGGGCTAGGCCCACGTGTCATTGTCCCAGGCCACAAACGGGCTAACGGGCAGCGGTTACGGGCGAGTGGGCATGAGGTGCGGTTGGAGCGGGGCCGAGCGGCATGGCCGATGCAGCCGGCCGGCGCGGGCGCGGCCGGGGTGGGCGACGGCCGATGGCAGCGGTAGGAGGGAGGCCACGGCGAGGCGGGCTCGGACCGGACCAAGCGACGACAGCGAGCGGGTGCAGCATGGGACTGCTGTGCGCGGCACGGGTGGTGCGAGCGCACGCGCTAGTGAGGGCAGAGGCGGCCGGCAGTGGCGGACGGAGGCAGGGCAGCGTGAGGCCTGGGCGAGGCCGGCAGGGCTGGCCACAACGACTAGCGGGAGGAGCGGCAACTCGGGCAGGTAGGGGCACGCACCTGAGAGCGATGTGTGGCAGAGGCGTCGAGCACAGGCGGTGTGGGCGAGCGTGGGCTGTGCGCAGGGAGCAGCGGAGGGCGGCGGTCCAAGGTAGCGGCGCTAGCAAGGGCGCGGCCGTGGGAAGAAGAGCATGGGGGCGAAGGGGAGGGGCGTGGTGACCGCGGGCGTGTCCAGACCCGGTCAGGGGCGCGATGGCCGCGGCGCGAGAGAGAAAAGGGGGAGACGGGGAAGGACGGGAGGCCTCACGGGCGTTGACGGGAAGAGGGTCGGCGTGGCTCGGTGTAAGCCATCGGGGAGGAGGTCGAGGAGGTCCGGTGTGGGGAGGATACGGGGAGGCGACGGCGGAGACGTGCGACGGGGTGCAGGGACGAGGCGGCGGGGTCGGGGTGCGCCGGGCCGCTATCCAGATCCAGGCGAGGGGGGTTGTGGGGATTGTGGGGGAGGAGTTCGGTTAGGTCACTGGGTGAGGGGGCCATATAGGCCAAGGCTAGGCCAGCTGGCGCAGTGGCTAGCTAGGCCAAATGGACCAGGGAGAGGGGGGCTAGCAGTGGCTAGAACTTGATGAGGTAACTATACCTTCTCCCTTATTAGGAAGTAGTTCATCATGGAAATCAGTTCCAGTGATTCCTACACCAATTAGTGAGGAATCTAATGATGATGATCATGAAACTTTTGATCAAGTTACTACCGAACCTCGTAGGTCAACCAGAGCAAGATCCGCACTAGAGTGGTACAGTAATCCTGTTCTGGAGGTCATGTTACTTGACCATGACGAACCTACGAACTATGAGGAAGCGACGATGAGCCCAGATTCCGTGAAATGGCTTGAGGCCATGAAATCTGAGGTGGGATCCATGTATGAGAACAAAGTGTGGACTTTGGTTGACTTGCCCGATGATCGGCAAGCCATAGAGAATAAATGGATCTTCAAGAAGAAGACTGATGTTGATGGTAATATTACTGTCTACAAAGCTCGACTTGTTGTGAAAGGTTTTCGACAAGTTCAAGGAGTTGACTACAATGAGACCTTCTCATCTGTAGCGATGCTTAAGTCTGTCTGAATCATGTTAGCAATTGCCGCATTTTATGATTATGAAATTTGGCAAATGGACGTCAAAACTGCTTTCCTTAATGGATTTCTTAAAGAAGAGTTGTATATGATGCAACCGGAAGGTTTTGGCGATCCTAAAGGTGCTAACAAAGTGTGCAAGCTCCAGCGATCCATTTATGGACTGGTGCAAGCATCTCGGAGTTGGAATATGCGCTTTGATAGTGTGATCAAAGCATATGGTTTTATACAGACTTTTGGAGAATCCTGTATTTACAAGAAAGTGAGTGGGAGCTCCGTAGCATTTCTGATATTATATGTGGATGACATATTGTTGATCGGAAATTATACTAAATTTCGGAATTGCATAAAAGGATACTTGAATAAGAAATTTTCAATGAAAGACCTCAGTGAAGTTGCTTATATATTGGGCATCAAGATCTATAGAGATAGATCAAGACGCTTAATTGGACTTTCACAAAGCACATACCTTGATAAAGTTTTGAAGAAGTTCAAAATGGATCAGGCAAAGAAAGGGTTCTTGCATGTGTTACAAGGTGTGAAGTTGAGTCAGACTCAATGCCCGACCACTGCAGAAGATAGAGAGAAAATGAAAGTCATTCCCTATGCCTCAGCCATAGGTTCTATCATGTAGGCTATGCTGTGTACCAGACCTGATGTGTGCCTTGCTATTAGTTTAGCAAGGAGGTACCAAAGAAATCTAGGAGTGGATCACTGGACAGCGGTCAAAAACATCCTGAAATACCTAAAAAGGACTAAGGATATGTTTCTTGTTTATGGAGGTGACAAAGAGCTCATTGTAAACGGTTACGTCGATGCAAGCTTTCACACTGATCCGGATGCCTCTAAGTCACAAACCGGATACATATTTTTTATTGAATGGTGGAGCTGTCAGTTGGTGCAGTTCTAAGCAGAGCGTCATGGCGGGATCTACGTGTGAAGCAGAGTACATAGCTACTTCAGAAGCAGCAAATGAAGGATTCTGGATGAAGGAGTTCATATCCGATCTAGGTGTAATACCTAGTGCATCGGGTCCAATGAAAATCTTTTGTGACAATACTGGTGAAATTGCCTTGGCAAAGGAATCCAGATTTCACAAGAGAACCAAGCACATCAAGAGATGCTTCAATTCCATCCGCGATCAAGTCAAGGAGGGAGACATAGAGATTTGCAAGATACATACGGATCTGAATGTTGCAGACCCGTTGACTAAGTCTCTCTCACGAGCAAAAGATGATCAGCACCAAGACTCCATGGGTGTTAGAATCATTACTGTGTAATCCAGATTATTGACTCTAGTGCAAGTGGGAGGCTTAAGGAAATATGCCCTAGAGGCAATAATAAAGTTGTTGTTTATATTTCCTTATATCATGATAAATTATTATTATGCATGCTAGAATTGTATTAACCAGAAACTTAGAACATGTGTGAATACATAGACAAACAGAGTGTCCCTAGTATGCCTCTACTAGACTAGCTCGTTAATGAAACATGGTTAAGTTTCCTAACCATAGACATGTGTTGTCATTTGATGAACGAGATCACATCGTTAGAGAATGATGTGATGGACAAGACCCATCCATTAGCTTAGCACTATGATCGTTTAGTTTATTGCTATTGCTTTCTTCATGACTTATACACGTTCCTATGACTATGATTTTATGCAACTCCCGAATACCGGAGGAACACTTAGTGTGGTATCAAATGTCACAACGTAATTGGGTGATTATAAAGATGCTCTACAGGTGTCTCCTATGGTGTTTGTTGAGTTGGCATAGATCGAGATTAGGATTTGTCACTCCGTGTATCGGAGAGGTATCTCTGGGCCCTCTCGGTAATGCACATCACTATAAGCCTTGCAAGCAATGTGACTAATGAGTTAGTTACGGGATGATGCATTATGGAAAGAGTAAAGAGACTTGCCAGTGACGAGATTGAACTAGGTATGATGATACCGATGATCGAATCTCGGGCAAGTAACTTACCGATGACAAAGGGAACAACGTATGTTGTTATGCATTTTGACCGATAAAGATCTTCGTAGAATATGTAGGAGCCAATATGAGCATCTAGGTTACGCTATTGGTTATTGACTGAAGATGTGTCGCGGTCATGTCTACATAGTTCTCGAACCCGTAGGGTCCGCACGCTTAACATTCAATGACGATTTGTATTATGAGTTATGTGATTTGATGTACCGAAGTTTGTTCGGAGTCCCGGATGAGATCACGGAAATGACAAGGAGTCTTGAAATGGTCGAGACATAAAGATTGACATATTGGACCTTGTTATTCGGACACCAGAATTGCTCCGGATAGTTTCGGGTAAAAATGGAGTGTCGGAGGGGTTACCGGAACCCCACGGGGGAACTAATGGGCCACCATGGGCCTTATTGGAGAGAGAGGAGGGCAGCCAGGGCAGGTCGCCCCCCCTTGCAGTCTGAATTGGACAAGGGAAGGGGGGCGCCCCCCTTTCCTACTCCCTCTCCCTCTCCTTCCTGCCCCCTCTCTTCCTTGTGGAGGAATCCTACTAGGACTAGTAGTCCTAGTAGGACTCCCTCTCCTTGGGCATGCCCCTAGGGCCAGACGCCCCCTCCCTCCTTTATATACGGGGGCAAGGGGGCACCCCTAGAACACACAAGTTGATCTTTTAGCCATGTGCGATGCCCCCCTCCATAGTTACACACCTCGATCATATCGTTGTAGTGCTTAGGTGAAGTGCTGCGTCGGTAACTTCATCATCACCGTCACCACGCCATCGCGCTTACGGAACTCTCCCTCGGGCTCAACTAGATCAAGAGTTTGAGGGACGTCATCGAGCTGAATGTGTGTTGATCGCGGAGGTGCCGTGTGTTCGGTACTTGGATCGGTTGGATCGTGAAGACGTTCGACTACATCAACCGTGTTACTAAACGCTTCCACTTTCAGTCTACGAGGCTACATAGACACCTCTCCCCTCTAATTGCTATGCATCTCCTAGATAGATCTTGCGTGATCGTAGGCAAAAAAATACTGTGCTCCCCAAGATGAACTTATTCCACAAAATATTGTTACAGGTTATAGAATGGTAATAGATCTTAGAAAATTAAACAAAGCAGCTAGAAAAGAGCATCACCCTTTGCCTTCTATTGATCAAATGCTTGAAAGATTATCTAAGCACATACATTTTTGCTTCCTTGATGGATATTTCTGGCTTTTCACAAATACCTGTTTCTTAACCTGATCAAGAAAAGACCACTTTTACTTGTCCTTTTGGAACCTATGCTTATAGACGTATGCCTTTTGGTTTATGTAATGCACCTGCTACCTTTCAAAGATGTATGAATGTTATATTCTCTAACTTTTGTGAAAAGATTGTTGAGGTTTTCATGGATGACTTTTCTGTTTATGGGAAGTCTTTTGATGATTGTTTAAGCAATCTTGATCGAGTTTTGCAGAGATGTGAACAAACAAATCTTGTCTTGAATTGGGAGAAGTGCCACTTTATGGTTATGAAGGCATTGTCTTGGGTCATAAAATTTCCGAAAGAGGTATTGAAGTGGACCAAGCTAAGGTTGATGCAATTGACAAAATGCCATGTCCTAAAGATATAAAAGGTATTCGTAGTCTCTTAGGTCATGCTAGTTTCGATAGGAGATTTATCAAAGACTTTTCTAAAATTTCTAGGCCTCCCACTAGTCTCTTGCAAAAGGATATTCCCTTTGTTTTTGATGATGATTGTTTAGAAGCCTTTGAAACACTCAAGAAAGCCTTAATTTGTGCACCTATTGTTCAACCACCTGATTGGAACTTGCCTTTTGAAATTATGTGTGATGCTAGTGATTATGTTGTTGGTGTTGTTCTAGGACAAAGAGTTGATAAGAAACTTAATGTTATTCATTATGCTAGTAAAACTCTAGACGGTGCTCAAAGGAACTATGCTACTACTGAAAAAGAATTCTTAGCGGTGGTGTTTGCTTGTGACAAGTTTAGACCTTATATTGTTGATTCCAAAGTAATTATTCACACAGGCCATGCTGTTATTAAGTATTGATGTCTACTACACAACCTTCTTCTTGTAGACGTTGTTGGGCCTCCAAGTGCAGAGGTTTGTAGGATAGTAGCAAATTTCCCTCAAGTGGATGACCTAAGGTTTATCAATCCGTGGGAGGCATAGGATGAAGATGGTCTCTCTCAAATAACCCTGCAACCAAATAACAAAGAGTCTCTTGTGTCCCCAACACACCCAATACAATGGTAAATTGTGTAGGTGCACTAGTTCGGCGAAGAGATGGTGATACAAGGGCAATATGGATGGTAGACATAGGTTTTTGTAATCTGAAATATAAAAACAGCAAGGTAACTAATGGTAAAAGTGAGCACAAACGGTATTGCAATGCTCGTAAACAAGGCCTAGGGTTCATACTTCCACTAGTGCAAGTTCTCTCAACAATAATAACACAATTGGATCATATAACTATCACTCAACATGCAACAAAGAGTCACTCCAAAGTCACTAATAGTGGAGAACAAACGAAGATATTATTGTAGGGTACGAAACCACCTCAAAGCTATCCTTTTTGATCGATTGAGGGAGTCCTGGATTAGGGGGTCTCCGGACAGCCGGACTATCTCCATTGGCTGGACTGTTAGACTATGAAGATACAATATTGAAGACTTCGTCTCGTGTCCGGATGGGACTCTACTTGGTGTGCAAGGCAAGCTAGGCAATACGGATATGGATATCTCCTCCTTTGTAACCGACCTTATGTAACCCTAACCCTCTCCGGTGTCTATATAAACCGAAGGGTTTTAGTCCGTAGGACAACAACCATAACATACAATCATACCATAGGCTAGCTTCTAGGGTTTAGCCTCTCTGATCTCATGGTAGATCTACTCTTGTACTACCCATATCATCAATATCAATCAAGCAGGACGTAGGGTTTTACCTCCATCAAGAGGGCCCGAACCTGGGTAAAACATTGTGTCCCCTGCCTCCTGTTACCATCCGGCCTAGACACACAGTTCGGGACCCCCTACCCGAGATCCGCCGGTTTTGACACCGACATTGGTGCTTTCATTGAGAGTTCCTCTGTGTCGTCGCCGTTAGGCTTGATGGCTCCTACTATCATCGATAGCGATGCGGTCCAGGGTGAGACTTTTCTCCCCGGACAGATCTTCGCATTCGGCGGCTTTGCACTGCGGGCTAATTCACTTGGCCATCTGGAGTAGATTGAAAGCTACGCCCCTGGCCATCAGGTCAGGTTTGGAAGTTTAAACTACATGGCCGACATCCGCGGAGACTTGATCTTCGACGGATTCGAGCCACAGCCGGGCGCGCCGCACTGTCACGATGGGTATGACCTAGCTCTGCCGCCGAATAGTACCCCAGAGGTCGCGCCCGCATCAGCTCCGATCCTTAGCCCGGAGCCCACTGCACCAATCAAGGACGGGTGGTTAGACACCGCCTCAGGGGCTGCAGTCTCAACGGCGATCGAGCCAAACACCAGCCTAACCCTCTGCGCAGCCCGTGACTCCAAGGTGCCGGACTCTTTTCCGGACTCCGAACCATCCGCGCCCCTGCCAATCGAATCCGATTGGGCGCCGATCATGGAATTCACCGCCGCAGATATCTTTCAACACACGCCCTTCGGCGACATTCTGAATTCACTAAGGTCTCTCTATTTGTCAAGAGAGCCCTAGCCGGACTATGGCCAACCGGATTGGGATGTGGACGACGAAGAAATTCGACGCCCACCCACCACCCACTTCGTAGCCACTGTCGATGATTTAACCGACATGCTCGACTTCGACTCCGAAGACATCGACGGTATGGACGACAATGTAGGAGACGAACATGAACCAGCGCCTATAGGGCACTGGAAAGCCACCTCGTCATATGACATATACATGGTGGATACACCCGACGAAGGCAATGGCGACGGGATAGCGGAGGATGACCCCTCCAAGAAGCAACCCAAGCGCCAATGTCAGCGGCGCCGCTCTAAGTCCCGCCAAAGCAAAAGTGGTGATACCGGCACAGGAGATAATAACACTTCGGATAGTGCCGAAGACAACAACAATCCCCTCCAGCAAAATTTAGAGCAGGAGGATGAAGGAGCCAGCTCTCCTGAGAGAGCGGCAGACGGAGAGGAGGAGGATGACAATTACCCCCCCCCCTCCGAAGACGAGGCAAGCCTTGGCGACGATGAATTCGCTGTACCAGAGGATACCGTCGAACAAGAGCGCTTCAAGCGCCGGCTTATGGCCACGGCAAATAGCCTGAAGAAAAAGCAACCGCAGCTTCAAGCTGATCATGATCTGCTAGCTGACAGATGGACTAAAGTCCTCGCAGCCGAGGAATATAAACTCGAGCGCCCCTCCAAGAATTACCCAAAGTGCAGGTTACTACCCCGACTGGAGGAAGAAGCGTATGATACGGCTGATCGGCCACCTCGTGGCCGCGATAGAGAGGCATTCCAGCCAAAAGCTCAGCCTCCACCCCGACGCCATTCAAATAAAAAGGCATGGTGAGATACGCCAGACCTTCAAGACATATTGGAGGACAAAGCAAAGCATGCAAGATCGATCTACGGATCACGACGGCGCACCACTCTGCGAGATGATAAACGTCACGCCGGATACAATAAAAGCAAATCCGGCCGGGCCAAACACAGCGGGCAAGACCCATTCGAGCCGCGTCGCAATATAGCCCAATACAGAGGCGCCGCACACCCCTTATGCTTCACAGACGAAGTAATGGAACATCAATTCCCAGAAGGTTTCAAACCTGTAAATATTTCTAGGACCTTGAAGTAGATGTGTCTAGAGGGGTGTGATTAGACACTTAATGCTAAAGTTGCAGTTTTTAAGCTTTTTCGGTTTAAGTGGAGTTTAGGCACAATTTCAACATTCACAATACATATCAAGCAAGCATGCAAAGAGTATATAGGCAGCGGAAAGTAAAGCATGTAACTTGCAAGAATGTAAAGGGAAGGGTTTGGAGAATTCAAACGCAATTGGAGACATGGATGTTTTTCCCGTGGTTTGGATAGGTGGTGCTATCCTACATCCACGTTGATGGAGACTTCAACCCACGAAGGGTAACGGTTGCGCGAGTCCACAGAGGGCTCCACCCACGAAGGGTCGATGAAGAAGCAACCTTGTCTATCCCACCATGGCCATCGCCCACGAAGGACTTGCCTCACTAGCGGTAGATCTTCACGAAGTAGGCGATCTCCTTGCCCTTACAAACTCCTTGGTTCAACTCCACAATCTTCTCGGAGGCTCCCAAGTGACACCTAGCCAATCTAGGAGACACCACTCTCCAAGAAGTAACAAATGGTGTGTTGATGATGAACTCCATGCTCTTGTGCTTCAAATGATAGTCTCCCCAACACTCAACTCTCTCTCACAGGATTTGGATTTGGTGGAAAGAAGATTTGGGTGGAAAGCAACTTGGGGAAGGCTAGAGATCAAGATTCATATGGTAGGAATGGAATATCTTGGCCTCAACACATGAGTAGGTAGTTCTCTCTCAGAAATAGGATGCTGGAAGTGTAGGCTTAGTCTGATTGCTCTCTCCACGAGTGAAGAGTGGGTGGAGGGGTATATATAGCCTCCACACAAAATCTAACCGTTACACACAATTTACCAATCTCGGTGGGACCGAATCAACAAACTCGGTCGGACCGAAATAGTAAACCTAGTGACCATTAGGGTTTTCGGTGGGACCGACTGGATCAACTCGGTGGGACCGATGTGCTAGGGTTAGGGTAAATCCAAAACTTGGTTTGACCGATTACTCAAACTCGATGGGACCGATTTGGGTAATAAGTGAAACAGAGAGTTGGCCAAGCAAACTCGATGGGGCCAATTGCATATCTCGGTGGGACCGAAAATATTGCAGTAGGTAACAGAGAGTTTGCAAGCCCATCTCGGTGAGACCGAGATCCCATCGGTGAGACCGAATTGATTAGGGTTTTGGCAGCGACTATGACAAGTGAAACTCGGTGGCGCCGGATAGAAATAATCGGTAGGTCCGAGTTTGGCTTGGGTTTAGGTCATATGTGGAAGTGGGAAAGTAGCTGAGGATTTTGGAGCATATCATCAAGCACTTGAAGCAAGAGGCTCATTAAGCAACACCTCATCCCTCCTTGATAGTATTGGCTTTTCCTATGGACTCAATGTGATCATGGATCACTAAAATGTAAAATGAAGAGTCTTGAGCTTTAAGCTTTAGCCAATCCTTTATCCTTAGCATATTGGAGAATTTCCCACAACCTTTAGTCCATGCCACTCCATTGTTGAACTCATCTGAAACATACTAGATAGAAACGTTAGTCCAACAAGAGATATGTTGTCATTAATTACCAAAACCACCTAGGGAGCACTTGTGCTTTCAATCTTTCCCTTTTTGGTAATTGATGGCAACGTACATCAAAGCTTTAGATAAAGATATAAAGAACAACAAGTAAAGCTTTGGAAGGACATGTAACAAGCATAGGCTCCCCCTACATGTATGCACTCATGTAAATGTGAAATATAGAGGCATGTGAGAGCATAACCATGACAGAGTAGGCAATGTGTTACATGTATCTTGGCCATATGCATCAGAGCAAAAGATTATCAAGGAAAATACCTTCATGCTCATGAGTCCTTCTTGCAAACAGTATGTACATAAGCAAGAATTCCTCATACTCATGATTTTGATGCATACACTTACCTTGTGGTCTTTAGCTGGCTTAGGATGGAATGAACCTACACAAACAAGGTTAGATAACACAGGTACCTCCACTAGCCAGAGCAAACCAAAGAAGCCACAAGAGTACCAAGACTGGGATGACATGTAGAGAGTGAGTACAAGGTACCACAATGGATTCAACATGTCCCCAAGAGTAAAGATATGCAATGAATTTGACTGATTTCTTTCCCTTAGGTGTCTTGCTCCCCCTGAATCTTACATGGGATATTGGGAGAAGATAGGGAACAGAAAATCAGAGCTGAAAGATACAAATGGATAGGACTTAATGCAAATAAGCACATATGAACATGTCTTTCCCCCAAAAAGACATGTGACATCTCTCCTGTTGAACATCAAGCATCTGGGATCCTTGAGTATTCTCTCCCCCTGGAAATCTCTTTCTCCCCCTTAATACTTTCTCCCTTGTAGGTGATAAGCTTTGATGTGATCTCTCTCTCCCCCTTTGACATCAATTTCCAAGAAGGGCTTTCTGGAATCCGTCGTATAGGTTTGGTCCTTGAGACTCAGCACAAAGCAATGGATAAAACTGTGATGCTTGTAGAGGACAAGATTCATTGAGTAGAGCTGGATCAGAAGAAATATAGAACAAGTGGCAAACTGTTTTTCCTGTTGTGAAGTCGGTGGCACCGAGTGGCAAGTCGGTGAAACCGAGTTCAACATAGAGAAAAACACTTGTCACCTCAGCTCACTAAACATGAGGATCTCACAAAGATTTGCAATGAATTAAATGCAGAAAATTCAGAACAAAAACAAAAAGAAAAGAGAAGAAACTGAAAGATCTAGATGAAGAACACAAGAGAACTTCACCTAGAGTTGGGCGGTGACATAGTCACCTATGTTAGAGTATATTGACTTAGGAGTCAAGTGAGAACACTTGATCATAGGTCATACTCATCGTTTAAGCTCAAAATGGGGTTACCATTTTTCGTTTAAGCATCTTGATGTATTCACATCTTGTTGAGTTGCTTTGACTCATGTCTTGGAGTAAAGCTTCTCTAAGATGGAATAACATACCTTGGGTGGTGGTGTGGTTCTTGCTCATGTAGTTGAACTTGTGTGGGTGCTCAAGGTTGATGTAGCTCATCAAGAGTTGGGAGCACCACTTGGAGTTTGAGTTCATCTACCTACATGGGTTAGTTCTTGCAAGGAAGAGCACTTGTGTATCCAAAAATGACAATCATGAAGCTCAACATAGAATTTGTCAAAGGATATGTTTGAATGGTTTTGTGCTTCCTTGTATTCAACCACCATTGTGTAGAGACTTGGTGATGTAGAGATTGCTCAAGATGTGAGTGAGTCGCAATCTCATGGAATTAGATGCAACCAAGCACCTACATGGGTTAGACAACATGCAAGGTACAAATATATCCAAGACATAAGATAGTCATCATAAGAGATATATCATGGATTAGTCATAAGCTCATGTCTTGCATGTATCCAATGGAGTTCCTACTCCAAGTTCGAAGCATCAATAATGTTCAATTCACCTCTCAACCTGCAAAATACTTTCTCATCAAGAGGTTTAGTAAATATATCCGCTAATTGCTTATCGGTGCGAACATGCTTAAGATCAATGTCACCCTTAGCAACATGGTCTCGAATGAAATGATGACGAACTTCAATATGCTTAGTTCGAGAATGTTGTACAGGATTATGACCAATTTTGATAGCACTTTCATTGTCACAAAGCAGTGGAACATGTTTCACATAGATCCCATAATCTTTAAGAGTTTGGGTCATCCAAAGTAATTGAGCACAACATGAACCAGCGGCGATGTATTCCGCTTCGGCGGTGGATAAGGATACCGAGTTTTGTTTCTTGGAAGACCAAGACACAATGGATCTACCAAGAAATTGACAAGTACCCGAAGTGGACTTTCTATCAACCTTGTCTCCGGCATAATCCGAGTCGGAATAGCCAACAAGATCAAAGGAAGACCTCTTAGGATACCAAATGCCAAAGTTTGGTGTATGAATTAAGTATCTCACTATCCTTTTTACGGCCTTAAGATGACATTCTTTAGGAGCAGATTGATATCGTGCACACATGCACACACTTAGCATAATGTCGGGACGTGAAGCACATAGGTATAACAAAGAACCAATCATAGAGCGATAAACCTTTTGATCAACCGGTTCACCATCTTTGGTCAAATCAAGATGTCCACGAGTAGGCATGGGTGTAGGCATACCTTTGCATTCTTGCATATTGAACTTCTTGAATAAGTCCTTGGTGTACTTCAGTTGAGAGACAAATGTACCTTCCTTAGTTTGCTTGATTTGCAAACCGAGAAAGAATTTGAGTTCACTCATCATAGACATCTCAAACTTCTCTGACATTAGCTTTCCAAACTTTTCACTAAAGAGAGGGTTAGTTGAACCAAATATGATATCATCAACATAAATTTGGCATACAAATAGTTCTCCATTAACCCTTTTAGTAAAAAGAGTAGAATCAATTTTACCAATTTCAAAACCACTTGCAATAAGGAACTTGGTCAAGCATTTATACCATGCTCTAGGAGCTTGTTTAAGACCATAAAGAGCTTTGTGAAGTTTGTAAACATGATTTGGTTTCTTAGGATTGATAAAGCCGGGAGGTTGTTTGACATAAAGTTCCTCCTCTATTTCACCATTTAGAAAAGCACTTTTAATGTCCATTTGGTACAAGGTGATATTATGGTGATTAGCATAGGCAAGTAAGATGCGAATGGACTCAAGTCTAGCAACGGGAGCATATGTCTCACCATAGTCCATACCTTCGAATTGTGTGTACCCTTGGGCGACGAGACGTGCTTTGTTGCGAACCACTTGTCCATCTTCATCTTGCTTGTTGCGAAACACCCATTTGGTACCAATGATGTTGTGGTTGTTGTCGGGCTTCTCAACCAATGTCCAAACTTGGTTTCTCTCAAAGTTGTGTAGCTCTTCATGCATAGCGTTTATCCAATCCGGATCTTCCAATGCTTCTTCAACCTTCATAGGTTCAATGCTAGAGATGAATGAATAGTTTTCACAAAAGTTAGCTAAATGAGTTTTTGAGCGAGTGATTCTCCCGGTTTGTATATCATTGTAGATTTGCTCGACGGGATGATCTTTGGCAATTCTTGCTCGAATTCATGAGAGCTTTTGCTTGGGTCTTCGTTGAACATCTTCTTCATCTTGTTCTTCTTCTTGGCCTTCTTCATTGTTGACGTTGTCGTTCTCTTGTCATGGTGGAGAAGGAGGTTGTTGATGTTCGTCTTGATGCACTTCCTCGTCTTCTTCATCTTGGTGTGTCCCACTTGTGGATGCTTCCGTATCAATTCTTGGTTCACCTTGTCGTGAAGTAGAAGCTTCCACTTGGACGGACGAGGTACTCTCCTTCACCTCCGTTGGACGAATTTTGCCAATAGGCAAGTCTTGGATTGCTTCTGAAGGGTCTTTGTCTCCTACATCGATTGGCAATTGCTCTACTTGCGAGCCATTAGATTCATCAAACTTCACATCTACCGTCTCTTCAACCTTTCGGGTGAAATTGTTGTAGACACGGTAAGTGTGAGAGTTTGAGCCATAACCAAGTATAAAACCTTCATGAGATTTAGGAGCAAACTTTGAACGACGATGCTTGTCAAGAATGTAGCACTTTGAGCCGAATACTCGAAAGTATCCAACTTGAGGTTTGTTACCGGTGAGGAGCTCGTATGCCGTCTTGCCGAGTAGCTTGTGAAGATACAAGCGATTTGTTGCATGACAAGCTGTCTCAACCGATTCTGCCCAAAAGTGCTTCGGCGTCTTGTACTCATCAAGCATCGTTCTTTCCATTTTGATGAGCGTCCAGTTCTTCCTCTCAACAACTCCATTTTGTTGAGGTGTGTACGTAGCCGAGAACTCGTGTGAAATCCCTTTTTTGTCAAGAAAGGTGTCCACATTTGCGTTCTTGAACTCCGTTCTGTTGTCACTCCGAACCTTCTTGATCTTCACGTCAAACTGATTTTGGGCCTTCCTAGCAAAGTTTTTGAAGATCTTCTGGACCTGCGACTTGTCATCAAGAAAGAACACCCACGTAAATCTTGAAAAATCATCAACTATAACAAGACCAAAAGAATTTCCACCGAGACTCTTGTAGGCGTTGGGACCAAAAAGATCCATATGAAGTAGCTCGAGTGGCCTCCTTGTGGTCATGATGTTCTTCACGGGATGCCTTCCTCCAACCTGTTTACCTGCTTGACAAGCACTGCAAAGTATATCCTTATCAAATATGACATCGTTAACTCCAAGGATATGATTTCCTTTAATAAGCTTGTCAAGGTTTCTCATGCCAACGTGACCTAGTCGTCTATGCCACAACCAACCTTTTGAGGATTTAGCAATAAAGCAAGTTTTAGGTTGTGCCTTTTCAGAGAAATCGACAATGTAAAGATCACCTCTACGCATACCGGTAAAGACCATTTTATGATTGTCTCGACGAAACACTTGGCAATCTACCTTAGTAAATAGGACATTCAAACCGAAATCAGCAAGTCTAGATACTGAAAGTAAGTTGTAGCCGAGAGATTCAACGAGCATGGCATTTTGAATGGAACTATCATGTGAGATGGCCACCTTACCAAGGCCAACTACTTTACCCTTTGAATTATCACCAAAGGTGACATATTTTCGAGGGCCATCATTTTCAGCAAGCTCACGGAACATCTCTTGATCTCCGGTCATATGATCAGTACATCCACTATCAAGAACCCATTCCTTTCCTCCTGACACATATCCCCGAAGATTTGCCATAAGACCAAAATGTCTCATTGCATCATCAAGATCGAAGTCACTATCATCATCATCATAGTATCCATGTTCACCATGATCTTGTGACTCATCATTTCCTAGAGAGGGTAATTCATTAGATAAATGATCATCAAAGTGGTCACCTTTATGAATTATTATAGCTTCGGATATAATGATTCCAACATCTCCTTTAGCACGCTTGAGATTGGTAAGCTCAAATAGACAATCACCAAAACTAGGATCACTAGAGTTCATCTTACTCAAGGCAATAGATTTATGGAGAATTTCATCCAACTTTTTCAAGGAATAATCGGGAAATCATTCCTCAAGAAATTTCCATATAGTATAGGCACAATTAAGAGTAGGCAAACTAGCAATCAAATTTTTGGGCAATCCTCTAATGATGAGCTCAATAGTTCTAAGATTGCAAATTATGTCAATATCTTCATCTAGGGTAGGATGCAAAGGATCAATATGAGGTGCACAAGGGCTAGCAATATACTTGTTCAAATGATATTGATTGAAAATTACAAGCATCTCATTTTTCCACTCATGAAAATACTCTCCATCAAGAATAGGCACTCTATGTCTAAGACTCCCTAAAGTAGACACATCCATCTTCCTCCAATGGTGATTAAACCAAGGCAATGGAGACCAAAGCTCTGATACCACTTGTAGGACCTTGAAGTAGATGTGTCTAGAGGGGTGTGATTAGACACTTAATGCTAAAGTTGCAGTTTTTAAGCTTTTTCGGTTTAAGTGGAGTTTAGGCACAATTTCAACATTCACAATACATATCAAGCAAGCATGCAAAGAGTATATAGGAAGCGGAAAGTAAATCATGCAACTTGCAAGAATGTAAAGGGAAGGGTTTGGAGAATTCAAACGCAATTGGAGACACGGATGTTTTTCCCGTGGTTCGGATAGGTGGTGCTATCCTACATCCACGTTGATGGAGACTTCAACCCACGAAGGGTAACGGTTGCGCGAGTCCACGGAGGGCTCCACCCACGAAGGGTCCACGAAGAAGCAACCTTGTCTATCCCACCATGGCCATCGCCCACGAAGGACTTGCCTCACTAGCGGTAGATCTTCACGAAGTAGGCGATCTCCTTGCCCTTACAAACTCCTTGGTTCAACTCCACAATCTTGTCGGAGGCTCCCAAGTGACACCTAGCCAATCTAGGAGACACCACTCTCCAAGAAGTAACAAATGGTGTGTTCATGATGAACTCCTTGTGCTTGTGCTTCAAATGATAGTCTCCCCAACACTCAACTCTCTCTCACAGGATTTGGATTTGGTGGAAAGAAGATTTGGGTGGAGCAACTTGGGGAAGGCTAGAGATCAAGATTCATATGGTAGGAATGGAATATCTTGGCCTCAACACATGAGTAGGTAGTTCTCTCTCAGAAATAGGATGCTGGAAGTGTAGGCTTAGTCTGATTGCTCTCTCCACGAGTGAAGAGTGGGTGGAGGGGTATATATAGCCTCCACACAAAATCTAACCGTTACACACAATTTACCAATCTCGGTGGGATCGAATCAACAAACTCGGTCGGACCGAAATAGTAAACCTAGTGACCGTTAGGGTTTTCGGTGGGACCGACTGGATCAACTCGGTGGGACCGATGTGCTAGGGTTAGGGTAAATCCAAAACTCGGTTTGACCGATTACTCAAACTCGGTGGGACCGATTTGGGTAATAAGTGAAACAGAGAGTTGGCCAAGCAAACTCGGTGGGGCCAATTGCATATCTCAGTGGGACCGAAAATATCGCAGTAGGTAACAGAGAGTTTGCAAGCCCATCTCGGTGAGACCGAGATCCCATCGGTGAGACCGAATTGATTAGGGTTTTGGCAGCGACTATGACAAGTGAAACTCGGTGGCGCCGGATAGAAATAATCGGTAGGTCCGAGTTTGGCTTGGGTTTAGGTCATATGTGGAAGTGGGAAAGTAGCTGAGGATTTTGGAGCATATCATCAAGCACTTGAAGCAAGAGGCTCATTAAGCAACACCTCATCCCTCCTTGATAGTATTGGCTTTTCCTATGGACTCAATGTGATCTTGGATCACTAAAATGTAAAATGAAGAGTCTTGAGCTTTAAGCTTTAGCCAATCCTTTGTCCTTAGCATCTTGGAGAATTTCCCACAACCTTTAGTCCATGCCACTCTATTGTTGAACTCATTTGAAACATACTAGATAGAAACATTAGTCCAACAAGAGATATGTTGTCATTAATTACCAAAACCACCTAGGGAGCACTTGTGCTTTCAATATTGAATCATACGACGGCACAACAGATCCCGCAGTATGGATTGAGGATTTCCTCCTCCACATCCACATGCCCCGCGGTGATGACTTACACGCCATCAAATACCTCCCACTAAAGCTCAAAGGACCAGCGCGGCATTGGCTTAACAGCTTGCCAGCGGACTCCATTAGCTGTTCGGAAGATCTGGAAGCCGCATTCCTCGACAACTTTCAGGGCACTTATGTGCGACCACCAGACGCCGACGACTTGAGCCACATAATTCAGCAGCCAGAAGAGTCGGCCAGGCAATTCTGGACTCGGTTTCTTACAAAGAAAAATCAAATCGTCGACTGCCCGGATGCGGAGGCCTTAGCGGCTTTCAAACACAACATCCGAGACGAGTGGCTAGCCCGACACCTTGGTCAGGAAAAGCCGAAATATATGGCAGCTCTCACGACGCTCATGACCCGCTTTTGTGCGGGAGAAGACACCTGGCTGGCTCGCAGTAATAACATATCAAAGAACCATGGTACCTCAGATACCAAGGACGGCAATAGCAGGTCACGTCGCAACAAACATAAGCGCCGCATTAACAGCGAAAATACCGAGGATACGGCAGTCAATGCCGGATTCAAAGGCTCTAAACCCGGTCAGCGGAAAAAGCCATTCAAACAAAGTACGCCGGGTCCGTCCAGCTTGGACCGTATACTCGATCGCTCGTGTCAAATACACGGCACCCCAGACAAGCCAGCCAATCACACCAACAGGGATTGTTGGGTGTTCAAGCAGGCCGGCAAGTTAATTGCCGAAAACAAGGACAAGGGGCCACATAGCGATGACGAGGAGGAGCCCCGGCAGCCGCACACTAGAGGACAGAAGAGGTTTCCCCCGCAAGTGCGGACGGTGAACATGATATATGCAACCCACATCCCCAAGAGGGAGCGGAAGCGTGCGCTCAGGGACGTATATGCGTTGGAGCCAGTCGCCCCAAAGTTCAACCCTTGGTCCTCCTGTCCGATCACCTTCGATTGTAGGGACCACCCCACTAGTATCCGTCATGGCGGATTCGCCGCACTGGTCCTAGACCCAATCATTGACGGATTTCACCTCACTCGAGTCCTGATGGATGGCGGCAGCAGCCTGAACCTGCTTTATCAGGACACAGTGCGCAAAATGGGTATAGACCCCTCAAGGATCAAACCCACAAAAACGACCTTTAAAGGCGTCATTCCAGGTGTAGAGGCCCATTGCACAGGCTCAATTACACTGGAAGTGGTCTTCGGATCCCCGGATAACTTCCGAAGCGAAGAGTTAATCTTCGATATAGTCCCGTTCCGCAGTGGTTATCACGCGCTGCTCGGGCGAACCGCATTTGCCAGATTCAATGCGGTACCGAATTATGCATACCTCAAGCTCAAGATGCCAGGACCTCGCGGAGTTATTACAGTTAATGGAAACACAGAGCACTCTCTCCGAACAGAGGAGCACACCGTAGCCCTCGCAGCAGAAGCGCAAAGCAGCCTCTCAAGGCAATCAACTAGTTTGGCGCTTCAAAGCCCGGACACCTTCAAGCGCACTCGGAGCAATCAGCAAATAGACCACCCGGCGATCTGAGCTCGCGTAGAAATACGGCGACCAACCCTGTCGGATTTCGGGTTCCGGCAGACCCTTAAGGTTCGAACACTGGGGTGCGCACGGAGATTACGCCTTCTACCTCACCGTCTCGCAAAGATCTAAACTACTGAAAGAACAACGCAAGAGACACAAGGTTTATACTGGTTCGGGCCACCGTTGTGGTGTAATACCCTACTCCAGTGTGTGGTGGGTGGATTGCCTCTTGGGCTGATGATGATGAACAATACAAGGAAGAACAGCCTCGCGAGGGTCTGTTCTTGGTTGGGGCGATGAACTACTAGGGGAGTTCAGTCACCTCTCTCTCTCTGCTTTCAACCTAACCAATGACCGACCTCTTGCTCTGTGGGCGGCTAGTCCTATTTATAGAGGCCCCGGTCCTCTTCCCAAATATCGAGCGGGAAGGGAGCCAACAATGGCGGGCTAATTTGAACGGGGACAGCAAGTACTAGCTATCTTGACAAAAGCAGTCTTCGCATGCGCAAAGCTCTGGTGATGACGCCGTCTTAGGCTCCACGGTGACCTCCGTCTCGTAGACCATCTGGTCTTGGTCTCGTTGCACCGAAATGGCAACCTTTGCCTGATGCCTCGGTACTCCACGGCTGCGCTTGCTCCCTTTGCACCAAAGAGGAAAGGAGGACGCTGCGCGGGCTGGCACCCGCCTGGTACCCCGAGTCATCATGGCTTGCATCACGGGCACCTCGCAAGGTACCCCGCCTTGATCTCTCTGCCTCCTCGCGAGCCAGCCTGACGAGGCCGCGCCTGAGGAAGCTCCGTGTCGTCCGCCCCGCGAGGCTTGGCCCCTCGCGAGGGTCTTGAGTCTTGTGTTGGTGAAGATGGGCCGTGTTGGGCCCCCTTTGAGCCATGCCGCAGGCTGCAGGCAGGCAAGTCTGGGGACCCCCGTTCCCAGAACGCCGACAGTAGCCCCCGGGCCCAAGGCGTGCCCGGACTTGGCCGTGCTGGGAGGCGAAAGGGCAAGGGCGAAGCGCCGCGGGCCCTAACAGCCTGCGGCCTTGGGCGCCGCGTGGTGGTTGATTGGACATGGGCGGCACTGTTCCCCCACGCCCCCTTATTCTGTGCCTCGCTAGGTGGACTTGTAGTTGTACACAGCCACCCCCTTTCTTGTTGCTCGAGCGCCCCTGTTCTTCTTCCCTTCCGACGCCAGCTCCTGCCTCCAATCCAATCTCGAATCTTCCCCCTCCTTCCCATCGCCATGACTCCGACGAAGAAGGAGAGAGGGAAGAAACCCATGCCTTCGTCTTGTGTGCTGCCATCGGCGGCCCCCGCCATCGGCCAGTCGACCATACTCAATCAAGAGCGCCTGGGCAAGGACAGCTTGGCTCTGGCCACCATCTTCAATGAGTGTGGGAGGACGAGGGCCTGGCCCGCGCCCCACTTCTCCATCGACAGGATAGCCACCGAGGTCCCATATTTTTACCGACGCCCTGTGGGCGGGTCTGGTTCCCCCCTTTTCTGATTTCTTCAACGTCGTGCTTTCCCACTATTAGATCCACATGATGCATCTAAGTCCTGAGTCCATCACCCTCCTTTCGGTCTTCGCCTTCATTTGCGAAGCCATGGTGGGCATCCCTCCTTCGGTTGCCTTGTTGCGCCACTTCTTCTCGCTGCATCTCGTCGACCCTGCCCAAT
This sequence comes from Triticum urartu, assembly GCF_056163025.1. Taxonomy (NCBI): domain Eukaryota; kingdom Viridiplantae; phylum Streptophyta; class Magnoliopsida; order Poales; family Poaceae; genus Triticum; species Triticum urartu. The sequence continues at coordinate 145,524,618 of NC_141876.1, forward strand.
GCTGGGCGTGCGTGAGCTTCGCTGCCGAACCTGAGACTGCGGCCTCTGGGATTGACTTCAAACTCCCCCTGCCCGCGGTTGGGTTCCGCGAGCGGTGGTTGTATGTGGATGTAGGGGTGCCCAGCCCCCTGCTATCGGAGCCGACCTCGCCTGCCGTCCCCAATTCGGGTTAGGGCCAGGAGACACTCAAGAGCCCCCGTCTCGTCTTCGTCTGGAGCCGCTTCGCGCTCCTGAGGAAGCTTGGCGTGACAGTGCCCAAGGTGGTGAAGGAGTTTCTGTTATGCCGTGTTGCTCCCCTTCAACGCCACTCTCGCCGGATGTGGGCCCTCCGTGGGCGCGAGGACAGCATGAGGCTCCAGGAAGAGGACCTGGCTCCTGAGGTGCTGAGGTCGGCGCTCTTGACCTTGGCCGGGGACCCCAACCCCAGCAGCGTCCGGCAAGGAGGGGCCTTGCTGTATCTCTGCCAGAGCAGGGTCGACTTCGTGAAGCAGATGCCTGTCTTTGATGAGTGGGGGCTGCGCCCCACCGGCCTCCAGGGACCTCGTGAGAATCCAGTGGTGGTGACTGCCCTTCCAATCGTCCAAGGCGACTCCTCAAATGGCGGAGCAGGGAGGCAGGAGGCACCGGAGGCCGAGGGGGCTCCTGATGAGGGGACGGCGCCGGGTAACGCTCCCGAGGGGACAACTCCTGAGACCCGTGCTGCTGAGGCTGAGGGCGGCAAGCGGCCGCTCCCAGCGCCCGGGGCTGAGGCCTCGAAGGCCCCAGCCGCGTCTTCTGGCGAGGTGATGGACGGCATGCGCCAGGCAGGCGCCCCTGACGCGGGCCGCTCTGATGCTCCGTCTTCGTCGCAGGTTGATCCTTGCGCTCTTCTCTTGGGCCGCTTTTGCGTGGACTTTGAGGCCTTCCGGAGGAAAAGGGAGGCCCTGGGTGATGACTTCCCTTGTCGCATGCTGAAGCGCAGGAAGTACTTCGCTACTGACGAGTAAGTCTTCTCCCTTTCTGGCTCCTGATCCTCTTGTTGCTTTCACTGATCCTTGCTTCGCAGGCCCCTTCCGGCCGAGCTCGCGGGAGTAGCCGAGGTGCCGCCTCCCTTGGCTTCGCCCCCTCTACCGTCCTCAAGTGCTCCGAGCAGCTCTGCCCTTGTGGTGATGGCGAGTGAAGGGGTGGACCCTCCCAAGGCGCACCGCGGCCCTTCGTTCCCCCCGGTTTTCCTTCGCGGGCCCTCTCGGGGCATAGCCAGCCTGCCGTGGGCTTCTCGTCTGGTCGTGGACTGTGACTGGTTGAGGCGCCCCCTGCGCCCTTCATCTGGAGACGGGCTGGTTCCAGGCGGGGCTTCTGGTGCGGCGCGCCCGGCCGTCGCGAGGGTGGCAGCCCCCAGCCCCCTGCCCGGAGGGGGAACGATGATCCGTGGCCCCCGGCGCTTGCTTGGGGCAGATGATGGGGTGGAAGACGTGCTTGAGCGCGCCCGGGAGCGCCGCGCTCACCGCCAAGGGTTCCTTCGAAGGGCGACTGACGCGGTGAACTTGCTTGGGGAGGAACTTGCTGACGAACACGCGCGCCTGGAGGCCGAAGGCCTGCGCCTGGCTGCAGGGACGGGCGAGCTGGAGGCCGCCATCGCCCTCGCGCGCCGTCAGCGTGATCTTGACGATGAAGAGGTGAAGGCGTCGCTAGAGGCCTCTCGGGTGGCCCGATCCCAGGCTGCCGACGAGACCCGGAGAGCTGACCGACGGCGAGTGGCGGCGGAGGAGCGGGCTCGGGAGCTCCTAGCCTGGTGCCACTCGCTGGAGGAGCAAGCGGAGCTGCGCGAGTCGGCCCTTGCGTCGATGCGGGTGGCCTCTGGCGACCCAGCTGAGCTCCAGAAGCGTGAAGAAGCATTGACAATGGAAGCTGCCGAACGCTCCCGCGAGTACGAGCGGCTGGAGACGAGGGAGCGCTTGGTGACGTAGGCAGAGGACGATGTCGCCGCACGGGAAGCTCGTGTCCTGGAAGAGGTCGGACGTCGGGTGATGTTGGCGCGCCAAGACCTCGAGCGCGAGTTCGAGGGGAGGCTGGAGTTGATCCGGGTCGAAGATGAAGGGAGGACCGCAGCTTTGAGGGACAAGCGGGAGGAGGCGACGCGGCTGGCCGACGCCTCCCGAGCTGCCCTTGAGGTAGCGCAAGGGGAGTTAGCCGCCACCCAGGCCGAGATGCTCCGTCTTCATCAGCGGGTGGAGGAGGCTGAGGGCGGCGCGCGTCAGAACACGGATGAGATATGTCAGCAGCAGGTCCTGGAGCACGTGCACGGCCCCATGCTCGCCACGCTCCGGGAGAGAGCTAGCACAGCCTTGGGCAACATCTGTGAGGCGGCTGTTGGCGAGCCGCACATAGCCAACTATGCTGGCAACTTTCAGTTCTTCACCGCCGTAGTGACGCAGCTAGAGGCGCGGTCTGCCAGGGCCGACAGGTTGGTGGAAGAGAGGAGCCGCGCCCTGCTCGGGCGCGCCTTATCCCGTGTCTTCAGTCATCTCCTGAACATGGATTCCCGTTTCGATTTCGACGCCGTCATCGCCCCAGTTCCCCAGGCCATCCGAGGCGATCTGGCGCACCGGGTGGAAGACAACGTGGACGCCCTTGTCAGGGCCTTTGCTTCGTACGATGACGACGCGATCATGGGTGCTGACGAGGGTGGTGCGGCGAACAGCCCCGACGCCGCTGGCGGCGGCGCAGACGACGATGGTGAATTCGGCGACGCCAGCGAAGGCTCGGGAGGTGCTTCCGAGGACGCATTGGGAGATTGGTCCGACTGAATGTGTATCACTCCTGTCTTTTTACCCTGCATGAATAGAACTCAGGTTTTTGACCTGATGGCTGTAAGAGCATTTTGGGAGGGGAAGCCCCTCATGTAAAACCTGTGTTCATCGTATTAGTAGTCGTCATATTGCACGAGCGCCCGCGCCTGGTGGTCGGCTGGTTTACCTTTGTTTCGCGCAAGCCCCGAAGCAGCCTGTAGGAGGGCGTGACGCCTTTGGTGTTCTTTAGTTGAATCCGTTGGATATGAGAGTGCCGCCGGCGGGGAGCTTCACAGGCGTTGGCCTTCTTCACAGGCTCCGGGCCTTCTCTTGAGCGCGACAACTTCACAGGCATTCGCCTTGCTTCACAGGCTCTGGGCCTTTTCCCAAACGGGATAGCTTGACAGGCACTCGCCTTGCTTCATAGGCTCTGGGCCTTTTCACAAACGCGATAGCTTCACAGGCACTCGCCTTGCTTCACAGGCTCTGGGCCTTTTCGCAAACGTGATAGCTTCACAGGCACTCGCCTTGCTTCACAGGCTCTGGGCCTTTTCGCAAACGCGATAGCTTCACAGGCACTCGCGTTGCTTCACAGGCTCTGGGCCTTTTCGCAAACACGATAGCTTCATAGGCACTCGCCTTGCTTCACAGGCTCTGGGCCTTTTCGCAAACGTGATAGCTTCACAGGCACTCGCCTTGCTTCACAGGCACTGGGCCTTTTCTTAACAGGACACCCTCCACAGGCACCCGAAAATCCTCCCGAGAGGGAGCAACAGCGGCAGCTGGGCTGCGCACGAGCCAGGCCTGACCCGACTCGCGAGGGGCTCGCGAGGGGAGGCAGCTGTGACGAAGCGGTAACCAGAACGCGAGAAAAGGCTCGAGCGAGAATAAGCACCCCTTCCCTGAACACACGCAAATCTCAAATTCGAATCCAACTTAAATCCAGCGGGGGAAAAGATACAGCCAAAGGGAAAGGCAATGAAAGCAGGCAAAAGGCCGTGTCCGGCACCTAATCTAGTCTTGGACGTCTTCTCACCAGCGCGGAGCTAAGTGCTGTCCACTGGGCATGGGAGGGAGCCCCAGGGCCTGAGGCCGGCACCCCTAAGACTCCGGGGCGTGTACAGCCCCACTCATTATTACGTGAGAGTGTCACGGGGCGGCGAGCTTCACAGGCACCGGGCCTTCTTCACAGGTACTGGCCTTGCTTCATATCGCCAGACGGGGGCCCCGCCTTGCGCCACACTCTAGTGCCACCAGCAACGACCGGAACCCAGGACGCCGCCCGATGGGGTAGAGCGGTCGCCAGCGGTTCCCCCAACGACCACGGGTCCTCCACCAGGGGCAGGCCCTGAGGCACCTCCCCAGTAGAGGGCCTACCTCCTGAGAACACCTTGCTCCGAACGTCGCGGTGGTGATGCCGGATCTCGGCCCCTCTCCTGCAGCCCCCTGCGCCCTCCTCCCGAGGGGTAGGAGACTGTGGGAGCGGGGCCGCTGCTTGCTGCGGCGACCTGCACCTCCTGCGATCCATGGTTAGCGTATACCTGCTCCTGAAGAATTAGCGGTGCTCGATAATCATTGCCTCCAGCGTGGCTAGTGGGACCGTTCCGGGGCTCCTGGAAAGGCTCGGATTCTAGCGCCTCGTCCACCCAGCTTGGGCTGAGGAGCGAGCCTTGTCCGTTCTCGTGAGGGTGTCCTTGGTCCATCATGAGGGGCACGTATTCCTCTGGCGCCGTCATCCCGAATGCCACGCCGTAATGCCCCGCATGCCAGGCGGCTCCGCCTATCACGCCCGCTGCGGGGTGGCAGCGTGGCCGCCCACTGGGGCCGCGGGTCGCGTTGAGTCCTTCTTCTTCACGGGCCTGGGGCGGGGGCAGCGCCGCCGCCGGTCCGGTGCTGACAGCTTCGCCGGCGTCGGAGTAGCCTTGGAGCCCGCGGGCGCACGCGGGGCCCCTGCGCGGGTCGCCCTGGGCTTGAGACGGGAGCTGGGTAGAGAAGGGGTGAGCCCCCGAGGCGGCGAAGCCCAGGAGCTCCGCCCCTCGCTCCAGCAGCATGTCGTGGCCGCCCTCCAGCAGTCTGCACCATAGCAGCTCTCGGGCCACCGTGAGCCCGGCCCTCGAGTTCGCCTGCTCCCGGCGGGTGTACGGTGTCGTGGTCGCGGCGTGATTGGAGGCCCTTGCTGCCGACCGTGCCTGCCGCGGTGTAAGAGTTGTCGAAGTCTGCCCGTGTTGCCCGCGGCCCGTAGCGCCCTGCGGACCGCGAGCTGCCTGGGGCACGGGGTTGCCCAAGGCGAGTGGTTCCGCGCGGGCGGTCCACGCAGCCCATGGGTCAGGGTTGCCCTCCTGGTCGCCGGGCATGGCGATGAAGACGCGACGGGGCACGGAGTGGTGGAAGACGAATTCCGGCGCACCCCTACCTGGCGCGCCAAATGTCGGATTTCGGGTTCCGGCAGACCCTTAAGGTTCGAGCACTGGGGTGCGCGCGGAGATTACGCCTTCTACCTCACCGTCTCGCAAAGATCTAAACTACTAAAAGAACAGCGCAAGAGACACAAGGTTAATACTGGTTCGGGCCACTGTTGTGGTGTAATACCCCACTCCAGTGTGTGGTGGGTGGATTGCCTCTTGGGCTGATGTTGATGAACAATACAAGGAAGAACAGCCTCGCGAGGGTCTGTTCTTGGTTGGGGCGATGAACTGCTAGGGGAGTTCAGTCACCTCTCTCTCTCTGCTTTCAACCTAACCAATGACCGACCTCTTGCTCTGTGGGCGGCTGGTCCTATTTATAGAGGCCCCGGTCCTCCTCCCAAATATCGAGCGGGAAGGGAGCCAACAATGGCGGGCTAATTTGAAGGGGGGCAGCAAGTACTAGCTATCCTGACAAAAGAAGTCTTCGCATGCGCAAAGCTCTGGTGTTGACGCCGTCTTGGGCTCCACGGTGACCTCCGTCTCGTAGTCCGTCTAGTCTTGGTCTCGTTGCACCGAAATGGCAACCTTTGCCTGATGCCTCGGTACTCCGCGGCTGCGCTTGCTCCCTTTGCACCAAAGAGGAAAGGAGGACGCCGCGCGGGCTGGCACCCGCCTGGTACCCCGAGTCGTCATGGCTTGCATCACGGGCACCTCGCGAGGTACCCCGCCTTGATCTCTCCGCCTCCTCGCGGGCCAGCCTGACGAGGCCGCGCTTGAGGAAGCTCCGTGTCGTCTGCCCCGCGAGGGTCTTGAGTCTTGTGTTGGTGAAGATGGGCCGTGCTGGGCCCCCTTTGAGCCATGCCGCAGGCCGCAGGCAGGCAAGTCTGGGGACCCCCGTTCCCAGAACGCCGACAAACCCAATCCCAGCCCAACGGTGAAACTTGTGCCGCGCGTACATAATTACGCATTAAAAAATACCATGGGCACAGATGGGGAGGGGGGCACAACTGGGGCACGCCCCAACACGCGGCTTAAACCGCACTAGGGGCTTCCCGTTTGGTTATCTTCCTTTTTTTCAGGACCTTAATCTCTGGAAACACTGTCCGGCAGCACTATCGCCGAACACATGATGCAGCAACCAAGGAGGCAGACAGCTACGTCATACCACGGAATTCACAGGTGGATTACAGTAACAAGCGAAATATTCGATTTAATATTATTCCTCAGCTTGCCCTTGGAAGGGACATACTCCTACTCTTTGCTTATCGCACTATCTGTATCATTCTGCTTTAACGCAATTTTTTGAATAAACAATGCATGACATTACGACTATTATTGCATTCTTGTCATATATATGTGTGTGTGTGTGTTCATTAATGACACCTTGCAACCGTACACTCTGGTACGACCAATACACCAGGGGCTTACGTACCCCACAATACGGTGTGAAAAGTCCGAACACTTTCACAAGTGCGGCACCCCGAACTTATAGCATTATATGCATCAGCTCCGAATCATGTCTTTGGTCAAATGTTGGGTTTGCCCGGCTCTTATGTTTTGGTACCTTACGTTCCGCTCTATCGGCTAAGGTAGCGCTAGGAGAACTACTGCGATTGTGCCCCCATTCTGCTGGGTTCAGCACCTCAGTAGAGAAAGCTAAAACTGACTGTCATGATAAGGCGAGAGACTGGTCGCTGTTCGGCAAGGTTTTCGAGTCCCTAAAGACTTATGCCGCTTAGAGCGAGGGGCTGGCCCTGTCCGGCTTAAAGGCATGTATCGCGCCCCAAATTCGGCCTTCCGAATACCAGGGGCTTCGCCGAAATTTAAAATTATAGAATTCTCTGGCTAAGTGAGAGTGATAAAGCATTATTAGTCCGGTTGCCTTGTTCGCTGTGCTGAGCACCTCCCTCGAAGGACCCAAACATGGGAACAAGAGTGCTCAGGTTTATCCCGAACACCCCAACACTCGTGGCATGGGGGCAGAAGCCGAGGACTAGCCATCTCTCAGTTGGATAAACAGCCAAACAGAAGGTAATATTTTAAATTCAAACAAGCGTTGCATAGCGCATATGAAACAAGTTTTTCATAAATACAGGATAAAACGAGCAAGTCTCATTCAAATATTACATCTTTTGAACACGCATCCGCGATAAGTCGGGCACCCGACAGAACACCCTCGTAGTACATCTCGGGGTGGCGGTGCTCCTTGCCCTCCGGCGGACCCTCCTTAATCAGCTTTACGGCGTCTAGCTTGACCCACTGCAATTTCACACGGGCGAAAGCCCGGCATGCACCTTCAATGCAGACAGATCGCTTGACGACCTCCAGCCATGGGCAGGCATCCACAAGCCGCCTCACTAGGACGAAGAAGCTGTTCGGAAGGGCGTCACCAGGCCACTGCCGGACTATAAAGCTCTTCATGGCCCGATCGGCCGCCTTATGTAGCTCGACCATCTGCTTCAGCTGGTCGCTCATTGGCACCGGGTGTTCGGCCTCAGCATACTGAGACCAGAACAACTTCTCCGTTGAGCTTCCATCCTCGGCCTGGTAAAATTGTGCGGCATCGGACACGCTGCGGGGCAAATCTGCGAATGCTCCTGGAGAGCTCCGGATTCGGGTAAGTAATCGGTAATTTACTTTTACATGCTTGCTTTGCATATAGAAAGCCTTACCCGCCGCTATCTTCTTCATTGCGTCGATCTCCTGGAGGGCCTTTTGGGCTTCGGCCTTGGCACTTCCTGCGCTCTCGAGGGCCGCGGCAAGCTCAGACTCCCACGTCTTTGAGTCAAGCTCCAACGCCTCGTGCTTCGCCACGAGAGCCTGGAGCTCTTCCTGCACCTCGCCCACCCGAGCCTCGTGCTTCTCTCGCTCGGTGCGCTCCTTGGCCGCTATATCCTTGGCCATGGTTAGCGCTTGCTTCAGGGTCGCTACCTTGGTTGTGGCCCCTGGCAAATATACGTTGATCCTGTCATTTTGCAATCGCGTCTTCTTTTATATATACATATCTATAGACAGGGTATTACTTACCCTTGTTCTCCTCGAGCTGCCTCTTGGCAAGGCCGAGCTCTTTCCTGGACCCCTCGAGGTCCTGCTTCAGTACGGCGACCTTCGCAGTCAGTGCGGCGGACGCCAACAACGAAGCCTGCATATGCATATTGACATACTTATATTAGACTCCTGCGATATTATTTGATCCTCTGTTCGGCTTTTCTTTGTGAACACCGAACAAAGCATCAGGGGCTACTGTCTATGCGGTAATATTTCTACTACATTTTAAAACACTTACCTCGAAGCCTGTTAGAAGGCTGGCATAGGCTTCAGTCAATCCGCTCTTGGCAGACTGAACCTTCTGGATCACCACACTCATGATAGTGCGGTGCTCCTCGTCGATGGAAGCGCTGCGAAGCGCTTCCAGCAGATTGTCCGGCGCCTCTGGATGGATAGAGGTCACCGGCACAGGCGTCTTGCCCCTCTTAGAAGGAGGCCGCCTGCCCGAGCCTGAAACCGCTGGAGGTTCCGGCGCGGTGTTCGGCTGAGGGCCGAACTCGGAGCTCTCAGGGGCCCCGTCCCCTCGGCTCCCAGAGTCCGGACGGTCGCCTTGAGGCGCCTCCAGGACTGTCTCCCCTCGATCTGGTGCCTCTTGAGACAACACCTCGACATCGTCGGCAGGATGAGGGGAGGTGGCGCTTGGGACTGGATCGCTATCCATGTCCAACAAGCCCAAGGAGCCGTCCGATGATACATCGATACTAGCTCGTGGCGGCCTGCATAATTGTGTTCGGCATTAGGGAAAGCAGTGCAACAAAGGAATCCTATCGGTTACTCTGGTATCTGAATACTTACGATCTCCCCGGGGCTTGGCCCTGGGCAACCACTCGTCTTCGCCTTCGTCGGCGGAGGTGGAGCTGTTCGGAAGGAGAGTCCTTCCCTTCTTGGACCCTTCGGCCCCCCAGTTGGGGCGGCCTTCCTTTTCCTGTCTCCCCCAGTCGGTGGGGGAGCATCCTCTTCTTCTTCCTCGTCTTCGGGGGAAGAGTGCGCCGCAGAGTCATCGGACGGTGAGTCCGACGACGCCTGGCGTTGGGAACTCTTTCGGGTTCCCTTGGCCTTCTTGGTCTTCTCCGGCACCGTATAAGGGGCCGGAGTCAACATCTTCACCAGAAGAGCGTCTGCGGGGCCTTCGGGCAAAGGAGCCGGACAGTCGATCTGTCCGGCCATCTTCTGCCAGTCCTGTCAAAGGTACGGGAGTTTAGATCCCGCATAGAGTCAATCTATAAAAAATAAGTATCCTGTGAAAGGTAAAGCAGCTTACCGCACTAGCTTAGCGCTTCGCGCTGAATCCGCGATCCTCAGTAATAGGAGGGGGGACCTCGACACTTTTGAAAAGCACCCTCCAGGAATCTTCATGAGTCGTGTCGAAGAGCCTGTTCAGAGTTCGGTGCTGCGCCAGGTCGAACTCCCACAAGTTGAACTCCCGTTGTTGGCACGGGAGGATCCGGCGGATGAGCATAACTTGGACTATGTTGACAAGCTTGAGCTTCTTGTTCACCATGTTTTGAATACATGTTTGGAGTCCGGTCAGCTCTTCCGAACTACCCCAGGACAGGCCCTTCTCTTTCCAGGAGGTGAGCCGCATGGGGATGCCAGATCGGAACTCGGGGGCCGCTGCCCATACAGGGTCGCGCGGCTCGGTGATGTAGAACCACCCCGATTGCCACCCCTTTATGGTTTCCACAAAGGAGCCCTCGAGCCATGTTACGTTGGGCATCTTGCCCACCATGGCGCCTCCGCACTCCGCCTAGTGGCCGCCCACCACCTTCGGCTTGACATTGAAGGTCTTCAGCCATAAGTCGAAGTGGGGCTTGATGCGGAGGAAGGCCTCGCACACGACGATAAATGCCGAGATGTTGAGGATGAAGTTCGGGGCCAGATCATGGAAATCCAGGCCGTAATAGAACATGAGCCCCCGGACGAATGGATGGAGAGGGAATCCCAGTCCGCGGAGGAAATGGGTGAGGAATACTACCCTCTCATGGGGCCTGGGGGTGGGGCTGAGCTGCCCCTCATCTGGGAGCCGGTGCGCGATGTCGTCGGGCAGGTATCTGGCTCTCCTCAGTTTCTTGATGTCTCCCTCCGTGACGGAGGAGACCATCCACCTGCCTCCCGCTCCGGACATGGTTGGAGAAGGTTGAGGTGGGAAGTGTGTACTTGGGCGCTAGAGCTCGAGTGTGCGAAAACGGATGAGCAAAGGAGGAAGAGGGCGTGGATAGAAAGGTGAATCCTTATCCCTTTACATGGGCGGACGGAGCTAAGCGTCCCCACTTGCCTAGTAAAACTCGCTTATCCCCCAAGTGCCGCAATTGATGGCGCGGTTGGGTTACCCACGCCCGTATTGATGAGAATCCCGTAATAAGGGGACACGATCTCTGCTTTGACAAGACGTGTCGAAAAACTGCCTCGCGTTATGTGCGGGGCTAGTTAAAGGAAACGGTTCGAATAATTACCGGGCCATGACATAACGTCATGCTGCCAAAACAAGCCAGGAAATAAGATCTGCGAAAATATTATTCTCTCTACGGTGGAATGTGGAACTTATTTTGCAGGGTCAAACACTATCCTCGTATTCAAATTCTTCTGTGATATATTCGGAGAAGGAACCCGCCTTGCAATGCCAAAGACAATACTGCGCGTCGGACTCATCATCATTGAAGCCTGGTTGAGGGGCTACTGAGGGAGTCCTGGATTAGGGGGTCTCCGGACAGCCGGCCTATCTCCATTGGCCAAACTGTTAGACTATGAAGATACAAGATTGAAGACTTCGTCTCGTGTCCGGATGGGACTCTACTTGGCGTGGAAGGCAAGCTAGGCAATACGGATATGGATATCTCCTCCTTTGTAACCGACCTTATGTAACCCTAACCCTCTCTGGTGTCTATATAAACTGATGGGTTTTAGTCCGTAGGACAACAACCATAACATACAATCATACCATAGGCTAGCTTCAAGGGTTTAGCCTCTCTGATCTCGTGGTAGATCTACTCTTGTACTACCCATATCATCAATATCAATCAAGCAGGACGTAGGGTTTTACCTCCATCAAGAGGGCCCAAACCTAGGTAAAACATTGTGTCCCCTGCCTCCTGTTACCATCCGGCCTAGACGCACAGTTCGAGACCCCCTACCCGAGATCCGCCAGTTTTGACACCTTCATCGATCTATTCAAGAGTCCGTAGTAAAATAAAACAAAGCTATTCTTTCCGTTCAATCTATCATAGAGTTCGTACTAGAATAACACCTTAAGACAAAAATCAATCAAAACCCTAATGTCACCTAGATACTCCAATGTCACCTCAAGTATCCGTGGGTATGATTATACGATATGCATCACACAATCTCAGATTCACCTATTCAACCAACACAAAGTACTTCAAAGAGTGCCCCAAAGTTTCTACCGGAGAGTCAAGACGAAAACATGTGCCAACCCCTATGCATAAGTTCACGAGGTCATGGAACTCGCAAATTGATCACCAAAACATACATCAAGTGGATCACATCATATCCCATTGTCACCACAGATAAGCACGTGCAAGACATACGTGAAGTGTTCTCAAATCCTCAAAGACTCAATCCGATAAGATAACTTCAAAGGGAAAACTTAATTCATCACAAGAGAGTAGAAGGGGAGAACCATCATAAGATCCAACAATAATAGCAAAGCTTGCGATACATCAAGATCGTATCACCTCAAGAACACGAGAGAGAGAGAGAGAGATCAAACACATAGCTACTGGTACATACCCTCAGCCCTGAGGGATAACTACTCCCTCCTCGTCATGTAGAGCGCCGAGATGATGAAGATGGCCACCGGAGAGGGATTCCCCCCTTGTCGGTGTACTAGAGTAGGGGTACCCTAGTATCCCGAACTTGTGCACGGGCAGTCGCAGCATCCCGCGGCAAGGCTTGCCGGGTGACCGCCAAGATCCTCCGTGGTTCCTTTGATGACCATTCAAGAACAAAGTACTCAAACCAAGGCCCCGGCAAGCTGGCCAGGAAGAAGACAAGACCCCGGCAAGAGGAGCTTGCCGGGAAGGCCACCAAGGCATACCAAGAAAACTTGCCGCGACGCGCCGCGCGTCCCGGCAAGGCCCGGTGAGCGACAAGCTCCCGAACATGACAAGACGACAATCGCGGCAAGGAGCTTGCCGCAGGAAACCCCCACTTCGTGCCCGCGCTCCAGCACACCCGCCAACGTGTCGCTCTAGGACCCTCCCAAGCACACGTGGCAGGAGGCCGTGCAGCTAGGGGTGCGAGGTGGCAAGCGGGCGCTGACAAGATAACCATCGTGGCAAACGGTGGCGTCCCTAGCGGTCCTTTTCGGTACTGTTTAGGCGACACAGACGGGCAATTAATGCCCTTGTCCCCTGCCGTCAGGGTTAGGTATGATACACTGTAGCAGGTAGCTGTACCTACCGCAGCACCTTTCCATTTTTACCCTTTACCTCCGTTGCCACCTGTCGGTGACCCCTTGAGCATATAAAAGGAGGCCCGTGTGCAACGTAGAGGGGGGTTAGCCAGTTCGAACACTCACGCTCGGTCCTGCTAGCCGCCGGTGTGTACTGTAGCACTCCGCGCTCCCGAGCAAGAAATCAATACAAGACCACAAAGCAGGAGTAGGGTTTTACGCATCCGTGCGGCCCGAACCTGGGTAAATCGCTCGCGTGCCCCGCCTCGATCTGCTCTTTGCGCGACCTCCGCCCCCGCCGAACCGAAAGGGACCCGGTCCGCCGGTCCCATAGGTGCCCGTGGATCAGCACCCCGGCATCTTTGGCGCGCCAGGTAGGGGGCGTCGAGGTTGTGTGAACCAGATCCGAGGTTCTCGCGAGCTAGATCTTCATCATCTTCATCAACATGCCGCCGAAGAAGAAAGTTTCGGGGGCAGCTGCTCCATCTGCGCCGAGCCAGCCACCGCCGGAGCAAACGGTTGGTGGGGCAGGCGCCGGCGGAAGGACACGCGTCGACGAGGGAACTCACGGTGCTGCTAGGTCCCAGGGCAAGGCTGCGCTGCCCATCAGTGGCGTAGCCGGCTCCCACAATGACCGGGCGCACTCCAAGACCTCGGCGTCCGTGCATGCACCGCGCCCATCTCAGGAGGCGCGGGACCGGCAGCGTCATGGTACTCATGGTACCATGCGTTCGCTAGATCAAGATCGAGCTAGTGGATCTCAGAGCGCTCAGGACCACCATGCACGTCAACCTGCTGGCGCGAGCGAGACACGGTCGCCTGGACGAGATACTACTCCTTCTAACATAGTTAGAAGTCCGAGCATATCCCGCTCCTCACACCGTTCGCCACCGCCACCCGCCACCGCAACAGAAGCTCTGGCGCGAGCTCAGTTGCTCCTAGACTACCCTCCAGCGGCGGACAAGATCAACGACTGGAGGGCCACTATCCAGAGTCTCATCGGCTTCGCCAACGGCGACACTCCACGGCAGTCGAGCACGTCTCGGCCGCGGCAAGACAGCCAGGCACGAGCCGGAGACGACGAGACTGGTGGGGGTGCAACTACTGTGCACTCTCCACCCTGAAGGCCAAGATCGCCGACTCGCCGGGTCCACCTCGACAGCGACTCCACCGCGTCGTCAGATCCGCGAGCTCGTCGCGATCAGTGCCAAGTTCTTCGAGAACGACAACAAGAAGACGCTCGTACTCGCATCGAGCGCCGGAGAGAAGCGCGGCGTCAATCAGACCAGCGCGCTGGGCCCTTTGTTGACATGCATGCGCCAGGGGAACAAGGCGACTTGCCGCACGCGGTAGGCTGCCCTGCATTCACTCGTGAGCTGCGGCAAGTCCAGTGGCCCAGTACAAAGAATTTCAAACCAGATGTACCAAAGAAGTACGATGGCAAGTCGCATCCGTCGGAGTTCCTCAGCATCTACACCATCGCGGTGCAGGCTGCTGGGGGGCGGGATGATAAGATCCTTGCCAACTACTTCCCGCTGGTGCTTAAGCCCAACGTCAGGTCCTGGCTCATGCACTTGCCGGACAACTCCGTATCCTCCTGGGCAGACCTGTGCCATCAGTTTGTTGGCGCCTTCACAGGCGGCCACAAACCTCATGGCCAAGAGAGTGACCTTCACCTGCTCGTCCAGAAGGAAGGGGAGCCCCTGCGCAAGTATATCCAGAGGTTCAGCCGTGTACAGCACAACATCCCAAATATCCACCCTGCCGCGGTAATCAGCGCGTTCCATTAGAACGTGCGTAACCGCGGGATGCGGGAGGAGATGGCGATGTGCAAGATTCGGGACGCCAGCGAGCTATATGCCCTGGCCGACAAGTGCGCACGCGCAGAGGAAGGGAGGAAGTTCCCCGGAGAAAGCACTGGAGCAGGGGGTCTGACAGCGAGGATGCCGCCCCAGCAAAGAAAAACCGGCGGCGCAACAACAGGAAGAAGCAGAACAAAGAGGTGCTGGTCGTTGAGCAGTCCAGCAGCGACGGCGGCGCCAAGCGAGCCAGGTCAGTAGCTCCGGCAAGGAGGTTGCCGCATGCACCAACTGCCAGACTGTGGCGGCCGCCGACAAGCAGGACGGCTACGACAACCAATACTGCAAGATTCACCGCACCAAGGGCCATGACCTCCGGAGCTGCAAGAAAGTCAAGCAGCTTGTCCAGCAACAAAAAGCTGAGTACGAGCGGCGCGACAAGGAGAGGGCCCAAGGGGGTGCTGAAGAATCCGGCAAGAAGCGCGCCGGACGGGGAGGACGCCGCGACAAGGCCAAGCAGCGGCAAGGAGACAGGCCTCCCCGCGGCCGCGACAACGATGAAGATGACGACGACGAAGACATGGATGATGTTGAGACCAGTGAACAGGAGTTTCAGAAAGCCACAGAGGTCTTGTGCGTCGACGGCGGTGCTTCTCTGCACACTTCACACCGCCAACTCAAGCAGTGGGCGCGGGAAGTCAATGCAGCGGAACCACCTGTCGAATCGCGCAAGCTTCTGAAATGGTCCAGCACGCCTATCATCTTTGACATTGAGGACCACCCTGATCGCACAACCGCGGTCGGGTGCCTGCCGATGTTGGTTTCACCAACTATCCGCAACCTCAAGGTCACTAAGATGTTAGTTGACGGCGGGGCCGGCTTGAACCTGATCTCCTCCGCTGTACTCCAGAAACTCCAAATCCCTGACAGCGAGCTCGAAGAGACCGGCACATTCCAAGGAATCAATCCGGGAAGGAGCAAGCCAAAGGGGAAGGTCACGCTGTCGGTAACATTTGGCAGCGAGCTAAACTTCAGGACTGAGAAGGTCACATTCGATGTTGCCGATATCCCATTGCCCTACAATGGGATACTTGGCCGCCCAGCACTCGCCAAGTTCATGGCAGCCTCTCACTACGCATATAACATGCTGAAGATGCCAGGCCCGATAAGCGTCATTTCTATCCCTGGCGACAAGAAGGATGCTCTTATCTGTGCCGACAAGATCTACCGGGAAGCAGCAGCCACGGCGGATCGCAATCCACTTGCCGCCGAAGCTCCCGGGGGGAAGAAGACCAAGTCCGGCAAGAGTTCTGATGCCCACTCTGGCAAGCGCACCTCTTCGGAGTGCTGCGCTGCCGTCGAGGACGCACCATCGAGCTCCACCGGCAAGTCCGGCAAGAGTTCTGATGCCCACTCCGGCAAGCGCACCTCTTCGGAGTGCTGTGCTGCCGTTGAGGACGCACCATCGAGCTCCACCGGCAAGTGCAAGAAGACGATGGCAGCTCCGCCAGAGACGAAGAAGGCATCCGCCAAGGAGGACGGCACTGGTGGTACCTTCACCATCAGTGCCACGCTCGACCCTAAATAGGAAAGCGCGCTCGTTACTTTCCTGCGGGCGAATGTCGACGTGTTTGCATGGCAGCCGTCGGACATCCCCGGTGTTCCCAGGAAAGTGATTGAGCACCACCTTGCCGTTTGTCCTCATGCGCGGCCCGTCAGGCAGAAAGTCAGGAAGCAGGCAGTGGAGCGCCAAGAATTCATTGCGGGAGAGATCAAGAAACTGGAAGCAGCAGGCCTTGTCAGAGGAGTGCTCCATCCCACGTGGTTGGCCAATCCTGTAGTCGTGCGCAAGGCAAACGGGAAATGGAGGCTTTGTATCGATTTTACCGATGTTAACAAAGCTTGTCCCAAAGACCCATTTCCTTTGCCGCGCATTGACCAGATTGTTGAATCCACAGCCGGATGTGATTTGCTTTCATTTCTTGACGCATACTCAGGGTATCATCAGATCTTCATGGAAGAAGAGGATGAAGAGAAGACCGCATTTATTACTCCATGTGGCACGTACTGTTTCGTACGGATGCCTTTCGGATTAAAAAATGCTGGTTCGACATTTGCAAGAGTAGTCCATGTTGCTCTTGAGCCACAAATACACAGAAATGTGGAAGCCTACATGGATGATATAGTGGTCAAGAGCAAGGACAGAGCAACCCTGATTCAAGATTTAGACGAGACCTTTGCAAATCTACGCAAGATCAGCCTCAAGCTCAACCCGGAGAAGTGTGTGTTTGGAGTTCCCTCCGGCAAGCTTCTCGGGTTCTTCGTGTCTCAGCGGGGAATTGAAGCCAATCCCGACAAGATCAAGGCCATTGAGCAGATTGAAGCACCAAAGCGCGTCAAGGATGTACAGAAACTTGCCGGTTGCGTGGCTGCTCTCAGCAGGTTTATCTCTCGGTCTGCTAAGCACGCCCTGCCGTTTTTCAAATTATTGAAAAAGGCAGGTCCAATGAGATGGAATCCGGAAGCGGAGGCTGCGCTGCAAGACCTGAAGAGATACCTGTCCTCCCCTCCAATACTTGTCGCACCTAAACCACAAGAGAAGTTGCTGCTGTACATAGCGGCAACCAATCAAGTGGTTAGTGCTGCGTTAGTAGCAGAGAGGGAGGCAGATGATGAGCCAGCAACCGCGGCAAGCGCATCCAGCAACAAGCAGGGGGCTTCCCCGGCAAGCTCTGGTCCCCACAAAGATGGATCTGCGCAGATGCACGAGGAGACACAGAAGAAAATGGTGCAGCGCCCAGTTTACTTTGTCAGTTCCCTCCTGCAAGGGGCTAGGTCAAGGTACTCTGGTGTACAGAAATTGCTCTTCGGCCTTCTCATGGCCTCGAGAAAGCTGCGCCATTACTTCCAAGCACATGAGATCACAGTTGTCACTCGCTTTCCGCTGAAGAGGATACTGCAGAATCCAGAAGCGACAGACAGGATTGTTGAGTGGGCACTGGAACTGTCAAGCTTTGGCCTCAAGTTTGAAAGCACCTCAACTATCCAGAGCAGAGCATTGGCAGAATTTATAGTAGAATGGACGCCAACACTAGATGAAGAAATTCCAGAAACAAGCATCCCCGACAAGGAAGCAAGCAAAGAGTGGCTGATGTACTTTGATGGTGCCTTTTCGCCGCAAGGCGCCGGCGCTGGTGTGCTGCTTATCGCACCCACCGGAGAGCACCTCAAGTACGTAGTCCAGATGCACTTTCCCAAAGAGCAAGCAACAAACAATACTGCAGAGTATGAGGGATTGCTCGCCGGTCTCAGGATCGCGGCAGACCTTGGATCAAGAAGCTCATTGTCAGGGGTGATTCACAGCTTGTCGTCCGCCAAGTAAACAAGAATTATCAGAGTCCGTTGATGGAAGCTTACGTCGACGAAGTGAGAAAGCTGGAAGAACACTTTGACGGCCTACAAATGGAGCACGTTCCAAGAGCTCAGAACACCATTGCAGATGGCCTGTCAAAGTGTGCCGCACTTAAGTTACCTGTGGAACCAGGGATCTTTGTGCTCAAGCTGACTCAGCCGTCCGTAACGCCATCAACTGGACAGAGCAAGAAGAGGAAGTTGGTTTCTGGTGACTATTTGCCGGCAGAGCTTCCCGAAGCCGCCGCCAAGAAGGTCCCCAAGATCGACGCCAAGAGCGCTGAGGAGCAAGATGCTCCGGCAAACCCTAGGGTTTGTTCCGTTGAAGCAGAAGCTCCCGACAAGTTTTGCTCCAGCAAGCTTGCCGGGGAACATCACGCTCCTGCAGAGCCACGGGTTCTTGCCGTAGAAGCGGATATTCCCGCAGCAGTCTCCAAGATCAGCACCAAGAGCGCTGAGGAGCAAGATGCTCCGGCAAACCCTAGGGTTTGTTCCGTTGAAGCAGAAGCTCCCGACAAGTTTTGCTCCAGCAAGCTTGCCGGGGAACATCACGCTCCGGCAGAGCCGCGGGTTCTTGCCGTAGAAGCGGATATTCCCGCAGCAGTCTCCAAGATCAGCACCAAGAGCGCTGAGGAGCAAGATGCTCCAGCAAGCCCTAGGGTTTGTTCCGTTGAAGCAGAAGCTCCCGATAAGTTTTGCTCCGGCAAGCTTGTCGGGGAACGTCAAGCTCCGGCAGAGCCGCAGGTTCTTGCCGTGGAAGCGGACGTTCCCGCAGCAGCAGATTTGCCTTTAGTCCTTGTTGTCGAGCCCCAAGCTCCAACATGGGCGCAGGAGATTGTCCGTTTCCTTCAGACAGGAGAACTTCCCGAAGAACAAGAAGAAGCGGAAAGAGTAGCCCGGCAGTCAAGTATGTACCAGTTTGTCGACAAGACACTGTACAGAAGAAGACTCAACGGTGTGAAATTGAAGTGTATTCACCGGGAAGACGGACAAAAGCTGTTGGCAGAGATACACGGAGGCATATGTGGTCACCACACTGGCGCAAGAGCACTTGTCGGCAAAGCATTCCGGCAAGGTTTCTTCTGGCCAACAGCCCTCCAGGATGCAACTGCACAAGTAACCAAGTGTGAAGCGTGCCAGTTCCATTCCAAGCAGATACACCAGCCAGCTCAAGCTCTCCAAACGATCCCTTTATCCTGGCCATTTTCGGTCTGGGGGCTCGACATCCTCGGCCCCTTTCCCCGAGCTGTCGGGGGCTTTGAGTACTTGTACATTGCAATCGACAAGTTCACAAAGTGGCCGGAAGTGGAACCAGCGAGGAAGGTGACCGCACAGTCAGCCGTCAAGTTCTTCAGGTCGGTTGTTTGCCGCTTCGGGATCCCTAACAGGATAATCACCGACAACGGTACACAATTCACGAGCCGCACCTTCATGCAATATGTCCAAGATCTCAGCGCCAAGATCTGCTTCGCTTCTGTTGCCCACCCGAGAAGCAACGGTCAAGCGGAGAGGGCAAATGCTGAAGTGCTGCGCGGGCTCAAGACCAGAACTTTTGACAGGCTGCACAAGTGCGGAAGAAACTGGATCGAGGAGCTGCCGATGGTTCTTTGGTCGATCAGAACGACGCCAAATCGAGCCACTGGACAGACACCTTTTGCTCTATTCTATGGAGCAGAAGCAGTTATCCCCACGGAACTCGTATACGGGTCACCTCGAGTGCTCGCTTGTGATGAGCTCGAGCAAGAGCGGCTACGACAAGATGACGCGCTGCTCCTTGAGGAAGACCGTCTTCAGGCTGCTGTGCGAGCTGCTCGCTACCAGCAAGCTTTGCGCCGCTACCATAGCCGCAAAGTTAACGCCAGAAGTCTCGAGGAAGGTGACCTTGTTCTTCGGCGCGTTCAGTCCGCCAAGAATTCCAACAAGTTGACGCCGAAGTGGGAAGGCCCTTACCGGGTGAAACACGTCACAAGGCCTGGCGCTGTCCGCCTTGAGACCGAAGATGGCGTACCAGTGAGCAACTCCTGGAACATCGAGCATCTTCGTAAGTTTTACCCGTAAGGCGCGGTTGTCGGACCCTGTCCGGCAACCACCCTTCTGTACAAGTCTTGCCGCTGTTGCATGTAATCCTTTGTACAGAGCCAGGCGCAGACCCTGAGCACAAGTAAATGAAGCGCTGACACCCCGGGGTTATAGCATGCATGCTAGGTCGAGTCTCGTCCTTGGTTAGGGTTGATAGTGCCTAACAGCGGCTAACCCCTAGCTTAGAGGTCGAGTGTCCGTCCCTTTGCTTCTCTTTCGTTCGCAGGGCTCGCATGTCCTGACCAGACCGCTTGAGGACGAAAAGGAGAAGAAGGGTGAGCCGGCACCCGGGCCCCGGCAAGCCAGAATTGCCGGGGGCTGCGATATCAGATAAGTCTTTCGTCCCTCATCATGCATCCTCTTATGGACTGGGAATGCGAAACCGCGTTTCTTCCCGGAAACTGCCGTGCTCCCTCAACTCTAGGCCCTGGGGCTCGTTCCCGGGACCAAGTTTGGTCGTAGTCGCGGCAGCAAAGGGATGAAACGAGGTGGCCGCACCCACCTCGTTCCCGCCTCCGTCAAAGGCGTGAAAGGTCGAGCGACGTGGGAAGGCGGCAGGGCCTATTGCCGGGAAATAAAATGTCTGTCCAAGGGATACCAAGGATTTGCTCCTTGGCGTGGGTTCAACCCGCGAGACAAATAACCCGGCAAGCATCCCCTTTTCATTAAAAAATATCCCACTCAGGTACAGTCCATAGAGGATGAAAAACATGAAAGAGAGGATTACAAATTTTAGATGCAGCTAAGGCCCGAAGGCTTACAAATTAAAAAGATAAGATGCCCGTAATCCCTTTCCTGTCCCTCTCTTCAGGAGGTAGGTCAAGGAGGCGAAAAGGGCAAAAGGGGCGCCTAGAGAAGCTACGGGTGCCAGAAGACACCAAGAGAACATCCCGAGGGCTGTCCGAAGGCTGGACGGTGATGGCAGTGCCGGAAGCGGGGTTGGAAGACGGGGCGGCAGGACGTCAGCACGCTGTCGAGGGCACCACGCCCTCGTACTCCGACCTGACGGCCTTGTCGCCAGCCCTCTTCCCCTTCCGCAGCCTCCCAACGCCAGCCGCCCAAGGAGACGGCCCCGGGGAGTTCAAGGAGCCGGTGACACGGATGATGGGGTCACCGGTGCCGCACGAAGCGGCGCCCGACGCCTAGTCGGACCCGCCATCCCGCCGCCCACTACCCTCATCGTCGCTGTCGCTCTCCTCCTCGTCACTCTCGCTCGAGGGGGAGCCTTCACTATCGGAGGAGCTGTCCACGCAGCACTTCGCCCGAGTGCCGAAGCACCCGAAGACCTTGACGGAGAGGAGATCGCCCTCCATCAACTTAAAATGGAGGGTAAATCCCTCCATCAGGCTGTGGATACGGGCGAACGTCTTCCACCCTCGATCAAGATACATCACATTAGGGGCTTGGAATACAACGCGGACTCGCATGCCGCTGATCCCACAGCCCCTCATGTGCAGTCTCAGTGTCTCGGGCGGGTCCAACTCCATCGCGCTCGCAAACGGAGCTGGAAGCCGGAGGCGACGGCGAGGCGCCCGGCAGCCTGACGAAGAACTCGCAAGGGTCGTCCCCTATATGGACCGCCGTGGGGAGAGGAACCGCCGGCGGAAGCGAAGCTGGCGCGCCGCCCCGTCCGCCTCTTCCCCGAGCGCCTCGACCTCGTCCTCAACCTCGTCCACGACCTCGCCCCCTCCCTCTTCCCCTTATGGCTGGCCCTGCCACCACGGGCGCGGGAGAGGGAGGGGTGCGCTGTCTGGCGGCGACCCTCGCCGCCACCGACGAAGGGCCAGGCTTCCCTTTCTCCATGGCGAGTGGGAGAAAGGGGAGCAGAAGCTGAAGAAAGGAGGAGATGAGAGAGTGCAGGCTTCTGCGCTCCCCTCCCGCTCTTTATAAAGGAGCGAGGTGGGGGCTCGGCCGCCCCGCTCAGCGAATCAAGGCACGGGAAGAGCAGGGAGTCGGGGCCGACCCGCTGCCTCTGCCCACGACGGCCCAGTTTCCCGCTTCCACCGTCCGCGACCCCAAGCGCATGGGAGCCGCGTGGCGGGGATGCAGAACCGAGGCGACGGATGAGGCGGCCTCGCCCCACCCCGTGATCGTGGGGAGTGGACGCCTCGAAAACCGCACACCGGCCCCGTCCAGTAAATGCACCACGCCCCCACGCCTACCTCCGTTTAGGGAGGAGGGCGTGAACCGTCCCCTTCATCATAGCCTGACGCATGCTCGCGGGGCTTAGCCCCGCGCACGCCGCCCACGTCACCCACGACGCCGCGTTTGACGCGTGCCGTTCTGGGCGTGCGCGGTGGAAGCGGAGAGATATACGGCGTAACCTAGGCCGTGCGTGCCCGTGCACTGCTTTGGGCCTGGCCCAACAGCGCTCGGCACCGTGTCTGGCCCAGGACCGGGGGCTCCTGTTGGTGTACTAGAGTAGGGGTACCCTAGTATCCCGAACTTGTGCACGGGCAGTCGCAGCATCCCGCGGCAAGGCTTGCCGGGTGACCGCCAAGATCCTCCGTGGTTCCTTTGAAGACCATTCAAGAACAAAGTACTCAAACCAAGGCCCCGGCAAGCTGGCCGGGAAGAAGACAAGACCCCGGCAAGAGGAGCTTGCCGGGAAGGCCACCAAGGCATACCAAGAAAACTTGCCGCGACGCGCCGCGCGTCCCGGCAAGGCCCGGTGAGCGACAAGCTCCCGAACACGACAAGACGACAACCGCGGCAAGGAGCTTGCCGCGGGAAACCCCCACTTCGTGCCCGCGCTCTAGCACACCCGCCAACGTGTCGCTCTAGGACCCTCCCAAGCACACGTGGCAGGAGGCCGTGCAGCTAGGGGTGCGAGGTGGCAAGCGGGCGCTGACAAGATAACCATCGTGGCAAACGGTGGCGTCCCTAGCGGTCCTTTTCGGTACTGTTTAGGCGACACAGACAGGCAATTAATGCCCTTGTCCCCTGCCGTCAGGGTTAGGTATGATACACTATAGCAGGTAGCTGTACCTACCGCAGCACCTTTCCATTTTTACCCTTTACCTCCGTTGCCACCTGTCGGTGACCCCTTGAGCATATAAAAGGAGGCCCGTGTGCAACGTAGAGGGGGGGTTAGCCAGTTCGAACACTCACGCTCGGTCCTGCTAGCCGCTGGTGTGTACTATAGCACTCCGCGCTCCCAAGCAAGAAATCAATACAAGACCACAAAGCAGGAGTAGGGTTTTACGCATCCGTGCGGCCCGAACCTGGGTAAATCGCTCGCGTGCCCCGCCTCGATCTGCTCTTTGCGCGACCTCCGCCCCCGCCGAACCGAAAGGGACCCGGTCCGCCGGTCCCATAGGTGCCCGTGGATCAGCACCCCGGCACCCCTCAGGCAGGGTGCCAGAAGGAGTCTAGATTAGTTTTCGGTGGCTACTGAGGCTTCTGGCGGCGGAACTCCCAATCTATTCTGCTCCTCGATGTTTTTAGGGTATATGGACATATATAGGCGAAAGAAGTCAGTCAGGGGAGCCACGAGGGGCCACGAGGGTGGGGGGCGCGCCCAGGGGGTAGGGCGCACCACCCTGCCTAGTGCCTCCCTCGAAGCATCCCTAACGTCTACTCCAAGTCTCCTGGATTGCTTTCGTTCCAAAAATAAGTTCTGTGAAGTTTCAGGTCAATTAGACTCTGTTTGATTTTCCTTTTCTGCGGTACTCAAAACAAGGAAAAAACAGAAACTGACACTAGGCTCTAGGTTAATAGGTTAGTCCCAAAAATCATATAAAATAGCATATAAATGCATATGAAATATCCAAGGTTGATAATATAATATCATGGAACAATAAAAAATTATAGATACGTTGGAGATGTATCAAGCATCCCCAAGCTTAATTCCTACTCGTCCTTGAATAGGTAAATGATAAAAACAGAATTTTTGATGTGGAATGCTACCTAACATATTTATCCATGTAGTTCTCTTTATTGTGGCAAGAATATTCTGATCCATAAGATTCAAAACAAAAGTTTAATATTGACATAAAAATAATAATACTTCAAGCATACTAACAAAGCAATTATGTCTTCTCAAAATAACATGGCCAAAAAGAGTTATCCCTACAAAATCATATAGTCTGGCTATGCTCTATCTTCATCACACAAAATATTTAAATCATGCACAACCCCGATGACAAGCCAAGCAATTGTTTCATACTTTTGACGTTCTCAAACTTTTTCAATCTTCACTCAATATATGAGCGTGAACCATGGATATAGCACTATGGTGGAATAGAATGGTGGTTGTGGAGAAGACAAAAAGGAGAAGATAGTCTCACATCAACTAGGCGTATCAACGGGCGATGGAGATGCCCATCAATAGATATCAATGTGAGTGAGTAGGGATTGCAATGCAACGGATGCACTAGAGCTATAAGTGTATGAAAGCTCAACAAAACAAACTAAGTGGGTGTGCATCCAACTTGCTTGCTCATGAAGACCTAGGGCAATTTTGAGGAAGCCCATCATTGGAATATACAAGCCAAGTTCTATAATGTAAAATTCCCACTAGTTTATGAAGGTGACAACATAGGAGACCCTATCATGAAGATCATGGTGCTACTTTGAAGCACAAGTGTGGAAAAAGGATAGTAGCATTGTCCCTTCTCCCTTTTTCTCTCATTTTTTTGGGCCTTCTCCTTTTTATGGCCTTTCTCTTTTTTTCATCTAGAGTCTCATCCCGACTTGTGGGGGAATCATAGTCTCCATCATCCTTTCCTCACTGGGACAATGCTCTAATAATGATGATCATCACACTTTTATTTACTTACAACTCAAGAATTACAAGTCGATACGTAGAACAAAATATGACTCTATGTGAATGCCTCCGGCGGTGTACCGGGATATGCAATGAATCAAGAGTGACATGTATGAAAAAAATTATGAACGGTGGATTTGCCACAAATACGATGTCAACTACATGATCATGCAAAGCAATATGACAATGATGAAGCGTGTCATAGAAAACAGAACGGTGGAAAGTTACATGGCAATATATCTCGGAATGGCTATGGAAATGCCATAATAGGTAGGTATGGTGGCTGTTTTGAGGAAGGTATATGGTGGGTTTATGGTACCGGCGAAAGTTGCGCGGTACTAGAGAGGCTAACAATGGTGGAAGGGTGAGAGTGCGTATAATCCATGGACTCAACATTAGTCATAAAGAACTCACATACTAATTGCAAAAATCTATTAGTTATCGAAACAAAGTACTATGCGCGTGCTCCTAGGGGGATAGTTTGGTAGGAAAAGACCATCGCTCGTCCCCGACCGCCACTCATAAGGAAGACAATCAATAAATAAATCATGCTCCGACTTCATCGCATAACGGTTCACCATACGTGCATGCTACGCGAATCACAAACTTTAACACAAGTATTTCTCAAATTCACAACTACTCAACTAGCATGACTCTAATATCACCATCTTCATATCTCAAAACAATCATCAAGTATCAAACTTATCTTAGTATTCAATGCACTTTATATGAAAGTTTTTATTATACCCATCTTGGATGCCCATCATATTAGGACTAGTTTCATAACCAAAGCAAACTACCATGCTGTTCTAAAGACTCTCAAAATAATATAAGTGAAGCACGAGAGTTGATCTATTTCTTTAAAATAAAACCACCGCCGTGCTCTAGAAAGATGTAAGTGAAGCACTAGAGCAAATGACAAACTACTCCAAAAGATATAAGTGAAGGTGAGTAGTCGAATAATTATGCAACTATGTGAAGACTCTCTAACATTTAATAATTTCAGATCTTGGTATTTTATTCAAACAGCAAGCAAAACTAAATAAAATAAAATGACGCTCCAAGTAAAACACACATCATGTAGCGAATAAAAATATAGCTCGAAGTAAAGTTTTTTGAACCTTGAAGACTGCAGGGCTTACACCCCACAACATTTTATTAAATAAAAAAGCAGGAACAAAACAATGCTTCCCCAAGATGAGGAAAAGAAAAAAAGAAAAACAGGAACCTAAAGAAGAACAGCTCCAAGTAAAGTTACCGATGAACGAAGACGAAAGAGGGGATGCCTTCCGGGGCATCCCCAAGCTTAGGCTCTTGGTTGTTGAAGGAGTCCTGGATTAGGGGGTCTCCGGACAGCCGGACTATATCCTTTGGCCGGACTATTGGACTATGAAGATACAAGATTGAAGACTTCGTCCTGTGTCCAGATGGGACTCTCCTTGGCGTGGAAGGCAAGCTAGGCAATACGGATATGTAGATCTCCTCCCTTGTAACCGACTCTGTGTAACCCTAGCCCCCTCCGGTGTCTATATAAACTGGAGGATTTAGTCCATAGGACAACATACAATCATACCATAGGGTAGCTTCTAGGGTGTAGCCTCTACGATCTCGTGGTAGATCAACTCTTGTAATACTCATATCATCAAGAACAATCAAGAAGGACGTAGGGTATTACCTCCATCAAGAGGGCCTGAACCTGGGTAAACATCGTGTCCCCTGCCTCCTGTTACCATCCGCCTTAGACGCATAGTTTGAGGCCCCCTACCCGAGATCCGCCGGTTTTGACACCGACATTGGTGCTTTCATTGAGAGTTCCACTGTGTCGTCACCGTAAGGCTTGATGGCTCTTTCAATCATCGGTAGCGATGCGGTCCAGGGTGAGGTTTTCCTCCACGGACCGATCTTTGTGTTCAATGGCTTCGCACCTCGGGCCAATTCGCTTGGCCATCTGGAGCAGATCGAGAGCTACGCCCCTGGCCATCAGGTCAGATTCGGAAACTTAAACTACACTGCCGACAGCCGCGGAGACTTGATCTTCGATGGATTCGAGCCCGTGTCAGGGGCACCGCATAGTCACGACGAGCACGACGTAACTCTGCCATCGGACAGTGTTCGGGAGATCGCATCTGCTACTCCGGCCGTCAATTCGGAGCAAATTGCGCCATCCGAGAGCGGAGGGATAGACCCCGCCATGGAGGTCGCACTCTCAGTGGCGATGGAGCCGGATACTGACTTCACCCCTTACGAGAGCCGTGTCGCCAAACCACTGGACTCGTCTTCGGCCACAGACTCCGAGCCGCCTGCATCCGTGCCCATCGAATCCGACTGGGCGCCGATCATGGAGTTCACCTCCGCGGATATCTTTCGGCACTCGCCTTTCGGCGATGTGCTAAATTTGTTAAGGTCTCTCTCCTTGTCGGGGGAGCCTTGGCCAAACTATGTCCGGCTAGAATGGGATGCAGACGATGAAGAAATTTGCTGCCCACCCTCCACCCACTTGGTAGCCACTGTCGACGATTTAACTGACATGCTCAACTTCGACTCCGAAGACATCGACGGTATGGACGACGATGCAGGAGACGAACAGGAACCACCGCCCACAGGGCGCTGGACCGCCACCTCATCATATGATATATATACATGGTGGACACCCCCAAAGAAGGCAATGGCAACGAGACAGTGGATGATAACCCCTCCTAGAAGCAACTCAAGCGCCGACGTCAGCGGCGCCGCTCTAAGTCCCGCCACAACAAAAGTAGTGATACCGGCACAGGAGATAATAATACTCCAGATAGTGCCGAAGACAACCACAATCCCCTCCAGCACGATGTAGAGCGGGAAGATGAACACGCTAGCCCTCCAGAGTAGGCAACAAATGGAAAACCAGAATAGGAAATTATATGCCCCTCTCCGAAGAGGAGGTGAGCCTCGGCGACGATGAATTTGTCATACCTGAGGATCCCGTCGAGCAGGAGCGCTTCAACCGCCGGCTTATGGCCACAGCAAATAGCCTGAAGAAAAAGCAACAACAGCTTCAAGCTGATCAAGACTTGCTAGCAGACAGATGGATCGAAGTCCTTGCGGCCGAGGAATACGAACTCGAGCGCCCCTCCAAGAGTTACCCAAAACGCAGGTTGCTACCTCACCTCAAGGAGGAAGCATTGAAACCTCCATCACCAGTGTATGATGCGGCTGGCCGGCCACCGCGTGGCCGAGCCAGAGAGGCGTTTCAGCCTAAAGTTCAGCCTGCACCCCGCCGCCACTCAATCAAAAATACCAAGGCCCGGGGCAACAGACGGGACCTGTGAGACGTATTGGACAGCAGGGCAAAACTTGCAAGGTCAATATACGGGTCACGTGCACGCGCGCCAACACGGGACGATGATCGTCGCGCCGGATACACCAAATGCATATCCGGCCGGGCCGAATACAGCAGACAAGACTCATATGAACTACGTCGTGATATAGCCCAGCACAGAGGCGCCGCACACCCCCTATGCTTCACTGATGAAGTTATGGATCACGAATTCCCGGAGGGTTTTAAACCCGTTAATATCGAATCGTATGATGGTACAACAGATCCCGCTGTATAGATCGAGGATTTCCTCCTTCACATCCACATGGCTTGCGGTGACGATATACATGCCATCAAGTACCTCCCACTAAAACTCAAAGAACCAGCTCGGCATTGGCTGAATAGCTTGCCAGCAGACTCCGTCGGCAGTTGGGAGGATTTGGAAGACGCATTCCTTGACAACTTCTAGGGCACTTATGTGCGACCACCGGATGCAGATGACTTGAGCCATATAACTCAGTAGCCAGGGGAATCGGCCAGGCAATTCTGGACATGGTTCCTGACGAAGAAAAACCAAATTGTCAACTGTCCGGATGCAGAGGCCCTAGCGGCATTCAAGCATAACAAACACGATGAGTGGCTTGCCCGCCACCTTGTCCAGGAGAAGCCAAAGTCTATGGCAGCCCTCACGACACTCATGACCCGCTTTTGCGCGGGCGAGGATAGCTGGCTGGCTCGCAGCAACAACACATCAAGGAATCCGGGCACTTCGGATACCAAAGATGCCAACGGCAGACCACATCGTAACAGACCAAAGCGCCGCAACAACGGTGATAACAACGATGATACGACAGTTAATGCCGGATTCAGAGGCTCTAGATCTGGTCAGTGGAAAAGCCATTCAAAAGAAGTACTCCGGCTCCATCCAGTTTGGATCGCATACTGGATCGCTCAGGTCAAATCCACGGCACCCTCGACAAGCCAGCCAATCACACCAACAAAGAATGCTGGGTGTTCAAGCAGGTCGGCAAGTTAAATGCCGAAAACAAGGACAAGAGGCTGCATAGTGATGACAAGGAGGAGCCCCGGCCGCCGAACACGGGAGGACAGAAGGGGTTCCCCCCACAAATGAAGACGGTGAGCATGATATACGCAACCCACATTCCCAAGAGGGAGTGGAAGCGTGCACTAAGGGACGTCTACGCGATGGAGCCCGTCGCCCCAAAGTTCAAGCCATGGTCCGCTTGTCCAATCACCTTTGATCGCAGGGACCACCCCACCAGTATCCGTCATGGCGGATCCGCCGCACTGGTCCTAGACCCCATCATCGACGGATTTCCCCTCACTCGAGTCCTTATGGACAGCGGCAGCAGCCTGAACCTGCTCTATTAGGACACAGTGCGAAAAATGGGTATCGATCCCTCGAGGATCAAACCCACCAAAACCACCTTTTAGGGCGTCATCCCAGGTGTAGAGGCCCATTGCACGGGCTCAATCACACTGGAAGTGGTCTTCGGATCATCGGACAACTTCCGAAGCAAGGAGTTAATCTTGGATATCGTCCCGTTTCGCAGTGGCTATCACGCACTGCTCGGACGAACAACATTTGCAAAATTTAATGCAGTACCGCATTACGCATACATCAAGATCAAGATGCCAGGACCTAGGGGGTCATAACAGTAAATGGAAACACAGAACGCTTGCTCCGCATGGAAGAGCACACTATGGCCCTTGCAGCAGAAGCACAAAGCAGCCTTTTAAGGCAAACCACTAATTCGGCGATACAGCCCCCGACACCTTCAAGCGAGTCCGAAGTAAACTGCAACAGGATCGCATGGCGCGTTCAGAGCTCGCCTAGCATTTCGGCCCCCGTCCTAGTCCCAGTCAAGCGATGAAATCCATGCCGCGTGTACATAATTACGCACTGAAAATACCATGGACATAGGCGGGGGCACGATCAGGGCACGTCCTGCAATGCGGCTTAACCGCCCTAGGGGCTGTATACCTTTATCATTTTCTTTTCTCTTTCAGGACCTAACTCTCTGGAAACCCTTTCCGGCAGTACGATTGCCGGACACATTATGGGAAGGAACAACCAAGGCGGCAAGAAGCTAAGATGTACACGGGAACCCTCAGGTGGTCTCTAATATTAATCGATATACCCGCTTTCTACTATCCATACACAACTTGCCCTTGGATAGGACATGTCAAATAGTCCCACTTTCTGCTTACTGCACTACTTGTACCAATACGCTTCGACGTATTATTTAAATAACAATGTACAACATTAGTCTATTATTGCATTATTCATCCCCTTTTTTCTTATATGTCCATTCGCGACAATCCGCACCCGCATATTCGGGTACGGTCAGTACGCCAGGGGCTTTCGTTTACCCCATAATACGACGCGAGAAGTCCGAACACTTTTGACAGTGCGGCACCCCGAACTTATAGCATTATATGCATCAGCTCCGAATCATGTCTTGGGTCAATAGTTGGGTTTGCCTAGCTCCCATGCTTTGGTACCTTATGTTCCTCTATATCGGCTAAGGTAGTGGTGGGAGAACTACTGCGATTGTGTCCCGGTTCTTTCGGACGAGCACCTCAGTAGAGAAAGCTGAAAACTGACTGTCATGATAAGTCGAGAGACTGGTCACTGTTCGAGAGGTCTCAAGTCCTTAAAGACTTTTTCCACTTCGGGCGAGGAGTCGGCCTTGCCCGGCTTAGGCGTGTATAGCGGCCCAAATTCGGCCTTCCGAATACTAGGGGCTTCGCCAAAATTTAAATTGTAGACTTCTATGGCTAAGTGAGAGTGATAATGCCTTATAGTCTGATTGCTTGGTTCGTTGCGCTGAAAACCTCCCTTGAAGGACCCAAAATTGGGGTAAAGAGTGCTCAAGTTTATCCCGAACACCCCAGTACTAGTTACATGGGGGCAGAAGCCGACGACTGGCCAACTCTCAGATTTTATAAACGGACACACAGAAGGTAATATTTTAAATTCAAAAAAAGCATTGCATAGCGCAGGTGAACTTGTTTCACATTACAGGATCACATAAGCATGTTCATTCAAAAATTACATCCCTGGCACATTCATCCGCTACAAGGCGGGAACCCTTCAGGACACTCTCATAATACATCTCGGGGAAGCGATGTTGCTTGCCCTCCGGTGGCCCCTCCTTCACCAGCTTCACGGTGTCAAGCTTCGCCCAGTGCACCTTCGCCCGGGCAAAAGCCCTGCGCGCACCCTCGATGCAGACGGACCGCTTTATGACTTCAAGCTGTGGGCAGGCCTCCACAAACCGCCTCACCAGACCGAAGTAGCTGCCGGGCAGGGGCTCGCCAGGCCACATCCGGACTATAAGGCCCCTCATGGCCTGTTCGGCCACCTTGTGAAGCTCGACCAGTTGCTTCAGCTGGTCGCTCAAGGGCATTGGGTGTTCGGTACCAGTATACTGAGACCAGAACAACTTTTCCGTCAAGCTCCCCTCCTCAGCTCGATAATACTCCGCGGCATCCAGTACACTGCGGGGAAGATCTGCGAACGCTCCTGAAGAGCTCCGAACTCAGGTAAGAAAAAGGGAAGTTTCCTTCACATGCTTGCTTTGCATAATGAATGCCTTACCCGTTGCTATCTTCTTCACCGCATCAATCTCCTGGAGGGCCTTGTGGGCTTCAGCCTTGGCGCTCCGGGCACTTTCAAGCGCCTGCGTGATCTCGGACTCTCGTGTCTTAAAGTCAAGCTCCAAGGACTCGTGTTTTTTGGCGAGAGCCTTGAGCTCTTGCTGCACCTCGCCCACTCAGGCTTCTTGCTTCTCCCGCTCGATGCGCTCCTTGGCCGCTTTGTCTTCGGCCTCGGACAGCGCCTTCTTTAGGGTCGCCACCTCGGTCGTGGCCCCTGGCAAATTCATGATGATCCTATTATTTTAAAACCGAACTTCTTTTTAAAAGCGTAGACAAGGTATTGCTTACCTTTGCTCTCCTCGAGCTGCCTCCTGGTAAGGCTGAGCTCATTCTCGGACCGCTCCAGGTCCTGTTTCAGTGCAGAGACCTCCGCAGTACGTGCGGCAGCAGCCAGCAGTGAAGCATGCACATACACATAGATATATTCTGATTAGACTCCTGAGTCATCATTTGATCCTCTATTTGGCCTTTCTTCTCGAACGCCGAACATAGCATCAGGGGCTACTATCTATGCGGTAATATTTTCTTATATTTTGATTGCTTACCTCAAAGCCTATTAGGATGCTGGCGCAAGCTTCGGTCAGTTCGTTTTTGGCAGACTAAACTTTCTCGATCACCACACTCATGATAGTGCGGTGCTCTTCGTCGATGGAAGCGCCGCGAAGCGCTTCCAGCAAGTTGTCCGGTGCCTCTGGATGGACAGAAGACAACGGCGCGGGCGGCTGGCCCCCCTTAACGAGGGATCGCCTGCCGGAGTCCGGAACCATCGAAGGTTCCGGCGTAGTGTTCGGCTGGGGGCCGAACTCGGAGCCCGTGGGAGTTTTGCTCCCTTTGCGCCCAGGGTCCAGGAGGTCACCTCGAGGCGCCCCCAGGACCACCTCCCCTTGGCTCGGTGCCTTTCGAGACAACACCTCAACGTTGTCGATAGGGCGAGGGATGGAGGTGGTCGGAAGAGAACCGTTGTTCATATCCGACGAGTCCAATGAACCGCTCGACGAAGATACGTCGAGATGATCTCGGGACGGACTGCATAATCATGTTCGGCATGAGGAGAAGCAGTGCAATAAAACATACCATGAATTACTATGGTGTCCGGATACTTATGACTTCGCCAGGGCTTGACCATGGGTAGCCACTCATCGCCGCTGTAGGCGGCCGTAGTGGAGCAGTCCAGAGGGAGGGTCCTTCCCTTCTTGGACCCTTCGGCCTTCCCGGTTGGGTCGGCCTTCCTTTTCTTGTCTCCCCCAGCTGGGGGGGAGAACTTTCCTCGTCCCCCTCCTCGTTTTCATGGGAGGAGGGCGTGTCAGAGTCATCGGACGACGAGTCCGATACAACCTTGCGCCGGAGACCCTTTCGGGTCCCCGTGGCCTTCTTCTTGGTTTTCTTCGCCGGCACCTCGTAAGCTGTCGGAGCCAGCATCTCTGTTAGGAGAGCATCTGCAGGATCTTCAGGAAGGGGGGCTGGGCAATCGAGCTCCTCTGATGTCTTTATCCAGTCCTGTTAATGGCATGGAAGCTTAGATCCCGCACATGATTTAACTAGGGCAAATAAATACCCTGTGAGATATCAAAACTTACTGGATTGGCACGGCGCTTTGCGCTGAGTCCGCGGTCCTCGGTGAGGGAAGGAGGTACCTCGGCGCCCTTGAACAGCACCCTCCAGATGTCCTTGTGCGTCGTGTCATAGAGCTCTCGCAGCGTCTGGTGCTGGGCCGGGTCGAACTCCCACAAATTGAATGCCCGTCGTTGACACGGGAGAATCCGGCGGAAGAGCATGACCTGGACCATGTTGACGAGCTTGATTTTCTTGCTCATCATGTTCCTGATGCAGGTCTGGAGTCCGGTCAGCTCTACCGAAGAACCCCAGGACAGGCCCTTCTCTTTCCAATAAGTGAGTTGCGTAGGGATTCCGGGTCGAAATTTGGGGGCCGCCACCCAGTTGGTGTCACGTGGCTCGGTGATGTAGAACCACCCCGATTGCCAGCCCTTTATGGTCTCCACGTAGGAGCCTTCGAGCCAGGTGACGTTAGGCATTTTGCCCACCAAGGCACCTCCGCACTCTGCTTGCTGGCCAACCACCACCTTCGGTTTGACACTGAAGGTTTCCAGCCACAGGCTGAAATGGGGCCTGATGCGGAGGAAGGCCTCGCACACGACGATAAACACTGAATGTTGAGGATGAAATTGGGGGCCAGATCATGAAAATCCAGCCCATAGTAGAACATGAGCCCGCGGACAAACGGGTGGAGAGGAAATCCCAGTCCGCGGACGAAGTGGGTAAGAAAAACTACCCTCTCATGGGGTTCGGGCGTAGGGATGATCTGCCCTGCATCTGGCAGCCGGTGCGCGATATCCGCGGCCAGATATCCGGCTTCCCGTAACTTTGTGATGTTCTCCTCCGTGACGGAGGAGACCATCCACTTGCCTCCCGCTCCGGACATGCTTGGAGTGGTTTGAGAAGAAAGACACGAACTTGGGCGCTGGAGCTCGAGTGTGCGAGAATGGGTAAGCAAGGAGGAAGAAGGTGTGGGTGAAAAGAGTGAATCATAATCCCTTTATAAGGGTGGAAGAGGAGATGCACCTCCCCACTTTCCTGGTAAAATCTCTTATTCCCCAAGCGCCGTAATTGATGGTGCGGTTCGGTTACCCACGTCCGTATTGATGAGAATCCCGTAATAAGGGGAACACGATCTCTGCTTTGACAAGACGTGTCAAGAAAACCACCTCGCGATATGTGCGGTGCTGGTTGAGAAAATCGGTTCGAATAATAACCGGGCCATGGCGTGATGCCATGCTGTCAAAACGTGTTAGCGGATTAAATTTGTGGAAATATTATTCTCTCTACGGTGGTATGTGGAACTTGTTTTGCAGAGCCGGACACTATCCTTGTGTTCAAAATCTTCCATGAAGTATTCGAAGGAGGAACTAGCCTTGCAATGTTGAAGACAATACTGCGCACCGGACTCATCGTCATTGAAGCCTGGTTCAGGGGCTACTGAGGGAGTCCTGGATTAGGGGGTCTCCGGACAGCCGGACTATATCCTTTGGTCGGACTGTTGGACTATGAAGATACAAGATTGAAGACTTTGTCCCGTGTCTGGATGGGGACTCTCCTTGGCGTGGAAGGCAAGCTAGGCAATACGGATATGTAGATCTCCTCCCTTGTAACCGACTCTGTGTAACCCTAGCCCCCTCCAGTGTCTATATAAACCGGAGGGTTTTGTCCGTAGGACAACATATAATCATACCATAGGCTAGCTTATAGGGTTTAGCCTCTACGATCTCGTGGTAGATCAACTCTTGTAATACTCATATCATCAAGAACAATCAAGCAGGACGTAGGGTATTACCTCCATCAAGAGGGCCCGAACCTGGGTAAACATCGTGTCCCCTGCCTCCTGTTACCATCCGCCTTAGACGCACAGTTCGGGACCCCCTACCCGAGATCTGCGGTTTTGACATCGACAGTTGTACTTGAATATTACCTTGGGGTGCCTTGGGCATCCCCAAGCTTAGGCTCTTTCCACTCCTTATTCCATGGTCCATCGAATCTTTACCCAAAACTTGAAAACTTCACAACACAAAACTTAACAGAAAACTCGTAAGCTCCGTTAGTATAAGAAAATAAAACCACCACTTAGGTATTGTTGTGAACTCATTCCAAATTAATATTGGTGTAATATCTATTGTATTCCAACTTCTCTGTGGTTCATACCCTCCGATACTACTCATAGATTCATCAAAATAAGCAAACAACACATAGAAAACAGAATCTGTCAAAAACAAAACAGTCTGTAGTAATATGTAGGTTTCGAATACTTCTGTAACTCCAAAAATCCTGAGAAATTAGGAAGTCCTAGGCAATTTTTTTATTAATCTACTGCAAGTGGAATTGGTATTTTATCGCTCTCTGGTAAAAATGAAAATTATTCTCGTGAGCGCATACTTTTTGTTTTCTTACAGCAAGATCAAATAGCAATCACCCAAGAAGATCCAAAAGGCTTTACTTGGCACAAACACTGATTAAAACATAAAAAACACAATCATAAAAGAGGATAGATGATTAATTTATTACTAAACAGGAACGAAAAGCAAGAAAGAAAAATAAAATTGGGTTGCCTCCCAACAAGCGCTATCGTTTAACGCCCCTAGCTAGGCATGATAATTTCAATGATGCTCACGTAAAAGATAAGAATTGAATCATAAAGAGAGCATCATGAAGAATATTACTAGCACATTTAAGTCTAACCCACTTCCTATGCATAGGGATTCTGTGAGAAAACAACTTATGGGAACAATAATCAACTAGTATAGGAAGGCAAAACAAGCATAACTTCAAAACTTTAAGCACATAGAGATGAAACTTGATATTATTGCAATTCATACAAGCATATATTCCTTCCTCATAATAAATTTCAGTAGCATCATGAATCAATTCAACAATATAACCATCACATAAAGCACTCTTTCCATGATGCACAAGCATAGAATTTTTATTACTCTCCACATAAGAGAATTTCTTCTCATCAATAGTAGTGGGAACAAACTTAACGAAATAACTATCATGTGAGGCATAATCCAATTGAAAATTAAAACCATGATGACAAGTTTCATGGATATCATTATTCTTTATAACATAGAAGTCATCACAATAATCATCATAGATAGCAACTTTGTTCTCATAATCAATTGGAACCTCTTCCGAAATAGTGGAATCATTTAAAACAATAATGAGGCTGGGCAACTCGCATGGAGAAGGCTCCCCCAATCGCTTCCTTCGATTGCCGTTCGATCCTGGTCAACGTTGTCCTTTTTCGCTGCTGGCCATTGGATCATTGGTGAAAATAAGGGTTGTCGTTTTCACCGCGCGGTCAGTTTTGAGTGGGCAATGACTTATGGGGTCGGGCCGACTCTGGTTGGCTGGGTAGCCAATTTTTGGGTGCGCGCGCAGCCGCGTGCTCGTGTCGTGGGCTCGTTGTGGAGGTTTGGCTAATGCATATATACCTTGGTTTTCCGCCCACGCCTATGCTGGCCCGATGACAAGTGGGCCAGTGTTGCTTCAGGTCCTGCTCGTCAGTTGAACTGGCTTCCCATCCCATGGTGTTTTTCTCGGGTCAAACATGCCTGGGGGGCGCTCCTTGCACGTTGCCCATGTTGTGCGTTATGGGGAGCAGCTATGCAGGGCTCGGCTGGTGCGTGTTTACCCGGCTTATGCACCCGCGTCTTTCCTATTGCGATGACAGGTGGGCCGGTCCTGCTGCTGGTCCGCTTGTCGGCTGCATGGTCGTGTGGCCCGGCGGTTAGTTGCGAGGACTGCGCCGGGTTGGCTAGCGCATGTGCGCGTGGGTCCCTGGCTGACCGATGCATCTATGCGCGGCGTGCGTGCCTCACCTCCGTCTGCGGGTTGGAGAGAGGAGATGGAGTGGAAAAATATCTCGCGAGTCCTGGGCACCTTCAGTTTCCCATTCTCTATCCAATCTCCATTGACCTACTATAACTGCCGACACCTCCCTGATCCATGTGGTCGCCCTTTGCCGCCGCCACCGGAGAGGCTCGCCTCCATGGCCACACGCCTTAGTTCCGGCGCAAGGAAAAGGAGGAAGAGACCCGCACTGTCTTGTTCTCCGACGGTGTCCTTGGCGGAGCACATGCACGGAAGGGAGGGGGACGGTGTAGCCTCTCGTGGGGATCGCGGGGAAGGAGAAAGGTGATGATGTTGATGGCTACT
Source organism: Triticum urartu (assembly GCF_056163025.1). Lineage (NCBI taxonomy): Eukaryota > Viridiplantae > Streptophyta > Magnoliopsida > Poales > Poaceae > Triticum > Triticum urartu. Next base: position 145,562,013 of record NC_141876.1, read on the forward strand.
TGGGGAAGGGGATGTAGACGACCTGGGTGTTGGAAATATGCCCTAGAGGCAATAATAAATTGGTTATTATTATATTTCCTTGTTCATGATAATCGTTTATTATCCATGCTAGAATTGTATTGATAGGAAACTCAGATACATGTGTGGATACATAGACAACACCATGTCCCTAGTAAGCCTCTAGTTGACTAGCTCGTTGATCAATAGATGGTTACAGTTTCCTGACCATGGACATTGGATGTCGTTGATAACGGGATCACATCATTAGGAGAATGATGTGATGGACAAGACCCAATCCTAAGCCTAGCACAAGATCATGTAGTTCGTATGCTAAAGCTTTTCTAATGTCAAGTATCATTTCCTTAGACCATGAGATTGTGCAACTCCCGGATACCGTAGGAGTGCTTTGGTTGTGCCAAACGTCACAACGTAACTGGGTGGCTATAAAGGTACACTACAGGTATCTCCGAAAGTGTCTGTTGGGTTGGCACGAATCGAGACTGGGATTTTTCACTCCGTGTAAACGGAGAGGTATCTCTGGGCCCACTCGGTAGGACATCATCATAATGTGCACAATGTGATCAAGGAGTTGATCACGGGATGATGTGTTACGGAACGAGTAAAGAGACTTGCCGGTAACGAGATTGAACAAGGTATCGGGATACCGACGATCGAATCTCGGGCAAGTATCATACCGCTAGACAAAGGGAATTGTATACAGGATTGATTAAGTCCTTGACATCGTGGTTCATCCGATGAGATCATCGTGGAGCATGTGGGAGCCAACATGGGTATCCAGATCCCGCTGTTGGTTATTGACCGGAGAGGTGTCTCGGTCATGTCTGCATGTTTCCCGAACCCATAGGGTCTACACACTTAAGGTTTGATGACGCTAGGGTTATAGGGAAAGTATGTACGCGGTTACCGAATGTTGTTCGGAGTCCCGGATGAGATCCCGAACGTCACAAGGAGTTCCGGAATGGTCCGGAGGTAAAGATTGATATACAGGGAGTATGGTTTTGGCCACCGGAAGTGTTCGGGGCATCACCGGTAGTGTACCGGGACCACCGGAGGGGTCCGGGGGTCCACCAGGTGGGGCCACCAGCCCAGGAGGCCTACATGGGCCAATAGTGGGAAGGGACCAGTCCCTAGGTGGGCTGGGGCGCCTCCCACCAAGGCCCAAGGCGCCTCCAAGAGGGGAAGGGGCAAACCCTAGAGTAGATGGGCCCTAAGGCCCACCCTAGGTGCGCCTCCCCTTCTCCCCCTTGTGGCCACCACCCAGATGGGATCTGGGGGCTGCCGCCACCCCTAGGGAGGGAACCCTAGGTGGGGGCGCAGCCCCTCCCCTCCCCCTATATATACTTGAGGTTTGGGGCTGCCCAAGACACGCGATTCAATCTCCTGTTGGTGCAGCCCTACCCCTCTCCCTCCTCGTCTCTCGTAGTGCTTGGCGAAGCCCTGCTGGAGTCCCGCGCTCCTCCACCACCACCACGCTGTCGTGCTGCTGCTGGATGGAGTCTTCCCCAACCTCTCCTTCTCCCCTTGCTGGATCAAGGCGTAGGAGACGTCACCGGGCTGTACGTCTGTTGAACACGGAGGTGCCGTCCGTTCGGCACTAGGATCATCGGTGATTTGGATCACGACGAGTACAACTCCATCAACCCCGTTCACTTGAACGCTTCCGCTTAGCGATCTACAAGGGTATGTAGATGCACTCTCCTTCCCTCGTTGCTAGATTACTCCATAGATTGATCTTGGTGATGCGTAGAAAATTTTGAATTTCTACTACGTTGCCCAATAGTGGTATCAGAGCTAGGTCTATGCGTAGTTACTACGCACGAGTAGAACACAAAATAGTTGTGGGCGTCGATATTGTCAATTATCTTGCCGTTACTAGTCTTATCTTGATTCGGCGGCATCGTGGGATGAAGCGGCCCGGACCAACCTTACACGTACGCTTACGTGAGACCGGTTCCACCGACTGACATGCACTAGTTGCATAAGGTGGCTGGTGGGTGTCTGTCTCTCCCACTTTAGTCGGATCGGATTCGATGAACAGGGTCCTTATGAAGGGTAAATAGAAATTGGCAATTCACGTTGTGGTTTTGGCGTAGGTAAGAAACGTTCTTGCTAGAAACCTATAGCAGCCACGTAAAAACTTGCAACAACAATTAGAGGATGTCTAACTTGTTTTTGCAGCAAGTGTTTTGTGATGTGATATGGCCAAAAGGATGTGATGAATGATATATGTGATGTATGATATGATCATGTTCTTGTAATAGGAATCACGACTTGCATGTCGATGAGTATGACAACCGGCAGGAGCCATAGGAGTTGTCTTAATTTATTTATGACCTGCGTGTCAATATAAACGTCATGTAATTACTTTACTTTATTGCTAACCGTTAGCTGTAGTAGTAGAAGTAATAGTTGGTGAGACAACTTCATGAAGACACGATGATGGAGATCATGACAATGGAGATCATGGTGTCATGCCGGTGACAACGATGATCATGGAGCCCCGAAGATGGAGATCAAAAGGAGCAAAATGATATTGGCCATATCATGTCACTTTTTGATTGCATGTGATGTTTATCATGTTTTTGCATCTTATTTGCTTAGAACGACGGTAGTAAATAAGATGATCCCTCATTAAAATTTCAAGAAAGTGTTCCCCCTAACTGTGCACCGTTGCGAAGGTTCGTTGTTTCAAAGCACCACGTGATGATCGGGTGTGATAGATTCTAATGTTCGAATACAACGGGTGTTGACGAGCCTAGCATGTACAGACATGGCCTCGGGACACATCCGAAACACTTAGGTTGACTTGACGAGCCTAGCATGTACAGACAAGGCCTCGGAACACGGAGGACCGAAAGGTCGAGCATGAGTCGTATGGTAGATACGATCAACATGAAGATGTTCACCGATGATGACTAGTCCGTCTCACGTGATGATCGGACACGACCTAGTTGACTCGGATCATGTAATCACTTAGATGACTAGAGGGATGTCTATCTGAGTGGGAGTTCATAAGATGAACTTAATTATCCTGAACATAGTCAAAAGGTCTTCGCAAATTATGTCGTGGCTCACGCTTTAGTTCTACTGTCTAGATATGTTCCTAGAGAAAATTTAGTTGAAAGTTGATAGTAGCAATTATGCGGACTAGGTCCGTAAACTGAGGATTTCCCTCATTGCTTCATAGAAGGCTTATGACCTTAATGCACCGCTCAGTGTGCTGAACCTCGAACGTCGTCTATGGATGTTGCGAACATCTGACATACACATTTTGATAACTACGTGATAGTTCAGTTAAACGGTTTAGAGTTGAGGCACCAAAGACGTTTTGAAACGTCGCGAAACATGTGAGATGTTTTGAGGACTGAAATTGGGATTTCAGGCTCGTGCCCACGTCAAGAGGTATAAGACCTCCGACGATTTTCTTAGCCTGCAAACTAAGGGAGAAAAGCTCAATTGTTGAGCTTGTGCTCAGATTGTCTGAGTACAACAATCATTTGAATCGAGTGGGAGTTGATCTTCCAGATGAGATAGTGATGTTTCTCCGAAGTCATTACCACCAAGATGCTAGAGCTTCGTGATGAACTATGATATATCAGGGACATATATGATGATCCTTGAGATATTCGCGATGTTTGACACCACAAAAGTAGAAATCAAGAAGGAGCATCAATTGTTGATGGTTGGTGAAACCACTAGTTTCAAGAAGGGCAAGGGCAAGAAGGGATACTTCATGAAATGGCAAATCAGCTGCTGCTCTAGTGAAGAAACCCAAGGTTGAACCCAAACCCGAGACTAAGTGCTTTTGTAATAAGGGGAACAGCCACTGGAGCAGAATTACCCTAGATACTTGGTAGATGAGAAGGCTGGCAAGGTTGATAGAAGTATATTGGATATACATTGTGTTAATGTGTACTTTACTAGTACTCCTAGTAGCACCATGGTATTAGATACCGGTTCGGCTGCTAAGTGTTAGTAAACTCGAAATAAAAGGCTGCGGAGTAAACGGAGACTAGCTAAAGGTGAGCTGGCGATATGTGTTGGAAGTTTTTCCCAAGCTTGATGTGATCAAGCATCGCACGCTCCCTCTACCATCGAGATTGGTGTTTGCGTTCAGCATAGACATGATTAGATTATGTCTATCGCAATACGATTATTCATTTAAGGAGAATAATGGTTACTTTGTTTATTTGAAAAATACCTTCAATGGTCTTGCACCTAAAATGAATGGTTTATTGAATCTCGATCGTAGTGATACACATGTTCATGCCAAAAGATATAAGATAGTAATGATAGTACCACCTACTTGTGGCACTGCCACATAAGTCATATCGGTATAAAACGCATGAAGAAGCTCCATGTTGATGGATCTTTGGGCTCACTCATTTTTGAAAAGTTTGAGACATGCGAACCATGCCTATTGGTGTATATGCATGAAGAAACTCCATGCAAATGGACCGTTTGGACTCACTTGATTTTGAATCACTTGAGACATGCAAATCATACCACATGGGCAAGATGACTGAAAGCCTCGTTTTCAGTAAAATGGAACTAGAAAGCAACTTGTTGGAAGTAATACATTTTGATGTGTGCAGTCCAATGAGTGCTGAGGCGTGTAGTGGATATCATTATGTTCTTACTTCACAGATGATTTGAGTAGATGTTGCGTATATTTACTTGAGGAATCACGAGTCTGAATTATTGAAAGGTTCAAGTAATTTCAGGGTGAAGGTGAGAGATCGTCGTGACAAGAGGATAAAATATCTATGATATGATCATAGAGATGAATATCTTAATTACGAGTTTGGCACAGAATTAAGACATTGTGGAAATTGTTTCACAACTAATACAGCCTGGAACACCATAGTGTGATGGTGTGTCCGAACATCATAACTGCACCCTATTGGATATGATGCATACCATGATGTCTCTTATCGAATTACCATGATAGTTTATGGGTTAGGCATTAGAAACAACCACATTCACTTTAAATAGGGCACCACATAATTCCGATGAGATGACACCGTATGAACTATGGTTTAGAGAAACCTAAGCTGTCATTTGTTAAAAGGTTTGGGGCTGCGACGCTGTAAGTGCATCTAGTGCCACCCCTAGTTGGTTTTGGAGTATTGACGACAAACCTAGTTGAGGGACTAATGTGTTTGTGAGAATTGCAGGATAACACAGGTAGAAGTCCCTCATTGATTCGGTTTTACTACCAGAGATGACCCCTAAAAATGTACGAAGACATTGAAGTCAATGGTGGTATATGAAGATATTCACATTGAAGACTATGACAAGAGAAGACACCACGTGAAGCCTATGGAACTCGAAGACTTAGATCTTTCGTAGTTTTCTTTCATTTGTGCTGAGTCATAGGAACCACCGTACTGTTAAGTGGGGTCCAAGAGAACCAGTCAGAATGACTGATGTGATGCCTAATTCAAAATCCTATGTCTTCGAGCGAAGACTATGAGAGCAAATCTTGTCCAGAGTCGGACAAGTCAGCTTTGCTTGTAGCCCAAGTAAAGTTGCCGTGTGAGTTTGAAATCTGACCATTGGAACACGTGTCAGTTCCTTAGTGACCCAGGGTCATTTCGGACAAATCAGGTCGGGTTGCCAAGTGGCTATAAATAGCCCACCCCCACAACCATAAATGGTTGGCTGCTCAGATTTCAGTGCACGGCTTTTGTCGTTTGAGAGCAACCCACCTCGAAGCCTTTGAGAGAAAATTCCTAGCGAGGAGAAAAGCCCTAACCACCCAGAGCCAGAGAGAATTGGGCATCACTTAAGTCTTCTTGTCTGAGTGATATGAAGACTTATTACACTTGAGGACTGTGCATCCTCCAGCCGGTTAGGCATCGCGTTCTGAGCATCCAAGAGGCATTGTGGATTGCCAGTGAACGAAGTCTGTGAAGGTTTGGGAGTCTACCTTGAAGACTTACCAGAGTGATTGGGCGAGGTCTGTGTGACCTTAGCTCAAGGGGAATACGGTGAGGACTGGGTGTCCTGAGCTGCGTGTTCAGGACTAGGTGTCCGGGACTGTGTGTCCTTTGGTTTAAATACCTAGCCGCCCTAACCAGACGTACAATTGTCACAGCAACTGTAACTGGTCCAACAAATCATTGTCTTCAATGAGTCACTGGTTTCATCTTCACTTCCTTTTACTTACTGTTACTCATTGTGAAGTCATTGCATGCTTGCCATATCTTCTGTCTTCACAACGTGACTGTATGATCTGTTTGGCTTCATAACTTATTCCTACCTGATCCTTATTACACTGCAGCTATCTGTCATTGTGCTTTCACTCTATTGAATACTTGACCATGGCTTGCCTAGTGTAATCTAACTTCCGCTGCATAGTGATAGGCATATCTCTATTGTTTGTCTTCATAACTTCCATGTTTTGAAGACTTTCATAAAAGTCGCCTATTCACCCCCCCTCTAGTCAATATAATGCACTTTCAATTGGTATCAGAGCAAGGTGCTCCCTTGTTCTGTGTGATTCGGTTTAACCACCTGGAGTTTTAGCTATGTCGACTGCAGGGATAATCAAAGTCTCCGCTACGTGCCCCATCTTTGATGGAACTGAATATCCCTACTGGAAGAATAAGATGCGCATGCATCTTGAAGCCATTGACGTCGACCTATGGTATGTCGTCGAGAATGGCGTTCCCAAGGCTGGAGAAGGTGTCACTGCTGCTGATGTCAAGAAGTTCACTCAACTGGACTCTACTGCCAAGAATATCATCTGTGGTCATCTGACCAAAGGACAGTATGGCCGTGTGAGTGCCTTGAGGACATCCAAGCTGGTCTGGGACTGGCTCTCCAAGGTCAATGAAGGCATCTCAACCCAGAGAGATCAGAGAATCAGTGTTCTTCGCAACCTCTTCAACCACTTCAAGCGAAATGACAATGAGAATGTCTAGCACACATTTGACCGGCTCACTGACATCACAAATGAGCTTCAAGCCCTCGGCGCCACTGAGATCACCAAACATGAAATCGTCAAGACGCTGCTGAGATCACTTGATAGTTTGTTTGACATCCTAGCCCTAATGATTCAAGAACGTCCTGATTTCAAGACACTCGATCCGCCTGACATACTTGAGAGGCTCAACACACATGAGTTTCAGCTTTCTGAGAAAAGAGATATCTACGGTCCAAACTATGGGCGAACTCGTGCCTTGAAGGCAAAAGCTGTTTCCTCATCTGAAGAAGAATCTGACAGCAGTTCTGATGATCCTGAAGACATTGGAAGGGAACTTGCAATGCTAGTGAAGAAGTTCCAAAAATTCACCAAGAAGAAAGGCTTCAGAAAGTCTTCACGATCAAGCTCAAGGAATGATGAAGCTTCTGCTCATGACTACAAGAAGAAAACATGTCACAAGTGCAAGAAAAATGGACACTTCATCTCTGAGTGCCCACAGTGGGACAATGAGAACAGAAGGAAGAAGAAGAGCAAGGAATATGACTCTGACGACAAGAAGAAGAAGAAATACTCAAAGTCTTCTTCCAAGTCTTCCTCAAAGTCTTCATCACACAAGAAGAGCTCATCTGGCAAGGCACGTGCGTTTGTTGGCAAGGAAATGGATTCAGAGGAGGAGTCCGCTTCTGAGGAGGCAGAGGTGGAGTCTAAGGAGGAGTCTGATTCTGGCATTGCAAGTCTGGCTACAGCATACGTCGCCAAGTCCATCTTCAACACTGAAGACAATGACTTCATCACCGACACCAATGCAAATGACAAGGATGATTCCACTCCTACCTACTGCTTCATGGCACGCGGTGCCAAGGTAAACAAACGCACTACTCACTATCAAACATCTAGTGACGATGACTCTGAGTGTGATTCAAAACGCAGTTACAAAACGCTTGCTAAAATTGCAACTAAATAACAGAAAGCCATGGAACATATTCAAAAACTGTTAGATAGAAGCGATGATCTGTTGGGTGCTGAAATGACTCGATCTGAATCCTTAATTGAAGACATAAAAAATCTTCATGTTAAGTATCAGGAACTTGAAGATCGTCATGATACTCTCTCAACAACTCATGAAAAGCTTTCCTATGATTATCTTCAAAGGAAGCAAGATCTTGAGAAATTGAGAGCGGCTCATGAAGATCTTCAAAAGGAAAACGAGTCACTTCGCACCGAACAGATCAGTTCCGCTCAGGAAGGATTTGAACCACCATGTCTTAAATGCATTGAGCGTGATAATGGTACTTCTGTTCCTGAATGTTCCACTGCTACTGCTGTTGCAATATCTTCAAGTGTTGAAGTGGTAACTAACCCCTCTGCTGAGGATACCACTGCTATTGCTGATGAGAATGCTAGGTTGAAGACATTGCTTGAAACAGGGATGTACAAAAGTCTTAAAGGGCATCAGACATTATGTGATGTCCTCAAGAAGCAGATTCTGAACCGAAACCCTAGGAAAGAGGATGTTGGGTTCGTAAGGAAAATAAATGCAGATGGCTCTTACTGGAAACCTGAGTAGTACCTCAAAACCACATGGGTTGCTGCAAAGGAATCTTCAGCAGATCCATCCAATATGTCTGGCTTCACTTGTGCTAACCCATTATCATTGATGAATCCTTTGATGCAAACTATAAACTGTTTAAGAATCAGAATGGTGAAGTGTTTGCCAGGTACATTGGTACTAACTGCAGGAATGGACCGCCTATGAAGAAGATCTGGGTTCCGAAAACGTGTCTGGAAAGTCTTCCTGTGAATGTCTTCATGACACCTCACAGGAAGAAGACAAACAGACAGAGGACTCATCTGAGTCGCACTAATGCAAATGTTTTGCAGGGAAACCATACTCGGGCATATGAATATGAGAGCGGTTCATCAAACCGCCATGTTCATATGACCAAGAATTATTCTGCCTATTCTTATGAGTACTATTGTTCGCCTGCTAGACTGTTTGCTAGGGCTCCAAAGCCAAAATTCTCAGATGCTGCACTTAGACTTATTGCTTCTAAGCCACCCTTGAAGATGTGGGTGGTTAAGAAAGCTTAACTCTCTTCTGCAGGGAAAGGTCTCCAGCAGAAAACCAAAATCTTCTGACGCTATTGCTGGGGATCTTAAAAATCATGTAGGGCGCAAGATCAAATGCCCGAATGGCATCACAATGGATTTCGTTCCTGAATCGCATGCTACTCTTCCTATTAGTCCTAATCTGGATCTAAGTTTTCATAACCGACTGGTTCGTCAAATGTTTTTGCTTCACAATTCTCTTCGTGAAGCCTATCCCCCTAACTGCACTGTAGGGTACGACACCAGTGTCTTCAAAGTCTTCAGAATGGATTATTGACAGTGGATGTACAAATCACATGACCGGCAAAAGAAGCCTTCTTATGGACTCAACCTTACGTCCATCCGACAAGAACCACATCACATTTGCTGACACTGGTAAAAGCAAGGTATTGGGTCTAGGTAGAGTTGCAATCTCAAAGGATCAACACATGGATAAAGTCATGCTTGTTGAATCCCTTGGCTTCAACTTAATGTCTGTCTCAATGCTTTGTGATTTGAACATGGTCGTAATATTTGGAAAATATCGTTGCCTGGTACTAATGGAATCTGACAAGTCTCTAGTGTTTGAAGGGTATCGGAAAGATGATTTGTATGTGGTAGATTTCTCAGCAGGGCCACAGCTTGCAGTATGTCTTCTAGCAAAGGCTTCAGAATGCTGGCTTTGGCATCGGAGGCTTGGACATGCTGGCATGAGGAACCACCACACCCTTGCGAAGAAGAAGCATGTCATAGGCATCGAAGGCGTCAAGTTCAAGAAAGATCACTTATGCGGTGCCTATGAAGCAGGGAAGATGACGAGGGCAAAACATCCCTCGAAGACAATCATGACCACTACTCGACCCTTCGAACTGCTTCACATGGATCTTTTTGGTCCCACTCACTACTCAACTTTTTCCACTACTGCTTGCCTCTATGGCTTTGTCATTGTTGATGATTATTCCTGATATACTTGGGTGCACATAATCCTTTACAAGACTGAAGTGCAGGATGTCTTCAGACGCTTCGCCAATCGAGCAATGAACAACTATGGCGCCAAGATAAAGCACATCAGAAGTGACAATGGCACTGAATTCAAGAACACTGGCCTTGATACATATCTTGATACCTTGGGCATCACACATGAATTCTCAGCTCCGTACACGCCACAGCAGAATGGCGTCGTCGAACACAAGAACAGAACACTCATTGAGATGGCCAGAACGATGCTAGATGAATACAAGACTCCAAGAAAATTCTGGCCCGAAGCCATTGACACTGCATGCCATACAATCAATCGTGTTTATCTTCACAAGCTTCTGAACAAGACATCCTATGAACTCCTAACTCGCAAGAAGCCAAATGTCAGTTACTTCAGAGTATTTGGCGCAAGGTGCTGGATCAAGGACCCACACCATACCTCAAAGTTTGGACCAAAAGCACATGAGGGTTTTATGCTTGGATATGGAAAGGATTCGCACTCCTACAGAGTCTTCAATCTCTTTCACTACAAAGTGGTTGAAACAGTGGATGTGCGGTTCGATGAGACCAATGGTTCACAAAGAGAGCAACTGCCAAATGTGCTAGATGAAGTTCCAGCTAGTGAGTCAATCAAGCTAATGGGAACTGGAGAAATCATACCTTCTGAAGCTCATCCTGAAGAAGAACTTATCATCTCAGCACCTGATCCACATGAAGACGATGCTCAGCCTGAAGATATTCCTCCCAACAACACAGATCAGCAAGAGCAAAGTCTTCGCCCTGTACATCCTCGTGTTGCCAATGAAGTGCAGATTGACAGAATAATTAACAGCATCAATGCACCTGGTCCACTCACTCGTTCAAGGGCAACTCAACTGGCAAATTTCTATGGGCACTTCGCATTCGTCTCAATTTCAGAACCCAAGAAAGTTGAAGAAGCCTTTATGGAACCTGAATGGATTCAAGCAATGCAAGAAGAGCTTCAACAGTTTGAGCTGAACAATGTATGGGAACTGGTTAAGCGTCCTGATCCACGAAAGCACAACATAATAGGCACCAAATGGATATACCGAAACAAGCAAGATGAGCATGGCCAAATCGTCAGAAACAAAGCTCACCTCGTTGCTCAAGGATATACTCAAGTGGAAGGCATTGACTTTGATGAAACATTTGCTCCTGTGGCTAGACTTGAAGCCATACGCATACTGCTGGCCTATGCAAATCATCATAACATACTTCTATATCAAATGGATGTGAAGAGTGCCTTTCTCAATGGCAAGATTGAAGAAGAAGTGTATGTTGCACAACCGCCTGGGTTTGAAGATCCAAAACATCCTGACATGGTATACAAGCTCAACAAGGCACTCTATGGCCTCAAACAAGCCCCTCGGGCCTGGTATGACACACTCAAATACTTCCTGAAGAGCAAAGGCTTCATACCTGGTTCCCTAGATCCCACTCTCTTCACGAAGACATATGATGGTGAACTGTTTGTGTGCCAAATATATGTGGATGACATTATCTTTGGCTGCACTAATCAGAAATACAGTGAAGAGTTTGGCTATATGATGCAAGAGCAATATCAGATGTCTATGATGGGGGAGCTGAAGTTCTTTCTCGGTCTTCAAATACGACAACAATGCAATGGCACCTTCATATCTCAAGAGAAGTATCTCAAAGAGTGCCTGAAGAAGTTTGGTATGCAAGACTGCAAAGGCTTCACAACACCAATGCCAGCCAAACATCATCTGGGTCCCGACGACAATGGTAAAGAGATCGATCAAAAGGTATACCTCTCCATGATTGGTTCTTTGCTTTATTTATGTGCATCTAGGCCAGATATTATGCTTAGTGTTTGCATGTGTGCTCGATTTCAAGCGGCACCAAAGGAGTCGCATCACTTAGCTGTGAAGCGAATTCTTCGATATTTGGCTCACACCCCAACTCTAGGATTATGGTATCCAAAGGGCTCAGAGTTTGATCTGGTTGGATTCTCAGATGCTGATTATGCTGGTGACAAGGTTGATCGGAAGTCTACATCAGGCACATGCCACTTTCTGGGACGATCACTTGTATGTTGGTCTTCAAAGAAGCAGAACTGTGTTTCCCTCTCCACTGCTGAATCTGAATACATTGCTGCTGGATCTTGCTGTGCTCAGCTTCTGTGGATGAAGCGAACACTCAAGGACTATGGCATTCATCTGAAGCAAGTGCCACTTTACTGCGACAATGAAAGCGCCATCAAGATCGCCAACAACCCAGTTCAGCACTCGAAGACAAAGCACATTGAAATTCGTCATCACTTTCTCAGAGATCATGTTGCGAAGGAAGATATTGATATCATACACGTCAACACTGAAGAGCAATTGGCAGATATTTTCACCAAGCCCTTGGATGAGAAGAGATTTTGCAAGTTACGGTGTGAGCTAAATATCCTGGAATCCTCAAATGTCCTGTGATCAGGCACACATCCTAACACTTATGCATATTGATGACTTAGATGTGCAACACACGAAGTAACGTATATCTTCAATCAATGAAGACATACATTCTAAGTGTGAATACATTAATATGGAAATTGACTTCGGAGCACCACGATAATTGTGCGTCGTGTCTGGGTCTAATACTTCCTATACGGTGGGTAACGCCACCACCAAACGTTTTATTTTGAAGTGTTTCACTCATGGCGTTACCATGCAATGCCTTCACATTTGGTCTGGCTTCAATCTCAACATGTCTTCATGATTATCTTCACTATGTTGATTATATAGATATATATACTAGTGTTCTGTCCTCTACAGCATTCACTTATAGCTATGTCTTCTTGTTTGAATCTTTTGAACTAAGTGAATGTGATCGGACCCTAACCTCTCTATGCTTTCTATCTCAAATTCTATCTCTCCAAGTCATATGCATTCTATTAAAACTGTCGAATGTCTTCTCTGCGTCCTTGTCAGCAGAAGACACAGAGACAACATTTGAGTCCGTTTTCAATGCTCATTTATCCACATGAAATCTGGAGAAGTAGGAACGGCCACCCGACAATCCAGGCATGCGTGGGACGTGGAACTGCCCCCGAAATCCTACATGATAGCCACGTGCTACTCAGATGCGAATCGCCAGGGGCACCTGTGTAATAGCGCAGTGCCGCCCCTGTGACTGTAAATACACACTCACCGCGGTCATTATCTCCTTCTTCCTTCCTCGCACGAACCCTAGCGCCACTGCTAGCTCTCGACGACGCTGGCGACGAAGCGCTTCGCTGCCGCAACCTCTCCGACGCCGTCCTCACGCCGATCACGGACATCGTCCTCTCCGCCGTCGCCGTAGGTGTCTTCCGTCGCCAAGTTAGGGCACGGAAGATTGAACTGCTCGGCCTCATCTCCCTCTCTGTCTAGCAGTTCCCAGTGTGGTAAATAAAACTTCTTTTTACAGCCTCTTTTGATCCTATGGATTCGTCACTTTCTACCATAAGAAGTTTCTATTCACACAAGTTAGATCTCTCTCAATCTGCATCTCATAACATGCCTAGTATATTCACTTGTGCTTCACAAAGTAGTTAGATTCCTCACTTGTACTGATCTGTGGGTTCGTACAAATCTGGAACCAACTTCTTATCTGTGAGTGAATGTCTTCGCACGATGAGGTCAATGTCTTCTAAACTGATTTATCTTCAAAATCTTCTGAGAATGCATATGACCTCTTCCCCTTCCCTCGCACCTTAATGCTGTCACAGGTACATGTCCGTGGGAGAATCCTTTGGTTCTCATAGTCTGCATTCATTTGCAGAGTTCTTACAGCATCACATCAGTTCTCCTGAAGCCAGTTCCAGCAAGAGAAAGCCTTTGAAGCCTTTGAACGTCTTGAAGCCTTTCAAGTTAAAGTTTATGGCTTCAGAAACAGCAGCAAGGAAGGGGGGCAGACAGCGCCGTGGCGGCACATCCAAAGATCTGCCTGATGATCTGGCAGAATTGTATAAAACAGATCCTGAAGAGAGTTACGGTCAGCGCAAGACCCGAATCCAATGGATTCGACGCTATTGGGCAGAGCAATGGTTCAAATACCGCTTCACAACCCAAGAGTATGCTGAGAAAAGTGCCATCAAGAGACCGTGGGGAGACATTCTATTCAAAAATCTTGTACCCAGGTCCAGAGATGAAGCTATTGCCCAAAGCTTCTATCCATGCATGGTCCGTGGACCACAGCCTGATGATGCACATCCGTCGTCACTACTCTGGTGTCATGACGACAATCTATTCAAGCGCAACTTTCAGTTTGCCCAAAACTCAGCGAAGCAGAACAAGAAGTTTGGGTTAGACTTCAACCCTGGTCCCTCAGCACCAAGGGCAGATGGCACACGCGACGCAGAACCCAATATCAAAGGTCCCTTCGCCAACCTTGACGGCCTCATCACCTACATCATGGTTCAAGGAAATGCAGTAAATGAGCCTGCAGCTGACACTGAGTCTGATGAAGCGCCTGCTGTACCGAAGCCAAAGCAGTCGAAGAAGCCAAAAGCTTCAAGGCAGGCCCCTTCACCCAAAATCTCAAGGGCGAAGCCATAGGCAACTGCACCTCCTGAAGACAGTGTGCAGTCTGAAGACTTATCACGTGTCTCCAAGCCCAAGAAGGCCAAGATGCCTCAGCCACACACCGGCAAAGAGCTCACAGCTGCTGCCATTCTGCGCAGTGAAACCATTGATCTGTCAAGTGATGAAGATCTTGGAGATGACGCTCTTGAGCAGCTCATCAAGAGCAAGGAAGAAGCTGAAATATTCAACAATCTGCCTCTCTTTGATGTTGCCATCATCCACAACTTCATTGACGAGTGGTTTGCTACACCAAACATCAGCTTTGAAGATCTGCAGCTACCTATTGGCCTCAGCGTCGCCTTCCAAGGCGCTATTGCTTCAGAACTTGCCATTGCTCAGCACATAGTTGAACTAAAGCAGAAAATTGACTTCGAAAAGGCTCAGTTCAAGAAGCATATGGCCAGGCTCAGCGTGCAAGAAGTGAAGAACTTCAAGATCATGTTGCACGAGCTAAAAGAAAACTTTCTGAAGAAGCGTGCAGAAGCTCAGGGTTCGCGTGAGCGGATGAAGACTCTTGCTGACAGATGCGTGCAAGCCTACAATGAGGATGAGAAGCGCAAGGCACTTGGGCGTCCTGGCATCGACCCCAAGATGGCCGCAAAGAAGAAGAAGAAGCCTGCTACGGCTGAAGCTGATGCACCAAGCCAAGAAGCAGCTCCGATTTTCTTCCCAACTGCAATAACTGGCTTGAAGTCAAAGAGCCGGTCAACAGCTTCAGAGCTCAAGAAGACGAGGACTGCTGAGGCCGAAGCAAGGAAGCGAAAATGTCCTAAAGCTTCTGAACCTGCCCCCTCTAAGAAGAAGAGGAAGACAAAGAAAGCTCGGGTTGCTCCCACAGAGCCCTTGATAGTTGAACCCATCTCTATGATTCCTCCTGACGCAGAGCGTCAGCTGACGGTTCATGAGCCAGCTTCCACAGAGGCTCCTGAAGCTGAAGACATTCCAGCAGCCGATCCCATCGCTGCTGAAGACATTGGTCATCATGACAATGTACAAGATGATGCAGCCCTTCCTCAACTTGAAAACAGCGAACTGATTAGCATTGGTCGTCCATTGACGCCAATTGCATAGGATGCTTCATGGGCGGATCGCCCACAGGAAGAAGAAGACAATGAGGCCCAGCCCACTCCAACTCCATAGGTGTCGTCTGCGTTCCGCAGGCTTCGCAAAGGTCCAAGGCCTCAAGTCTCTGCTGAAGACATTCCGGCTGCATCAACCGAAGAAGATGAAGAAGTACCACAAGATCCTACTCCCCCGCTCCACCAAGAAGCAGTTCTCCAAGAGAACGTGCCTGAGTCTGACCCTCCAGCTAGTCAAGTGGAGGCTGAAAATATGGAGGCTGCCACAACCAACACTGAAGCCAATGTGGAGCCCTCCCCACCAAAAGCTTCAGAAGACAGCGAAGCTACTAATCCAGACACTTCTGTTCCTGAGTCTGCTGCAGGTCCTCAATTTGATTACCATGTTGAGCACAGGCCTCATGTCTAGAAGCCAGTCCCAAGGCTGCCGAGGTTCCCAGGTCCTGCATCAGCACCTGGATCCTTTAACATCAATAGCTTCAAGGCAGATAATACGTTCTTCAACAGCTCCAAGAACCCCTATTCAAGGGAAAGGATCTCATCAGATAGGTTCTGGAGCTATCCTCAGCGCAGCTACTACTCATGCATCCTATACAACCAAGGTCGCATCTTCCCACACATGCGCCTTGATGTTGAAGCTATTGCTGGTCTGCCCTGTCTTGAAGAAGCGTTGGATTGCTTCAAGCAAGTGGGTCTGCTGCAGTTTGTGACTGATGAAGAGCACTGGAATGAAGAGCTTCTGCTGCAATTCTATGCCACCCTCCACATCAAAGGATACAACAGAGATCCGAAGACTTGGGTCCTGGAGTGGATGACCGGCAATATTCATCACGAAGCCAATGCATTTGATATCATTGAGCTCACCGGCCTGCCCACTCCTGGCGAATTCTTCAAGGAAGGCTGTCATCTACACACTGAAGCTCTTGAGAGCATATTCTAGAGGCCTGAACCGAATATGAGTCAGATGCTCTCCATGATGAAGCCATTGCCCCACGATGCTCCTTATCCAACAGAGTTCTTCGTTGAAGACCTTGAGTACCTGCCCAGGACCATCTATCACATCATCCGGTGGACTCTCTGGCCCATTAAAGGACACTCTCCACATTCCAAGATTGAGGGTGCAATGAAGACTCTGATATTCTGTATCCTTCATGGCAAATGCTTCAATGCACAGGACTTCTTCATACGCCAACTAGCTGCATCGGGCTCAGATCTGTTTGGTTTAAAGTTCTATGCTCCTTGGGTAATGAGGTTGATCAAGCTTCACTCTGCGATCTCATATCAGCCCTCAGCCCGCAACCATCGGATCTTCTTGCCAGATGTGGATACCTCTGCTGAAGCCATATATCCCGAACCTGCCAAGCAACCTTTGTGTCTTCAGAATGCAGAACACCAGAGCTTTACTCAGAACATTGAAGGTGTTGAAGCCATCTCCAGGGTGTATCCATTGGCTGGCACTACACGTGCACCAGGCCCTGCCTCTACAGAAGCCACTGACAGCACAACTGCTCCAAGACCCAAGAAGCGTGCTCGTGCTCTTACTGATAGAGAGCTTCTTGTGGCCCTTCATCGAAAGCAGGATTGGCATCATGACTGGCTGAAGAGATAGATGAAAAGCCTCTTGGTGGATGTAAATCGTCTTCGAAATCTTGCCACCAAGAATGCATTCATTGCACATGAAACCTGTTGCCGCACCTGGAAAGGACTCACGATGATGTGTTCTGAAGCTGATCTTCAAGAGGATGGCTTCAAAGAGCGATTCAAGTTTGATACCACACCTCCTAGAAGGGCTGTAATGCGAGGCACACCATCACTTGAAGACTCAGAGTTCTCTTCATCTGCTGCCACCGTGTCTGCAAGAATCATCGAGGATGAAGATGATGCTACATCACCTCCACCTCCTTCAGCACGCGTCGACTCGGCACCAAGCTCTTCAGCACCGCCAAACACCTCCAACGACCCTGCTGCTCCTGGGAACGCGTAGAAAAATCTATGTCTTCAAACCCTTTTGGTCCTCACTGACAAAAGGGGGAGAAGCATATGAAGTTGATAGTCTTCAAGCAGGTCAATATGGGCGGGTGCCTTTATTTTGCTATATTTTGCTTCGTTCTTACAACTCCCGTTTTGCTACATTTGCTTCTTTGAGTTGTAACACTTAAACTCAATGGTCGTCTGCTACTTGTTTGCCACTATGTTTTGCAAAGATAAATTCCGCATGTGCGACGATAAATTCCGCACTTAGATCATTCTGCGGACGTCCATTTTTCATTATGCATGTCATTATCTTCATATACTTTTACATGCATAGTGGATTGTCATCATAAGTTGAAGTGAATCTCCACAAGTACAACCTGCCATGTGCATTTTCATACCAAAAGCAAATTACTTATATGCACATCTTCAGGGGGAGCCCTTGCAACTTATGAAGACAATTCCTTATCCTTTACAACTTCACAGATTTTATTCCCCGTTGAAAACTTCAACTAGTTTGTCATCAATCACCAAAAAGGGGGAGATTGTAAGTGCATCTAGTGCCACCCCTAGTTGGTTTTGGAGTATTGACGACAAACCTAGTTGAGGGACTAATGTGTTTGTGAGAATTGCAAGATAACACAGGTAGAAGTCCCTCATTGATTCGGTTTTACTACCAGAGATGACCCCTAAAAATGTACGAAGACATTGAAGTCAATGGTGGTATATGAAGATATTCACATTGAAGACTATGACAAGAGAAGACACCACGTGAAGCTTATGGAACTCGAAGACTTAGATCTTTCGTAGTTTTCTTTCATTTGTGTTGAGTCATAGGAACCACCGTACTGTTAAGTGGGGTCCAAGAGAACCAGTCAGAATGACTGATGTGATGCCTAATTCAAAATCCTATGTCTTCGAGCGAAGACTATGAGAGCAAATCTTGTCCAGAGTCGGACAAGTCAGCTTTGCTTGTAGCCCAAGTAAAGTTGTCGTGTGAGTTTGAAATCTGACCGTTGGAACACGTGTCAGTTCCTTAGTGACCCAGGGTCATTTCGGACAAATCAGGTCGGGTTGCCAAGTGGCTATAAATAGCCCACCCCCACAACCATAAACGGTTGGCTGCTCAGATTTCAGTGCACGGCTTTTGTCGTTTGAGAGCAACCCGCTTCGAAGCCTTTGAGAGAAAATTCCTAGCGAGGAGAAAAGCCCTAACCACCCAGAGCCAGAGAGAATTGGGCATCACTTAAGTCTTCTTGTCTGAGTGATCTGAAGACTTATTACACTTGAGGACTGTGCATCCTCCAGCCGGTTAGGCGTCGCGTTCTGAGCATCCAAGAGACATTGTGGATTGCCAGTGAATGAAGTCTGTGAAGGTTTGGGAGTCTACCTTGAAGACTTACCAGAGTGATTGGGCAAGGTCTGTGTGACCTTAGCTCAAGGGGAATACGGTGAGGACTGGGTGTCCTGAGCTGCGTGTTCAGGACTGGGTGTCCGGGACTGTGTGTCCTTTGGTTTAAATACCTAGCCGCCCTAACCAGACATACAGTTGTCACAGCAACTGGAACTGGTCCAACAAATCATTGTCTTCAACGAGTCACTGGTTTCATCTTCACTTCCTTTTACTTACTGTTACTCATTGTGAAGTCATTGCATGCTTGCCATATCTTCTGTCTTCACAACGTGACTGTATGATCTATTTGGCTTCATAACTTCTTCCTACCTGATCCTTATTACACTGCAGCTATCTGTCACTGTGCTTTCACTCTATTGAATACTTGACCATGGCTTGCCTAGTGTAATCTAACTTCCGCTGCATAGTGATAGGCATATCTCTATTGTTTGTCTTCATAACTTCCACGTTTTGAAGACTTTCATAAAAATCGCCTATTCACCCCCCCTCTAGTCAATATAACGCACTTTCAGACGCTTATGTGAAAAGTTTCAGGCTGACAAGCTTGAACCCAAAGCAGATAAATGCATCTTCATATGACACCCAAAACAGTTGGGTGTACCTCCTGTCTCAGATCCGAAAGCAATAAGGGATTGTTTCTAGAATCGGGTCCTTTCCCGAGGAAAAGTTTCTCTCGAAAGAATTGAGTGGGAGGATGGTGGAGACTTGATGAGGTTATTGAACCGTCTCTTCAACTAGTGTGTGGCAGGGCACAGGGAGTTGTTCCTACGGCACCTACACCAATTGAAGTGGAAGCTTATGATAGTGATCATCAAACTTTAGATCAAGTCACTACCAAACCTCGTGGGATGACAAGGATGTGTACTACTTCAGAATGGTACGTAATCCTGTCTTGGAAGTCATGTTGCTAGAAAACAATGAACCTACGAGCTATGGAGAAGCGATGGTGGGCCTGGATTCCAAAATGGCTCGAGGCCATATAATCCGAGAGAGGATCCATATATGAAAACAAAGTGTAGACTTTGGAAGAACTACTTGATGGTCGTAAGGCTGTTAGGTACATATGGATTTTAAAAGGAAGACGGACAATGATGGTAAGTATCACCATTAAGAAAGCTCGACTTGTCGTTAAGATGTTTTCCGACAAGTTCAAGGAGTTGACTACGATGAGACATTCTCACTCGTAGCGATGCTAAGAGTCTGTTGGAATTATATTAGCGATTACTGCATTATTTATGAAATCTTGCAGATAGGATGTCCAAACATTGTTTCCTCGATGATTTTCTTGAGGAAAGGTTGTATGTGATACAACCGGAAGGTTTTGTCAATCCTGAAAGATGCTAACAAGTATGCAAAGCTCCAGCAATCCTTCTAAGGACTGGAGTAAGCATCTCGGAGTTGGAATGTATGCTTTGATGAGATGATCAAAGATTTTGGGTGTATGCAAAGTTTGTGAGAAACTTGTATTTCCAAAGAAGTGAGTGGGAGCACTATAGAATTTCTGATGAATATATGTTGTTGACATATTGTTGATCACAAATGACGTAGAATTTCTGGAAAGCATATAGGGTTATTGGGAAAGTGTTTTTCAATGGAAAGCCTAGATTAAGCTACTTGAACATTGAGCATCAAGATCTATAAGGATAGATCAAAACGCTTAATGGTACTTTCAAATGAGCACATACCTTGACATGATCTTGAAGGTGTTCAAGATGGATCAGTCAAAGAAGGAGTTCTTGCCTGAGTTGTAAGGTATGAAGTTAAGACTTAAAGCTCGACCACGGCAGAAGAAAGAGGAAGGATGAAGGTCGTCCCCTATGCTTTTGTCATAGGCTCCATACGGTATGCCATGCTGAGTACCACACCTGATGTGAGCCTTGCCACATATTTGGCAAGAGGGTACAAAGGTGATCTAGGAGTAGATCACCAGATAGCGGTCTAAATTATCCTTAGAGGAATAAGGATATGTTTCTCGGTTATGGAGGTGATAAAGAGTTCGACGTAAAGAGTTACGTCGATGCAAGCTTAACACCTATCCGGATAGCTCTGAGTAGAGATACTGGATACATATAATGGAGCAACAATTTAGAATAGCTCCAAGTAGAACAGTTATTTGAAATGGCTCCAAATGTAGCGTAGTAGTTGCATCTACAAGATGGCATAGAAATTTGCGAAGTACATACGGATCTGAATGTTGCAGACCCGTTGACAGAAACCTCACTCACAAGCATAACATGATCAAACCCAGAACTCTTTGGGTGTTAGTCACATGGGGATGTGACCTTGAGTGTCAATCACATATCGATGTGAACTGGATTATTGACTCTAGTGCAAGTGGGAGACTGTTCGAAATATGCCCTAGAGGCAATAATAAATTGGTTATTATTATATTTCCTTGTTCATGATAATCGTTTATTATCCATGCTAGAATTGTATTGATAGGAAACTCCGATACATGTGTGGATACATAGACAACACCATGTCCCTAGTAAGCCTCTAGTTGACTAGCTCGTTGATCAATAGATGGTTACGATTTCCTGACCATGGACATTGGATGTCGTTGATAACGGGATCACATCATTAGGAGAATGATGTGATGGACAAGACCCAATCCTAAGCCTAGCACAAGATCATGTAGTTCGTATGCTAAAGCTTTTCTAATGTCAAGTATCATTTCCTTAGACCATGAGATTGTGAAACTCCCGGATACCGTAGGAGTGCTTTGGGTGTGCCAAACGTCACAACATAACTAGGTGGCTATAAAGGTACACTACAGGTATCTCCGAAAGTGTCTGTTGGGTTGGCACGAATCGAGACTGGGATTTTTCACTCCGTGTAAACGGAGAGGTATCTCTGGGCCCACTCGGTAGGACATCATCATAATGTGCACAATGTGATCAAGGAGTTGATCATGGGATGATGTGTTACGGAACGAGTAAAGAGACTTGCCGGTAACGAGATTGAACAAGGTATCAGGATATCGACGATCGAATCTCGGGCAAGTATCGTACCGCTAGACAAAGGGAATTGTATACAGGATTGATTAAGTCCTTGACATCGTGGTTCATCCGATGAGATCATCGTGGAGCATGTGGGAGCCAACATGGGTATCCAGATCCCGCTGTTGGTTATTGACCGGAGAGGTGTCTCGGTCATGTCTGCATGTTTCCCGAACCCGTAGGGTCTACACACTTAAGGTTCGATGATGCTAGGGTTATAGGGAAAGTATGTATGCGGTTACCGAATGTTGTTCGGAGTCCCGGATGAGATCCCGGACGTCATGAGGAGTTCCGAAATGGTCCGGAGGTAAAGATTGATATATAGGAAGTATGGTTTTGGCCACCGGAAGTGTTCCGGGCATCACCGGTAGTGTACCGGGACCACCGGAGGGGTCCGGGGGTCCACCAGGTGGGGCCACCAGCCCAGGAGGCCTACATGGGCCAATAGTGGGAAGGGACCAGCCCCTAGGTGGGCTGGGGCGCCTCCCACCAAGGCCCAAGGCGCCTCCAAGAGGGGAAGGGGGCAAACCCTAGGGCAGATGGGCCCTAAGGCCCACCCCAGGTGCGCCTCCCCTTCTCCCCCTTATGGCCGCCACCCAGATGGGATCTGGGGGCTACCGCCACCCCTAGGGAGGGAACCCTAGGTGGAGGCGCAGCCCCTCCCCTCCCCCTATATATACTTGAGGTTTGGGGCTGCCCAAGACACGCGATTCAATCTCCTGTTGGCGCAGCCCTACCCCTCTCCCTCCTCGTCTCTCGTAGTGCTTGGCGAAGCCCTGCTGGAGTCCCGCGCTCCTCCACCACCACCACGCCATCGTGCTGCTGCTGGATGGAGTCTTCCCCAACCTCTCCTTCTCCCCTTGCTGGATCAAGGCGTAGGAGATGTCACCGGGCTGTACGTGTGTTGAACACGGAGGTGCCGTCCGTTCGGCACTAGGATCATCGGTGATTTGGATCACGACGAGCACGACTCCATCAACCCCGTTCACTTGAACGCTTCCACTTATCGATCTACAAGGGTATGTAGATGCACTCTCCTTCCCTCGTTGCTAGATTACTCCATAGATTGATCTTGGTGATGCGTAGAAAATTTTGAATTTCTGCTACGTTCCCCAACACTGGGGTGAGTCAAGCGACCTGAGGCGAGGCCGGCGGTGACCTATGGAAGGAAGGGGACGCCAGCGACCTTGGGATGGAAGGGGAAGTCGGCGACCTTGGGAAGGAAGGGGAGGCCGGTGAATTGGGGTAGGGGATGAGGGTGACCTGGGGAAGGGCGACTGGG
Source organism: Triticum urartu (assembly GCF_056163025.1). Taxonomy (NCBI): domain Eukaryota; kingdom Viridiplantae; phylum Streptophyta; class Magnoliopsida; order Poales; family Poaceae; genus Triticum; species Triticum urartu. The sequence continues at coordinate 145,585,368 of NC_141876.1, forward strand.
AGCTGCTCGGCCCGTCGTCGCTGTCAGCAGCCGGCGGCCACCGCCCGTCGCTTAGAGGACGAGGGGAATGGAGAAAAAGGAGTAGTATCGAGAAGGAGATTTAGGCGATGGGAGGAGGGGAACAGCAGCCGCGCCAGGCGACATGCCTCGCCGTGCCGCTTGGTGGCCGAGATGAGGCCGCCCCATGCTTGTTCCGATGGGCCTCCTCTACTCGATGGTTGCACTGGTTGAGGTTCGTCCTTCTCTGGTTCGCATGTTCTTCGTCTTTGCTTTGGATTCATTGTGCTAATTTCGCATGTTTGCCTTTGTTTCGTTCATGTGCGGTTTGGTATGGTTTCCTGTTCTTGGTTGTGTCGAGCCTTGGGTCTTGTTTGTCCTTCGCATTGAGGTTAGTACACTCCTCTTGTGCTTGCCTATATAATGTTTGATGAAATGCATGTGTGATGACGCTTGTTCTACGGTTCAGCCTACTTCTGTCGCTAGCGCTTCTTCTCGTCTGTCCTGCTACTAACCCAATGTGCTGCTGCTTGCTGCCTTGGGGTAAATAGGCCATTCTGTTGCTTCTGTGATCGGCGAGTGTTCATTGCATGCTTGTGTGTCGTTGTGCTCTGACCGCTTGTTTTTTTGTGTATTTCATAGGTTGTACGATCTCTTCTATCGCTGCATCATTCAACTCATTACGGTTTTATTGTTTCCTTTCTACTACATTTGTGTGTGTTTTACTTTCAGTATATTCTATGTCATGTTGTCTGCCTTAGTGATCTTTTAAATATTTGTATGTCATGCTGATCGTTTAAATGTTTCGGATATGGTCAGTATCGTGCTACTTAGATCTCGTGTATGTGTGTGAGCAATATCATTGAATTTCTCCTGAGATCTCTCTAGACCATTCCAAATGTATTTTAGTTTGGTGTTTGTATTAACTAGCAGAAGAAGGGATGCAACTCGAAAGAATTTGAGATGTATAAACATGAAAGCACTAAAGTTTGCTCGAAGCAAAGATGTCTAGCCTAGATACATATGGCAAGAATCTTTAGAGGTTCACTTATTTTCAGCTACTATTGAGATGTATACTTGCCCATAGGTCACAACGCATGAAGTTACTTCCTTTTGGTTTTGATTTTGAAATATATGTGTCATAGGTCACAACTGACGAAGTTACTTCCTTTTGGTGAAGGTTTGAATATCACCATATCTTGACTGAGAGGCAGACATTTTGGAAGGTTCTCGTCTCTATAGATTAGTTGACAGGATGAAAATTTAAGTTTATTGAAGCTCTTCTTTAGAAGGCGGGGGTCTGCTTTGGTTTCTTGCTATTTGCCTTTCTCTTAAAGTACTTGATTGGATGCATCTGGCAGCTTATAAATCAATAATTTTGATGGTTCTACTTTTTAAATTTATAACTCTTAGGCTTTTCTCTTAAAAATAACATGAGTTATTTTTTAGGGGAAATAGCTTTTGTTCACTTAATAAATCATGTTTGTTATAATTAGTTCTGCTATATCAAAAAGTAGTGCCTCGTGCCGGGTAGCATCCATGTTGATATTTCTCCATGCCTTCTTCACCTCAATAGATTGCCTTCCATCTAACAGTGCTACTATTCTTGATCATAAAATCTCATATTGTTCTAATTTTACTAGATGAAGCTACAATGGTTGGCTATTGTTCTTGATCATAAGATCTCATATTGTTCTAATTTTACTAGATGAAGCTAGAATGGTTAACATATGTAGTGCAGGTTTTTAGTTTGTTATATTGAACATGCCTGCTGTTCTTGCTCATATGATTTTGTATCCTATACATGCCTTTAGGCTACTAGAGTTTCACTATTGTTTAATTTAGGAAGAGTAGATTGATCCATTATCAAGGGCAGCATGAATTTTACGTGATTCAGCACCTTCATTAAGTTCCCCTTCTTTTAGCATATTAGTTGCTACCTGAGATAGTACCAAGCATGATCTTTGGTTTGCCATGTACAACACCGTGCAGTCATTTTATTAAGTTAGCATTTGTAATTTTGCATTTATATGGTTCATGTGCAAGTTAAACACGTCTGTCCAGTAATACTAATATTAAGTTTATAATGTTGGCACAGTCTATTATTGCCGTTATCTTCTTGGGAGTACTTGAGAAGGCGTGGCTGGGAATGCAGGGACACGCCATGGCAGAGACGCGTGGTCGGCAGGAGGAGTCAGGGAGGCATGAAGGTGGACATGTGGATGTTATCTTGGCATTGACACATTTCATTCCACCGATGCTGCATACCAAGGTTAGTGAATGACATCATGGCCTTAGATGCCCTGTCTAATTCTTGCTTGAATTTTTGGTTTTCTATGCTTGGATATATGTTTAGTTCCCACATTGTTTTTCTCATGTGGAGTTGAAACCACATTTCGTCACCCCAGGAGCCTACATAGCTCCGCCACTGACGGCTTTTACAGTCGGTTTACCGTGTCATCTATTTAGAATCAAGCAAATTTGGGCCTCTAAAAAACAATCAGGTTGATATAGTAATTTTGACAAGACGAGAGACTATAATTTTTCTGTGTTTTCCTCTCATTAATTTTGAAAACCTTTGACATGAAAATGTTTCCTGTCTTTTGGTCTAACTTGTCGTAATTTTGTCTCATGGATCCATCTATATGAGAACCTTCTAAGTGGAAGTCAAATGGTGGAGCCTCAGTATGTTTTTTTAAGTTAAGTTGAAAAGTTTTTACATGATATTTGAACTGAAACTTAACTATGTCATGACTGGTACTTCATTTGAGACTCTTGGCTAAGTATAGATACAACGACCAGACCTTCTCTGTCTTGATTCTTAATGGCTTCTTCGTTTTAGTCTCCATCTACACGTGCAATCAATAATTTTGCTAGAGATGTCTGTATAATTGTATTACGCATTGTTTTTCTGCTATATGTAAATAACACTTACCTTGGTTTTGGCGGTGGTGGTGCAGGATTCGTTGGAAGCCACACAGGTGATACATCTCCAACATATCTATAATTTTTGATTGCTCCATGCTATATTATCTACTGTTTTGGACATTATTGGGCTTTATTATCCACTTTTATATTATTTTTGGGACTAACCTATTAACCGGAGGCCCAAACCAGAATTGCTGTTTTTTTGCCTATTTTAGGGTTTCGAAGAAAAGGAATATCAAACGGAGTCCAAACGGAATGAAACCTTCGGGAACGTGATTTTTGGAACGAACAAGATCCAGGAGACTTGGACCCTACGTCAAGCAACCAACAGGGAGGCCACGAGGTAGGGGGGCGCGCCAACCCCCCCCCCCCCCAGGCGCACCCTCCACCCTCGTGGGCCCCCTGTTGCTCCACTGACGTACTTCTTCCTCCTATATATACCTACGTACCCCCAAACAATCAGATACGGAGCCAAAACCCTAATTCCACCGCTGTAACTTTCTGTATCCATGAGATCCCATCTTGGGGCCTGTTCCGGAGCTCCGCCGGAGGGGGCATCTATCACGGAGGGCTTCTACATCAACACCATAGCCTCTCCGATGAAGTGTGAGTAGATTACCTCAGACCTTCGGGTCCATAGTTATTAGCTAGATGGCTTCTTCTCTCTTTTTGGATCTCAATACAAAGTTCTCCCCCTCTCTTGTGGAGATCTATTCGATGTAATCTTCTTTTGCGGTGTGTTTGTTGAGACCGATGAATTGTGGGTTTATGATCAAGTTTATCTATGAACAATATTTGAATCTTCTCTGAATTCTTTTATGTATGATTGGTTATCTTTGCAAGTCTCTTCGAATTATCAGTTTGGTTTGGCCTACTAGATTGATCTTTCCTGCAATGGGAGAAGTGCTTAGCATTGGGTTCCATCTTGCGGTGTCCTTTCCCAGTGACAGTAGGGGCAGCAAGGCACGTATTGTATTGTTGCCATCGAGGATAAAAAGATGGGGTTTTATCATATTGCATGAATTTATCCCTCTACATCATGTCATCTTGCTTAAGGTGTTACTCTGTTCTTATGAACTTAATACTCTAGATGCATGTTGGATAGCGGTCGATGTGTGGAGTAATAGTAGTAGATGCAGGCAGGAGTCGGTCTACTTGTCTCGGACGTGATGCCTATATACATGATCATACCTAGATATTCTCATAACTATGCTCAATTCTGTCAATTGCTCAACAGTAATTTGTTCACCCACCGTAAAATACTTATGCTCTTGAGAGAAGCCACTAGTGAAACCTATGGCCCCCGGGTCTATCTTCATCATATTAATCTTCCAATACTTAGTTGTTTTCATTTCCTTTTATTTTACTTTGCATCTTTATCATAAAAATACCAAAAATATTATCTTATCATATCTATCAGATCTCACTCTCGCAAGTGACCGTGTAGGGATTGGCAACCCCTTATCGCGTTGGTTGCGAGGATTTATTTGTTTTGTGTAGGTGCGAGGGACTCGAGCATAGCCTCCTACTGGATTGATACCTTGGTTCTCAAAAACTGAGGGAAATACTTACGCTACTTTGCTGCATCACCCTTTCCTCTTCAAGGGAAAATCAACGTAGTGCTCAAGAGGTAGCAAGAAGGATTTCTGGCACTGTTGCCGGGGAGGTCTACACAAAAGTCAACATACCAAGTACCCATCACAAACCCTTATCTCCCGCATGACATTATTTGCCATTTGCCTCTCATTTTCCTCTCCCCCACTTCACCCTTGTCGTTTTATTCACCCTCTCTCTCTCTATCCTCCCTCCCTTTCTCTATTTGCCTCTTTTTTCCTTTTGTACTTTCTGCTGTTATGTCTGAAATTGGGGAAATTATTGTCGACATGGACAATAATAATATCATGAAAAATTCTGATGCTCCTGCTGAAGAACCCCCTATCTTACATACAAAAAAAATTCTGTATTGGTAGTGGTAATATTATTGGAAAAGGAGTTATCCAAGATTTCTTTACTTGTGCCGGTGCTTTACCTTCTATGGGTAGTTCTATCCTTCATAGAACTAGTAGTCTTGTGGACGCTATTGCCATGCTTGTAGTTGAACTTGAAAGACAATTCATGCACATGCACCCTTGCATACAAAGGATTTTCCTAGAATTTTCTAATATTGGGCATTCTTCTGTAAAGCGTGCCGCTACTATCTTTTTGGCCCATGAGTTCAGATTCATAATAAAAGAGGCCAAAGAAATCTCTGCACATTATAGGGTGGACACTTGTCGTCCTCCCATAGAGGCTATCCTTTTTTATCAAGAAGAAATAATGCGCTTTCAATCTCTAGACTATGTTGCTTTCAATGAAAATCTTAGAAAAAGGGTTCCTCCCAATGTTTTAGTTGATAGAATTTCTGAACTTAATGATGATTTGGCCATTCGAAATAATGAACTAGGATATTCTCTTGAGTATAGGCTCACAAAGTTCTGTCAAAAAATGCTTATAATGATGAATTGGTTGTGCAATACGAAGGGCCAAAGGAGGAACCTATACCTCCCAAAGTTGATCTTGGGGACTTCTGTCCCATTAAATTTTTCCCTTTTGATTACTTTTGGTTTCCTCAAAGAAAACTTGCTGCCGAACTTAGAGAATATGAAAGGAGTTTTAATGATCTATCTTACTATTATGGCAATACCTAGATCTATCCTTGCTCTTATGCCTAGCTAGGGGCATTAAACGATAGCGCTTGTTGGGAGGCAACCCAATTTTATTTTTATTCCTTGCTTTTTGATCCTGTTTAGTAATAAATAATTTATCTAGCCTCTCTTTTGGTTGTTTTTTGTGTTTAATTAGTATTTTTTCCAAGTAGAATCGTTGGGAAGACTTGGGGGAAGTCTTTTTAATCTTGCTGTAAAAACAGAAACTTTAGCGCTCACGAGAACTGATGCCATTTTTATTTGGAAAGTTCTATTTAGTTAATTCTTTTTGAAGATGATTAATAGACAAATTCCTCACGTCCAGCAATTTATTTTAGAATTTTTGGGGTTCCAGATATTGCGCTAGCTACAGATTACTACAGATTGTTCTGTTTTTGACAGATTCTGTTTTTCGTGTGTTGTTTGCTTATTTTGATGAATCTATGGCTAGTAAAATAGTTTATAAACCATACATAAGTTGGAATACAGTAGGTTTAACACCAATATAAATAAATAATGTGTTCATTACAGTACCTTGAAGTGGTCTTTTGTTTTCTTTCGCTAACGGAGCTCACGAGATTTTCTACTTTAAGTTTTGTGTTGTGAAGTTTTCAAGTTTTGGGTAAGGATTTGATGGATTATGGAACAAGGAGTGGCAAGAGCCTGAGCTTGGGGATGCCCATGGCACCCCCAAGATAATCTAAGGACACCTAAAAGCCAAAGCTTGGGGATGCCCCGGAAGGCATCCCCTCTTTCGTCTACTTCTATAGGTAACTTTACTTGGAGCAGTGGCAGCGTTCTTTTGAGAAGATGTTGTCGTTTATATGGTCTTCAAACATTCCCCAGTTTGTTTTCAAGTATGACATAAGTGCTATACTCAACAAGCATTCCTGTGAAGCTCTCTGTAGTGGCCCAGTTTCCACTCTTAAGCTCCTGCCTGCATCTGACTCCTCGATCAGCTTTGCTCCGGATGTGCCAACTGCTACTATTAAAAGGCCAGTTGCTCAAGCTCTCTACTTTGATGATCTGGATGACCCAGTTTCTGAAACCTTTGAATTTTCTACTGTGCCTGAGGTATCTCTAAAGCGAGCAAGGAAGTCTCAAGCCTCAAGAATTATTGTTGATACTGAGGTTCGGCGCAGTGCACGTCTGAGCGCTCTCCGTGATGGCTACCGCAAAGTTTCTCCCAAGAAGTCTCATACTTTGAAGAAGCGCAAGGCCAGCAACTCCCAGTCTGAAAACAGTTCTTCTGTGCCACCACCAACTACTATTGCAGATCTCCAACGCATTGGCGCCCGTCTCCGCATTGCACCTGAGAAGATCTCTACGGATAAGCTTGTTGCTGATCCGGCCAAGTCCAGCAGCAGCCGGGGTTCTGATGATTAGTTACTTCCTGCAGGGTTTTGGTCTATGGCGTACCGCCATTTATCTTTCTTTTCTTGTTGAGAACTATGTTATGCTTGTCTGCTGTGTGGGTCGGTGTAGGTCATTGAGTGGCCTATTTACTATGCTTTTACTTTTGGTTTGTAATGAATCAGACAAGATTTAAGGAGTGGAAGGTGCTATGTTGGAATGTTCGTGGCCTCAATACTGAAGCACGTCAGCTTGCAGTTAGGCAGAAGATCGATGAAAGTGGTTGTTCTGTTTTCTGTCTTCAGGAAACTAAATGCATGCAAATGGATCAATGATTCATTAGGAAGTTTTACCCGAGGCGTTTTGATAAATTTGTACGTACCTTCAGCTGGTGCGTCGGCTGGGATGGTGGTCGTTTGGAATTCATCCTTTTTCATAGGTTCTTTAATCGAGTCCAAATCCTATGGGATAATTGTGGAGTTTAAATCCAAACATACCTCAGAAACTTGGTCTCTAGTCTCTGTTTATGGCCCGTGTCAAGGCCCTGCCCGTGATGAATTTGTTCAATGGTTATATAATCTTGATATTCAGTTCGGTCAGAACTAGCTGCTTTTGGGTGATTTCAACTTCATGAGATCGTTGGAGAACCGCAATCTTCTGGGAGGTGATGTTAACGATATCTTCTTGTTTAATGAGATAATTGGTCATTTGGGATTTGTTCAGTTTCCAATCAAGGGGCGTCAATATACTTGGTCGAATATGCAAACCTCACCTCTTCTAGAACAGATAGATTGGTGTTTCACTTCTGTTACTTGGACATCAGACCACCCCAACACAATGGTTTTTCCACTTGCACGCACTGCCTCCGACCATGTGCCGTGCGTGGTCTCGATTGCCACTTCTATCCCCAAGGCAAAGGTTTTCCGCTTTGAGAATTATTGGATGGATTTGCCCGGGTTTGCTGACTGTGTTGCTGAAGTTTGGAATAGGCCAGTGGTAAAATCATCGATTGCATTAACAATTTCAGCTAAGTTTAAGTACCTCCGATATGCTCTCAAGAAATGGCATTTAAACCTGTCCATAGTCAAAGCTTTAATTGCTGATTGTAATAAAGTGATTATTTTCCTGGATAATCTAGAGGAAATTAGGCCTTTGAGTTGGCCGGAGTTTAATTTCCGTAGAATTGTTAAATTGCATCTTGAGGATATCTTACATTGGCAATTTATCTATTGGAAGCAGCGTTGCACGATCAGAAACATAAAAGTTGGAGAAGAGAATTAAATTTTTTTTCATGCCATGGCTACGGAAAGATTCCGTAGGAATACTATCTCCTCGATCAAGTCTGTGGAGGGGGATGTGGTCACGGACCATCAACAGTTGGCGGGAATGTTCTGGGCTGATTTTAATCAGCGAATGGGCCAATCAAAAGGCATTCAGATGGGTTTTGATCTAGACACATTAATTACCCGAATTGATGGGCTAGAGGAGTTGTCTTTACCATTCACTGATTCTGAGGTGGATACGGTAATTAAGAATATGCCTACTGATCGTGCTCCCGGACCAGACGGCTTTACTGGGCTTTTCTTAAAGAAATGCTGGCCTATTTTGAAGGAGGACTTTATGAAACTTGTGCAGGAATTCTATGAGGGAAAATGTAATTTGGAGTGTCTCAACACATCTCTTATCACCCTTATTCCGAAGAAGCTAAGCCCTGAATATGTTGGCGATTTTAGGCCCATGTCTTTGACTAATACTTGTTTAAAGTTCTTAACCAAACTTTTGGCAAATTGTCTTCAGGGTGTGATCCTTAAATGTATCCACCGCAACCAATATGGGTTTCTATGGTGTCGATCCATACAGGACTGCCTGGCGTGGTGTTTTGAATACATTCACCAATGCAAAGCTTCCAAGAGGCCTATCATTCTTCTTAAGCTTGACTTCACAAAGGCGTTTGACACCATTGAGCATGAGCTGATTCTTAGGGTTTTGAAATGTAAGGGATTTGATGATCGTTGGACAAGTTGGATTGACAGCATTCTGTCCACAGGCTCCTCTTCGGTTCTTTTGAATGGAGTGCCTGGTAACCACTTTTTTTGTCGATCAGGTGTTCGCCAAGGTGATCCGCTATCTCCCTTACTCTTTGTGATCGCGGTGGACTTACTTCAATCGGTTGTAAATGAGATGTGCTCCAGGAATATTCTCACCTTGCCTATCCCAACTACATCGATGGACTATCCGATCGTACAGTATGCTGACGATACACTCATCGTTCTTCCTGCTATTGATAGCCAGCTCATTGCATTCAAACAAATGCTTGAAGTCTTTGCCAAATCAACCGGACTAAGGGTGAATTTCAGTAAGTCCTCTTTGATACCCATCAATATGACTGATGACGAGGGCACGCGTGTTGCTGCCTTGCTTGGATGTGATGTTGGTTCCATGCCATTCACTTACCTGGGCCTACCAATGGGTACTTCCCAGCCAACAATTTATGATATGTTGCCTTTGGTGGATCGTATTGAGAGACGATTATCTGCATCCTCTAGTCTCTTGAATCAAGGAAGCCGGCTCCACCTTTTACAGTCTGTCCTTAGTTCTATGCCAATATATTTCTTGTGCACCCTTTCGCTACCGCAGGGTATCTTGAAGCAGATTGAGCGGATTATGCGACAATGCTTGTGGAGAGGGAACACGGATACGCCTCGGCAATCTTTGGCAGCTTGGGACTTGGTATGTCCAAAATCTTTTGGTGGTCTGGGAGTTATGGACTTGAGCGTTCAAAACGATGCACTGCTCATCAAACATCTTTTTAAGTTCTTCAATAAGATGGATGTACCATGGGTATCTCTTATTTGGGACACTTATTACGCCTCTACGCCCCCCCCCCAAGTCACGCAAAGCTGTGGTTCTTTCTGGTGGAGAGATGTTTTCAAGCTGTATGATAAGTATTGCAAGTTGGCAGTCCCACTAGTTCGATCGGGGGATACGGTGATCTTCTGGCTTGACCGTTGGCAACTTGGCAACAATACGGTTAGCATGCAACATCAGTTTCCGAGGCTCCACTCCTTTGTGATCGACGACACTCTAACAGTCAAGGATATTCTGGAGCTACCAGACTCAACTGACAATCTCCATCTGCCACTGTCTGCTCAGGCCTTTGAGGAGTTTAATCAACTTCAGGCGTTGCTTACTATGGTTAATCTTCAAGATGGGCAAAATGATGTCTGGAAATGGCCTTCCAAGTCTGGGGACTACCAGTCCAGGATTTATTACTTGTCATGCTTTTCGGACACAATGGTTGATCCCATATTCAGGTGGATTTGGAAATGTTCTTGTACTCTGAAGTTTAAGGTTTTTGGGTGGCTCCTTTTGATGGATCGCCTAAACACTAGAGACATGATGCAGCGGCGGCATTGGATTATCCAGGATGACACTTGTGTTCTATGTCACTTGGCATCACATGAGGACAGAACCCATCTCTTCTTCGCTTGCAATTTTAGCCAGCGTATCTGGAACTACCTGGGTATTTCATGGAATCCTCAACCAAACCAGACCACTTATGACATGGCTTCTGATGCTAGGAGGGATTTTGGACATCCTTTTTTCTCTGAGATAGTGTTCACTGCCACTTGGAATATTTGGACACAAAGAAATGGGAAGATCTTCAGGAATGAATCACCTTCTTTCAGGGCATGGAGGAGGAATTTTTTGCATGACATTTCTCTTTTAGCACATAGAATCAAATGTAAATATAGGAATAGTCTAATCTCTTGGATAGCTTCCTTACCCTAATCATTTCTTTTGTAAGTATTACTCTCTCCTCCTCTCTCTTAACTTTGTAACTTTGTACACTTTGGCTCTGTGGTTTAATAAAAGACTGTGAGGCTGTTGCCTTGCAGTACATAGTCAAAAAAAACTTTACTTGGAGCTATATTTTTATTCACCACATGATATGTGTTTTGCTTGGAGCGTCTTGTATGATTTGAGCCTTTATTTGTTAGTTTTACACAATCATCTTTGCTGCACACACCTTTTGAGAGAGACACACGTGATTCAGAAATTATTAGAATACTCTATGTGCTTCACTTATATCTTTTGAGTTATATAGTTTTGCTCCAGTACTTCACTTATATCTTTTAGAGCACGGTGGTGGATTTGTTTTATAGAAACTATTGATCTCTCATGATTCACTTAGATTATTTTTGAGAGTCTTAAATAGCATGGTAATTTGCTTAAATAATCCTAATATGCTAGGTATACTAGATTAATAATAAAATTCTCTTATGAGTGTGTTGAATACTATGAAAAGTTTGAAACTTGATAATTGTTTTGAGATATGGAGATGGTGATATTAAAGTTGTGCTAATTGAGTAGTTGTGAATTTGAGAAATAGTTGTGTTGAAGTTTGTGATTCCCGTAGCATGCACGTATGGTGAGCCGTTATGTGATGAAGTCAGAGCATGATTTATTTATTGATTGTCTTCCTTATGAGTGGCGGTCGGGGGCGAGCGATGGTCTTTTCCTACCAATCTATCCCCCTAGGAGCATGCGCGTAATACTTTGCTTTGATAACTTGTAGATTTTTGCAATAAGTATGTGAGTTCTTTATGACTAATATTGAGTCCATGGATTATACGCACTCTCACCCTTCCACCATTGCTAGCCTCTCTAATACCGTGCACCATTCGTCGTTATCATACACCCACCATATACCTTCCTCAAAACAGCCACCATACCTACCTATTATGGCATTTCCATAGCCATTCCGAGATATATAGCCATGCAACTTTCCACCATTCCGTTTATTATGACACACTCCATCATTGTCATCTTGCTTTGCATGATCATGTAGTTGACATCGTATTTGTGGCAAAGCCACCGTTCATAATTCTTCCATACATGTCACTCATGAGTCATTGCATATCCCGGTACACCGCCGGAGGCATTCATATCATTGTTGAGGAAATCGTTAACTGGTAGCTGCTCGGTTGGCTAGCGAGTAGGGGATTAATCGGCTAATCGGCAAGTTAATCAGCCATTTAATCAATTAATCAGATGATTTTTCGGTTTATCGGCTACTCGGTGACCCTATGAGTAGGGATTAATCGGCCAGTTAACTGGTTAATCGGATGAATTCTTGAACAGGGATTCATATAGAGTCATATCTTGTTCTAAGTATTGAGTTGTAATTCATGAGTTGTAAGAAAATAAAAGTGTGATGATCATCATTATTAGAGCATTGTCCCGGTGAGGAAAGGATGATGGAGACTATGATTCCCCCACAACTCAGGATGAGACTCCAGACGAAAAATAATAATAAAAAGAGGCCATGAAAAAGAAAAGGCCCAAATAAAAAAATATGAGAGAAAAAGAGAGAAGGGACAATGCTACTATCCTTTTACCACACTTGTGCTTCAAAGTAGCACCATGATCTTCATCATAGAGAGTCTCCTATGTTATCACTTTCATCTACTAGTGGGAATTTTTCACTATAGAACTTGGCTTGTATATTCCAATGATGGGCTTCCTCAAAATGCCCTAGGTCTTCGTGAGCAAGCAAGTTGGATGCACACCCACTTAGTTTCTTTTTGAGCTTTCATATACTTATAGCTCTAGTGCATCCGTTGCATGGCAATCCCTACTCACTCACATTGATATCTATTGATGGGCATCTCCATAGCCCGTTGATACGCCTAGTTGATGTGAGACTATCTTCTCCTTTTTGTCTCCTCCACAACCACCATTCTATTCCACCTAAAGTGCTATGTCCATGGCTCACGCTCATGTATTGCGTGAAGATTGAAAAAGTTTTGAGAATGTCAAAAGTATGAAACAATTGCTTGGCTTGTCATCAGGGTTGTGCATGATTTAAATACTTTGTGTGGTGAAGATAGAGCATAGCAAGACTATATGATTTTGTAGAGATAACTTTCTTGGACCATGTTATTTTGAGAAGACATAATTGCTTAGTTAGTATGCTTGAAGTATTATTATTTTTATGTCAATATTAAACTTTTGTATTGAATCTTTCGGATCTGAATAATCATGCCACAATTAAGAAGAATTACTATGAAATTATGCCTAGTAGCATTCCACATCAAAAAATCTGTTCCATGCTATATTATCTACTGTTTTGGACATTATTGGGCTTTATTATCCAGTTTTATATTATTTTTGGGACTAACCTATTAACCGGAGGCCCAGCCCAGAATTGCTGGTTTTTGCCTATTTTAGGGTTTCGAAGAAAAGGAATATCAAATGGAGTCCAAACGGAATGAAACCTTCGGGAACGTGATTTTTGGAACGAACAAGATCCAGGAGACTTGGACCCTACGTCAAGGCCACGAGATAGGGGGTGCGCCTACCCCCCTAGGCGCGCCCTCCACCCTCTTGCGCCCCCTGTTGCTCCACCGACGTACTTCTTCCTCCTATATATACCTACGTACCCCCAAACGATCAGATACGGAGCCAAAACCCTAATTCCACCGCCGTAACTTTCTGTATCCACGAGATCCCATCTTGGGGCCTGTTCCCGAGCTCCGCCGGAGGGGGCATCGATCACGGAGGGGTTCTACATCAGCACCATAGCCTCTCCGATGAAGTGTGAGTACGTTACCTCAGACCTTCGGGTCCATAGTTATTAGCTAGATGGCTTCTTCTCTCTTTTTGGATCTCAATACAAAGTTCTCCCCCTCTCTTGTGGAGATCTATTCGATGTAATCTTCTTTTGCGGTTTTTTTGTTGAGACCGATGAATTGTGGGTTTATGATCAAGTTTATCTATGAACAATATTTGAATCTTCTCTGAATTCTTTTATGTATGATTGGTTATCTTTGCAAGTCTCTTCAAATTATCAGTTTGGTTTGGCATACTAGATTGATCTTTCTTGCAATGGGAGAAGTGCTTAGCTTTGGGTTCAATTTTGCGATGTCCTTTCGCAGTGACAGTAGGGGCAGCAAGGCATGTATTGTATTGTTGCCATCGAGGATAACAAGATGGTTTTTTTATCATATTGCATGAATTTATCCCTCTACATCATGTCATCTTGCTTAAGGCGTTACTCTATTCTTATGAACTTAATACTCTAGATGCATGCTGGATAGCGGTCGATGTGTGGAGTAATAGTAGTAGATGCAGGCAGGAGTCGGTCTACTTGTCTCGGGCGTGATGCCTATATACATGATCATACCTAGATATTCTCATAACTATGCTCAATTCTGTCAATTGCTCAACAGTAATTTGTTCACCCACTGTAAAATACTTATGCTCTTGAGAGAAGCCACTGGTGAAACCTATGGCCCCCGGGTCTATCTTCATCATATTAATCTTCCAATACTTAGTTATTTTCATTGCCTTTTATTTTACTTTGCATCTGTATCATAAAAATACCAAAAATATTATCTTATCATATCTATCAGATCTCACTCTCGCAAGTGACCGCGTAGGGATTGACTACCCCTTATCGCGTTGGTTGCAAGGATTTATTTGTTTTGTGTAGGTGTGAGGGACTGCTACGTCTTGAGCTTGCGTTGGTTTTCCCCGAAGAGGAAGGGATGATACAGTAGAGTAGCGTAAGTATTTGAGAACCAAGGTATCAATCCAGTAGGAGCCCACGCTCAAGTCCCTCGTACCTGCACAAAGCGATAGCTACTTGCAACCAACGCGATTAGGGGTTGTCAAGCCCTTCACGGTCACTTACGAGAGTGAGATCTGATAGATATAATATTTTTGGTATTTTTGGTATAAAGATGCAAAGTAAAAAGTAAAAGCAAAGTAAAAAAGCAAAACAAGATTAAAGTGATGGAGATTGATATGATGAGAATAGACCCGGGGGCCATAGGTTTCACTAGTGGCTTCTCTCAAGAGCATAAGTATTCTATGGTGGGTGAACAAATTACTGTTGAGCAATTGACAAAATTGAGCATAGTTATGAGAATATATAGGCATGATCATGTATATAGGCATCACGTCCGTGACAAGTAGATCGAAACGATTCTGCATCTACTACTATTACTCCACTCATCGACCGCTATCCAGCATGCATCTAGAGTATTAAGTTAAAAATAGAGTAACGCCTTAAGCAAGATGACATGATGTAGAGATATAAATTCATGCAATATGAAATAAACCCCATCTTGTTATCCTCGATGGCAACGATACAATACGTGCCTTGCTGCCCCTTCTGTCACTGGGTAAGGACACCGCAAGATCGAACCCAAAGCTAAGCACTTCTCCCATGGCAAGAACTACCAATCTAGTTGGCCAAACCAAACGGATAATTCGAAGAGACTTGCAAAGATAACCAATCATACATAAAAGAATTCAGAGAAGATTCAAATATTATTCATAGATAGACTTGATCATAGACCCACAATTCATCGGTCTCAATAAACACACCTCAAAAAGAAGATTACATCGAATAGATCTCCACAAGAGAGGGGGAGAACTTTGTATTGAGATTCAAAGAGAGAGAAGAAGCCATCTAGCTACTAACTATGGACCCGAAGGTCTGAGGTAAACTACTCACACTTCATCGGAGGGGCTAGGATGATGTAGAAGCCCTCCGTGATGACAGCCCTCTTCCAGCGGAGCTCCGGAACAGGCCCCAAGATGGGATCTCGTGGATACAGAAAGTTGCGGCGGTGAAATTATGTTTTTTGCTCCTGTTCTGATGGTTTGGGGGTACGTGTGTATATATAGGAGGAAGAAGTACGCCGGAGGAGCAATGAGGGGCCCACGAGGCAGGGGGCATGCCCTAGGGGGGGCGCGCCCCCCGCCCTCGGGTCTGCCTCTTTTGTTCCTTGGAGCAGGGTCCAAGTCTCCTGGATCACGTTCGGTGAGAAAATCACATTCTCGAAGACTTTATTCCGTTTGGACTCCGTTTGATATTCTGTTTATCCGAAACACTGAAATAGCCAAAAAAACAGCAATTCTGGGCTGGGCCTCCGGTTAATAGGTTAGTCCCAAAAATAATATGAAAGTGGAAAATAAAGCCCAATATAGTCCAAAACAGTAGATAATATAGCACGGAGCAATCAAAAATTATAGATACGTTGGAGACGTATCAGGGACTCGCGCGTAGCCTCCTACTGGATTGATACCTTGGTTCTCAAAAACTGAGGGAAATACTTACGCTACTTTGCTGCATCACCCTTTCCTCTTCAAGGGAAAACCAACGCAGTGCTCAAGAGGTAGCAACAGGTCACCCGAGAAGAAGAGGAGAATGCTCTAAAGAGAGGAAATGATAAGTTTTGTTGTTTTGTTTTAAGAGCAAGGGAGTTGATATGTAGTCTCCTGACTTATTTGTATTAATTCTACTATGTTTATGGCCAAAGCACTCATGATTTTATAGACACGTATATTTTTAAACAGAAGCCTATGTATTTTTTGCTCAAACAGTCACCGGAAAGTGCACATATTTTCAATGCGTACATGATTTAAAATGGGTCTTTGTGAAAATGGTAGCAAATATTTTGTGCTATCAACTTAAAATGTGTATATACATCTCATTGTAGACAAAAATCAACCATGTTTCCTATTAAATGTGATTGAGCCATGGATATTTTTTTCCTCATGCACATGGATTTAGGGTGCCTCTGCGCCATTTGGCGCAACAAGCCCTGTTTTCCCTAACTAATAAGAGATTAAATTTGTTGTCATATGTGCTTGTCCGTAACAAAATCTACTAAACCATGGATTTCTTTTCGTCGCTAACTTGGAATCATTAGGTCTCTGCACCATTTGGCGCAACGGGTTTCACAACATGATAACCATATTGCAATATAGAATTCTACTACAAATATTGAATAGGTCCTTGCAAAATGAAACTATTTTCATCGACAACATGGCTTTAGCGGGTCTCTGCGCCAGTTGGCGCAATGGGTCAACTAGTTACTGAATAAAGTCATGACCTCTCCAAATCCACCTCTATAATTATCACAATAAGATTCAACATCCTCCAAAATAGTGGGATCATCACTTCCTAAAGTTGACACTCTTCCAAACTCACTTTCATCGATATAATCATCATAAATAGGAGGCATTCTATCATCAAAATAAATTTGCTCATCAAAACTTGGGGGACAAAAAATATCATCTTCATCAAACATAGCTTCCCCAAGCTTGTGGCTTTGCATATCATTAGCATCATGGATATTCAAGGAATTCATACTAACAACATTGCAATCATGCTCATCATTCAAATATTTAGTGCCAAACATTCTAATGCATTCTTCTTCTAGCACTTGAGCACAATTATTGGAATCCTAATTCTCACGAAAGACATTAAAAAGATGAAGCATATGAGGTATCCTTAATTTCATTTTTTATAGTTTTCTTTTATAAACTAAACTAGTGATAAAACAAGAAACAAAAAGATTCGATTGCAAGATCTAAATATATACCTTCAAGCGCTAACCTCCCCGGCAACGGCGCCATAAAAGAGCTTGATGTCTACTACACAACCTTCTTGTAGACGTTGTTGGGCCTCCAAGTGCAGAGGTTTGTAGGACAGTAGCAAATTTCCCTCAAGTGGATGACCTAAGGTTTATCAATCCGTGGGAGGCGTAGGATGAAGATGGTCTCTCCCAAACAACCCTGCAACCAAATAACAAAGAGTCTCTTGTGTCCCCAACACACGCAATACAATGGTAAATTGTATAGGTGCACTAGTTCGACGAAGAGGTGGTGATACAAGTGCAATATGGATGGTAGATATAGGTTTTTGTAATTTGAACATATAAAAACAGCAAGGTAACTAATGGTAAAAGTGAGCACAAACGGTATTGCAATGCTAGTAAACAAGGCCTAGGGTTCATACTTTCACTAGTGCAAGTTCTCTCAACAATAATAACACAATTGGATCATATAACTATCACTCAACATGCAACAAAGAGTCACTCCAAAGTCACTAATAGCGGAGAACAAACGAAGAGATTATTGTAGGGTACGAAACCACCTCAAAGTTATCCTTTCTGATCGATCTATTTAAGAGCCCGTAGTAAAATAACACGAAGCTATTCTTTTCGTTCAATCTATCATAGAGTTCGTACTAGAATAACACCTTAAGAAACAAATCAACCAAAACCCTAATGTCACCTAGATACTCCAATGTCACCTCAAGTATCCGTGGGTATGATTATATGATATGCATCACACAATCTCAGATTCATCTATTCAACCAACACAAAGTACTTCAAAGAGTGCCCCAAAGTTTCTACCGGAGAGTCAAGACGAGAACGTATGCCAGCCCTATGCATAAGTTCACGAGGTCACGGAACTCGCAAGTTGATCACCAAAACATACATCAAGTGGATCACATGATATCCCATTGTCACCACAGATAAGCACGTGCAAGACATACATCAAATGTTCTCAAATCCTCAAAGACTCAATCCGATAAGATAACTTCAATGGGAAAACTCAATTCATCACAAGAGAGTAGAGGGGGAGAAACATCATAAGATCCAACTATAATAGCAAAGCTCGCGATACATCAAGATCGTATCACCTCAAGAACACGAGAGAGAGAGAGAGAGAGATCAAACACATAGCTACCGGTACATACCCTCAGCCCCGAGGGAGAACTACTCCCTCCTCATCATGGAGAGCGCCGGGATGATGAAGATGGCCACCGGAGAGGGATTCCACACTCCGGCAGGGTGCCAGAAGGAGTCTAGATTGGTTTTCGGTGGCTACGGAGGCTTCTGGCGACGGAACTCCCGATCTATTCTGCTCCTCGATGTTTTTAGGGTATATGGACATATATAGGCGAAAGAAGTCGGTCAGGGGAGCCACGAGAGGCCCACGAGGGTGGGGGCGCGCCTCCCTGCCTCATGCCTCCCTCAAAGCTTCCCTGACGTCTACTCCAAGTCGCATGGATTGCTTCCGTTCCAAAAATAAGTTTCGTGAAGTTTCAGGTCAATTGGACTCTGTTTGATTTTCCTTTTCTGCGATACTCTAAAATAAGGAAAAAACAAAAACTGGCACTAGGCTCTAGGTTAATAGGTTAGTCCCAAAAATCATATAAAATAGCATATAAATGCATATAAAACATCCAAGGTTGATAATATAATAGCATGGAACAATAAAAAATTATAGATATGTTGGAGACATATCAAATATCTTATGGAAAAGAAAGATGCTAAACCTAGACTTATTCAATGGGTTCTCTTCTTACAAGAATTTGATTTACATATCATTGATAGAAAAGGAGCTGAGAACCCAGTAGCTGATAATTTGTCTAGGCTTGAAAATTTGCCTGATGACCCACTACCTATTGATGATAGTTTTCTTGATGAGCAGTTAGCCGCAATAAATGTTGCTCAAAGTACTCCTTGGTATGCTGACTATGCTAATTACATTGTTGCTAAATATTTACCACCTAGATTTACTTACAAACAAAATAAAAAAATTCTTCTATGATTTAATACATTACTTTTGGGATGACCCACATCTTTATAAAGAAGGAGTAGATGGTATTATTAGACGTTGTGTACCTGAGCATGAACAGGGACAAATCCTACGGAAATGTCACTCCGAAGCTTATGGAGGGCATCATGCTGGAGATAGAACTGCTCATAAGGTATTGCAGTCGGGATTTTATTGGCCCACTCTCTTCAAGGATGCCCATAAGTTTGCCTTATCTTGTGATGAATGTCAAAGAATAGGTAATATCGGTAAGCGTCAAGAAATGCCTATGAATTATTCACTTGATGTTGAACCATTTGATGTTTGGGGATTTGATTACATGGGACCTTTTCCTTCCTCTAATGGGTATACACATATTTTGGTTGTTGTTGATTATGTTACTAAATGGGTAGAAGCTATTCCAACCAGTAGTGCTGATCACAACACCTCTACTAAAATGCTTAAGGAAGTTATTTTCCTGAGGTTTGGAGTCCCTAGATATTTAATGACTGATGGTGGCTCACACTTTATTCATGGTGCTTTTCGTAAAATGCTTGCCAAGTATGATGTTAACCATAGAATTGCATCACCTTATCATCCTCAGTCTAGTGGTCAAGTTGAACTTAGCAATAGAGAAATAAAATTAATTTTGCAAAAGACTGTCAATAGGTCCAGGAAGAATTGGTCTAAGAAATTAGATGATGCACTTTGGGCTTATAGAACAACATATAAAAATCCTATGGGTATGTCTCCTTATAAAATGGTTTATGGAAAAGCTTGTCATTTGCCTCTTGAGTTAGAACATAAAGCATATTGGGAAATCAAAGAACTCAATTATGATTTCAAACTTGCTAGTGAAAAGAGGTTATTTGATATTAGCTCTTTAGATGAATGGAGAACCCAAGCTTATGAAAATGCAAAATTATTCAAAGAAAAAGTAAAAATATGGCATGACAAAAGAATCCAAAAGCGTGAGTTTAAAGTAGGAGAATATGTTCTTTTGTACAACTCTCGTTTCAGATTCTTTGCAGGAAAACTCCTCTCAAAATGGGAAGGTCCCTATGTTATCGAGGAGGTTTACCTGTCCGGAGACATCAAATAAATAATTCCGAAGGTACTAACCTGAAGGTTGTCAATGGGCAACGAATAAAGCATTATATCTCAGGTACGCCTATTAATGTTGAAAGTAATGTTATCCGAACTTCGGCACCGAAAGAACACATAAAAGAGTCCTTCCGGAACACTCCAAAATCGTGAAAATAAGGAGGTACCTGATATGGTAAGTAAACAGACTCCGAAAAATCCACAAAAATATTTTTTATCAATTTTGTAATATTTTTTTTGGAAATAAAAAAACTTCCAGGATTGCCTGGCACGCCCAGGTGTGTTGTGCCCACCTCGGACACCTTCCGGACTCCATTTTTTTACCGTATGCTTGTCCTCCAAGATAAAAAAAATCTATATATGCTTCCCGAACCTGTTGATCACCGTATCGTGAAGAAATCCTCTGTTCTCTTTTCTTACTGTTTCCGGTCAGATTTATCAAGCCAGGCATCATGTCTTCCAGCTCCTCCAACAACATGGAAGAAGATGCTTGGTTGATGAAGATCGAGATGAAGCGGGAGGAGCCTATGGACACCGTCAAAGGAGACAAGGGCAAGAAAGCTACCATAGATCCATCCCCGGTGGCAGCACAAGCACTGTTGGCCGAGGAGGAGGAAGAAGATATCCTTAAGCCCTACCTTACTCAGCTTACTCTTGCTGGGATTGAAGCTTTTCGCGTCATTGAAATAGTTCGCATACAAAATAAGTATCTCACTCGCGAAAATATTCTGCATCAAGAGCATATCATCCATCTCCGGAGCATCATCCGTCGATTGGAGAATCCCTTGATCCTTAAAGACAGGATCGCTTCATCACCATCATCTTCTTCTTCATCACCAAAGGAGAATTGAGTATCGGGTATGGGCACTCCCCTTGGTGCTTCCGCCAAGCTTGGGGGAGGTGCCCCGGTATCGTATCACCCCACTATCCTTTTTTCTTTTACTTATTTTAGTTCTATCTTTTTGCTTTAGATGAATAAAAGTTTAGTTCGATCATTTCTTCTTTGAGAGTTTGCTTAGTGATCTATCCTTGTAATCATGTGCAAGTTATATAATAAAGTTAGTTCGAGCTTTTGCTTTCTTTACTTTCATATTGCAAATTAAAGAAAATAAATAAGAAAGAAAATGAGAAAGGAAATAAATAAAAGAAAGGAAGGAAATATCATGTACTAATCCTATGGTAGGCGATGACACCACATAAGGAAAAGTATAAGTAGAAAATTTTATTAGAGATTGACAAACATAGCATTAGTCAATGATGCAACTCATGAAAGAATCAATAAGGGAAGAGAATATTCACATATAAATATACTATCCTAGAAATCTTTTTTGATTGTGAGCCCTCATCAAAATATTATATGCCAAAATTGTTGATGTTGGACAAGGAAGACAACTTAATGATTTATGTTTGTTTATATTCACATAGAAGTCATATTGTCATAGATCCTTCAACATGTGGTGCTTGCCCCCTATCTTTTCTAGCCAAAAATTCCGCACTAAGTAGAGATACTACTTGTGCATCCAAAAACCCTTAAACCCAAATCTTATTTTCAAGTGTCCACCATACCTACCTAGGGATTGAGCAAGATCCCTCAAGTAAGTTGTCATCGGTGCAAAAAGGCAATAAAAATTTCTTCTAAGAGTGTGAGATCATTTAGTGTAAGAGAAAATTGAGTGTTGCACGAACTTGTGATGGTGAAGAATAAAAGCGGCAGACTGCATAATAAAGGTCGCTATTACAAGGGGCAACATAATGTGACGTTCTTTTGCACTAAGAGCTTGAGCATACAAACAAATAAGCGCATGGCAACCTCTGCTTCCCTCTGCGAAGGGCCTATCTTTTACTTTTATGTATTTACTTTTATGCAAAGAGTCAAAGTTTTCCTTCTATTCCTTTTTATTTTTCTCCTTTTGCAAGCATCATGTGGCGAGGAAAGATCTAGGCACATATGTCTAGTTGAATATAGATAGCATGAGTTATTAATGTTGACATCACCCTTGAGGTGAATATGTTGGGAGGCGAAACTATAAGCCCCTATCTTTCTATGTGTCCGGTTGAAACGTTTTGCTCATGTGTACGCGGTGAGTGTTAGCAATCATAGAAGACTATATGATGGTTGAGTATGTGGACTTGCCCAAAGGCTCCGATACATGACCCTTCCTGAAAAGATGATGAATTGTAGTTGCAAAGTTGACTGAGAACATAGTTTGTTGGTTTTTAATAGAGTTTTTGCTTTGTACTTCGATTGTGTGATGAATTGTTACTTATTCATGAGAAGTATATGATAAAAGTTCTATGATAAGAGTCCTATGTTTAATTTTATTGCTGTTATCAAAATCAACATGATGCTTCTATGTCCGTATTTTGTTTTTATCAACACCTCTCTCTCTCAAAGCATGTGGACATGTTTTTCGATTTCGGTTTTTGCTTGAGGACAAGCGAGTTCTAAGCTTGGGGGAGTTGATACGTCCATTTTGCATCATGTTTTCTTACTGTTATTTATGATGTTTTTATCCATAATAAATCTTTTTGGAGTAATTCTAATGCCTTTTCTCTCATAATATGCAAATTATACACCAAGAGGGAGAATTCCGGCAGCTGGAAATCTGGATCTGAAAAAGCTACGTCAGGCTACCTATTCTGCACAACTCCAAATGAGCTGAAACTTCATGAGGATTTTTTATGGAATATATGAGGAATATTGGAGCCAATAAGTACCAGAGGGGGCTCACTAGGTGGGCACAACCCACCTGGGCGCGCTAGGGAGCCCAAGCACGCCCTGGTGGGTTGTGCTCTCCTCGGCCCACCTTCGGTGCCCATCTTCTGGTATATAAGTCATTTTGACCTAGAAAAAATAAGGGGAGGACTTTCGGGACGAAGCGCCGCCGCCTCGAGGCGGAACTTGGGAAGGAGCACTTTTGCCCTCCCGCAGAGCGATTCCGCCGGGGGAACTTCCCTCCCAGAGGGGGAAATCATTGTCATCATCATCACCAACAACTCTCCCATCTTGGGGAGGGCAATCTCCATCAACATCTTCAACATCACCATCTCATCTCAAACCCCAGTTCATCTCTTGTGTTCAATCTTGTTATCGGAACTATAGATTGGTGCTTGTGGGTGACTAGTAGTGTTGATTACATCTTGTAGTTGATTACTATATGGTTTATTTGGTGGAAGATTATATGTTCAGATCCAATATGCTATTTAATACCCCTCTGATCTTGAGCATGTTTACCATTTGTGAGTAGTTACTTTTGTTCTTGAGGTCACGGGAGAAATCATGTTGCAAGTAATCATGCGAACTTAATATGTGTTCGATATTTTGATAGTACGTATGTTGTGATTCCCTTAGTGGTGTCATGTGAACATCAACTACATGACACTTCACCATATTTGGGCCTAACGGAATGCATTGTGGAGTAGCAATTAGATGATGGGTTGCGAGAGTGACAGAAGCTTAAACCCCAGTTTATGGGCAATTTTCCATAAGGGACCGATTGGATCCAAAAGTTTAATGCTATGGTTAGAATTTATTTTTAATACTTTTCTCGTAGTTGTGGATGCTTGCGGGAGGGTTAATCATAAGTAGGAGGTTTGTTCAAGTAAGAACAACACCTAAGCACCGGTCCATCCACATATCAAATATCAAAGTAGTGAACACAAATCGAACCAACATGATGAAAGTGACTAGATGAAATTCCCGTGTACCCTCAAGAACGCTTTGCTCATCTTAAGAGACCATTCTGGACTGTCCTTTGCCTCAAAAGGATTGGGCTACCTTGCTGCACTTTTGTTACTACTACCGTTACTTGCACGTTACAAATTATCTTGCTATCAAACTACTCCGCTACTTACAATTTCAGCACTTGCAGACATTACCTTGCCGAAAACCACTTGCCATTTCCTTCTGCTCCTCGTTGGGTTCGACACTCTTACTTATCGAAAAGATCTACAACTGATCACCTATACTTGTGGGTCATCAAATAACATGCCCTTCAATATTATCGACCAAGAGATCTTTAACCATAGTAATACTAGGTTCAACTTTAATTTGTTCAGGGGGTATAGGTGTTATAGTATAACTCTTATGAACCACAATTGAAGCTTTAGCATGATCCTTTATTCTAATAAGAAAAGGTGGTTTCTCAATATAAGCAGTAGGAATAATAGGATTAACATTATAAGTAATAGTTTATTCTTCAACTTTAATGGGTTCTACTACTTTCACTTCAATGGGAGGATTATATTTAAACCACTTCTCCTTAGGGAGATCAACATGAGTAGCAAAAGATTCACAAAAAGAAGCTACCATCTCATAGTCAAATCCATACTTAGTGCTAAAATCACGAAAAGCATCGGTATCCATAAAAGATTTAACACAATTAAACTTAAGGTTTATACCTGACTCCTTACCTTCATCGAGTTCCCAATCCTTAGAGTTGTGTTTAATTCTTTCCAATAATTCCCATTTGAATTCAATATCCTTCTTCATAAAAGAACCAGTACAAGAAGTATCGAGCATGGATCGATCATTATGAGAAAGTTGAGCATAAATTTTTTGAATAATAATTTCCTTTGAGAGCTCATGACTGGGGCATGAATATAACATTGACTTAAGCCTCCCCCAAGCTTCAGCGATACTTTCTCCTTCACAAGACCAAAAAATTATATATATAATTCCGATCACGATGAACCAGATGCATATAGGATAAAACTTCTGATGAAATTCCAATTTCAATCGGTTGTAGTTCCATGATCCAATATCATCACATAGCCTATACCATGTCAATGCCTTCCCCTTCAAAGATAAAGGGAAGACATTCTTCTTGGCAACATCACACCACTAGAGGAAAGACAACATACATCTCATCAAAATATCGAATGAATACCAAATTCACAGGATTACTTATAACAAGACTTCTCCCATTTCCTCTGGAACGAACGTAACTACTCACAAAGCATATTCATGTTCATAATTAGAGGAGTATTAATTATCATTAAGGATCTGAACATATGATCTTACACTGAATAAACCAACTAGCATCAACTACAAGGATTAATCAACACTACTAGCAACCCACAGGTACCAATATGAGGTTTTGAGACAAAGATCGGATACAAGAGATGGACTAGGGTTTGAGAGGAGATGGTGCTAGTGAAGATGTTGATGGAGATTGACCCCCTCTCGATGAGAGGATCGTTGTAGATGACGATGGCTTCGATTTCCCCCTCCCGGAGGGAATTTTTCCCGGTAGTACAGCTGCGCCGGAGCCCTAGATTGGTTCTGCCCAGGTTCCGTCTCGAGACGGCGGTGCTTCATCATGATTTTTTCCACGTCAAAACACACCATATAGCAGAAGATGAGCACCGGGGCCCTGCCAGGTGGCCCACAAGTACGGGGGGCACGCCTAGGGGTAGGGCGCGCCCTCCACCCTTGCGGATGGCAGGTGGCCCCTGTCGGTGTCAAAACCGGTGGATCTCGGATAGGGGGTCCCGAACTGTGTGTCTAAGGTCGATGGTAACAGGAGACAGGGGACACAATGTTTTACCCAGGTTCGGGCCCTCTCTATGGAGGTAATACCCTACGTCCTGCTTGATTGATCTTGATGAATATGAGTATTACAAGAGTTGATCTACCACGAGATCGTAATGGCTAAACCCTAGAGGTCTAGCTTGTATGGCTATGGTAATGTCTCCCTCCTCCGAACTAAGTCCTCCGGTTTATATAGACACCGGGAGGATCTAGGGTTACACAAGGTCGGTTACAAAGAAAGGAATCTACATATTTGGTCTCCAAGCTTGCCTTCCACGCCAAGGAGAGTCCCATCCGGACACGGGTGCAGTCTTCGATCTTCGTATCTTCACAGCCCATCAGTCCGGCCCATGGCTAATAGGCCGAATGCCCGAGGACCCCTTAGTCCAGGACTCCCTTAGTAGCCCCTGAACCTGGCTTCAATGACAACGTATCCGGCACGTAGATCTGTCTTTGGCATTGCAAGGCGGGTTCCTTCCTCCAAAATCCAAGATAGTCTTCAGACGTATCAACGTGTCCGGACCTGTAACACACACCACACACAACCATGGAGACAATATAATATTCCACGAGTCCAATCTGCTGACATTTTTTTTTACAACATGACATCACGTCTGCCCGGTCACCATATCGAACCGTTTTGTCTGCCATCCCGTGTTTCGAGATGCGATTTCCATTGGCACGCCTTGTTAAAGCAGAGATTGTGTCCCCTTATTGCGGGATCCTCATCAATACGGGCGTGGATATCCCATCCATGCCGTTTACACAGCCCTTGGGAGTAGGCGAGTTTTAAGGCGAGTAGGAAGGCGTTTGACATTCGCGGCCTTTATAAGGGGATAAGGATTTGTCCTCATTCACCCACGCCTTCTCCTTCCTCTGCCCATCCATTCTTGAGCTCCAGCGCCCAAGATCTAGCATCCCCCGCAGGAGAAAGCACTCCAACCATGTCCGGATCCGGAGCTAGAGGCAAGTGGATGGCCTCCTTTGTTAAGAAGAAAGACATCAAGGAGCTCCAAGAGGCCGGATATCTAGCCAAGGAGATCGTTCACCGTCTCCCGGCCAAGGGACAGATCGTCCCTACCCCAGAGCCCCATGAGAGGGTTGTGTTTCTCACACATTTCGTCCGCGGGCTGGGATTCCCTCTCCACCCGTTTGTCCGTGGATTGATGTTTTACTACGGGCTGGAATTCCATGATCTAGCCCCCAACTTTATCCTCAACATCTCGGCATTTATAGTCATTTGCGAGGCCTTTCTACGTATCCCACCTCACTTCGGCCTATGGCTGAAGACCTTTAATGTAAAGCCGAAGGTGATGAGAGGCCAACAAGTAGAGTGCAGAGGCGCTATGGTGGGCAATGTGCCTAATGTCACATGGCCTGAAGGCTCCTTTGTGGAGACGTGAAGGGGTGGCAGTCGGGGTGGTTCTACATCACCGAGCCACGCGACACCGACTGGGCGACGGCCCCTGAATTCTGATCCGGAGTTCTGATGCGGCTCACCTCCTGGCAAGAGAAGGGTCTAACCTGGGGTTCTTCGAACGAGCTAACTGGGCTCCAAACGTGCGTCCAGAACATGATAACCAAGAGAATAAAACTTTTCAACATGATCCAGGTTATGCTCATTTGCCGGATCCTTCCGTGCCAACGCCGGACTTGCTATTTGTGGGAGTTCGATCCGGCCAAGCACCAGACGCTGCTAGAGCTCTTCAGCATGATGCACGAAGACATCTGGAAAGTGCTCTTCAAGGCCGGCGAGACACCACCGCCTACGATCGAGGATCGCGGGCTTAGCTTAAAATGCCGGGCTAATTTGGTAAGTTCTTTCATGTTTTCAAGGTATAGCCTTTGCTGGCATATTTTGAGAAGTAGTCTAAGCCTTACTATCAATTTTTTAGGCCTAGATCGACATAGCGGGGCGGATTAACTGTCCGGCTCCACTGCCCGAAGACCAAGAAACCCCACTTCCAACGAAGATACTGTTTCCGGCGCCTTATGGTGTGCCAGAGAAGAAGGCCAAGAAAACGGCCAAGGGGGCCCGAAGTGGCCTTCGCCGAAAAGGCGCTGCGGATGTGACTTCCGAAGACGAGACTCACTCTTCGGCTGCCGAAGACGATGACGAGGAGGAAGAAGAAAGCGACTCCCCCCTTGGGGGGAAGGAAGAAAAGGGGGGCCTAAGGGAGTCCTGGATTAGGGGGTCCTCGGACTACCGGACTATATACTTTGGCCGGACTGTTGGACTATGAAGATACAAGATTGAAGACTTCGTCCCGTGTCCGGGTGGGACTCTCATTTGCGTGGAAGGCAAGCTTGGCAATTCGGATATGTAGATCTCCTCCCTTGTAACCGACTCTGTGTAACCCTAGCCCATCCGGTGTCTATATAAACCGAAGGGTTTAGTCCGTAGGAAAAGAGTAATCAGAATCATAGGCTAGCTTCTAGGGTTTAGCCTCTACGATCTCGTGGTAGATCAACTCTTGTAATACTCATATCATCAAGATCAATCAAGCAGGAAGTAGGGTATTACCTCCATCAAGAGGGCCCGAACCTGGGTAAACATCGTGTCCCCT
Source organism: Triticum urartu (assembly GCF_056163025.1). Classification (NCBI taxonomy): domain Eukaryota; kingdom Viridiplantae; phylum Streptophyta; class Magnoliopsida; order Poales; family Poaceae; genus Triticum; species Triticum urartu. The sequence goes on from NC_141876.1 coordinate 145,613,942, forward strand.
GCCTCCTGTTACCATCCGCCTTAGATGCATAGTTCGGGACCCCCTACCCAAGATCCGCCGATTTTGACACCGACATTGGTGGTTTCACTGAAAGTTCCACTGTGTCGTCGCCATAAGGCTTGATGGCTCCTTAGATCATCGGCAACGATGCGATCCAGGGTGAGGTTTTTCTCCCCGGACAGATCTTCGTATTCGGCGGCTTCGTACTGCGGGCCAACACGCTTGGCCATCTGGAGCAGATCGAGAGCTACGCCCCTGGCCGTCAGGTCAGATTCGGAAACTTAAACTATACTGCTGACATCCACGGAGACTTCATCTTCGACGGATTCGAGCCCATGTCAGGTGCGCCGCACAGTCACAACGAGCATGACTTAGCTCTGCCGCCGGACGGTGTTCGGGAGATCACACCTATGGCAACTCCGGTCCTCAATCTGAAGCAGATCGTGCCGTCCAAGGACGGGTGGATAGACCCTGCCACGGAGGCCGCACACTCAGCGGCGATAGAGCCGAATACTGACTTCACCCCCTACGAGACCTGTGTTGCCGGATCCTTGGATTCGTCCCCGGCCACGGGCTCCAAACCGCCTGCGTCCATGCCTATCGAATCTGATTGGGCGCCGATCATGGATTTTTCCTCCGCGGATATCTTTCAGCACTCGCCCTTGGGCGACTTGCTAAATTCATTGAAATCTCTCTCCTTCTCAGGAGACCCTTGGCCTAACTATGTCCGGCTTGAGTGGGAAGCGGACGACGAAGAAATTCATTCCCCACCCACCACCCACTTAATAGCCACTGTCGAAGACTTAACCGACATGCTTGATTTTGGCTCCGAAGACATCGACGGTATGGACGACGATGTAGGAGAAGAATAGGAACCACCGCCCACAGGGCGCTGGACTGCCACCTCATCATATGATATATACATGGTGGACACCCCCAAAGAAAGCGATGGCAATAAGGCAACAGAGGATAATCCCCCCGAGAAGCAATCTAAGAACCGGCGTCAACGGCGCCGCTCTAAGCCCCGCCATAGAAAAAACGGCGATACCGGCACAAGAGACAATAACGCTGCGGATAGCGCCGAAGACGAAGACAATCCCCTCCAGCCAGGCCTCGAGCGGGAGGATGGGCAAGCCAGCCCTAAGGAACAGGCAGTAGACGGAGAATCAGAGGATGACAATTACATGCCTCTCTTCGAAGGTGAGGTGAGCCTCGGCGACGACGGATTTATCGTGCCTGAGGATCCTGCCGAACAAGAGTGCTTCAAGCGCCGGCTTATAGCCATAGCAAAAAGCCTGAAGAAAAAGCAACAACAGCTTCAAGCTGACCAAGATCTACTAGCGGATAGATGGACTGAGGTCCTGGCGGCCGAGGAATACGAACCCAAACGCCCAATCAAAAGTTACCCAAAGCGCAGGTTGCTACCCCAACTCGAGGAGGAAGCATTAAGGCCTACGCTCCCAGCGTATGATGCGGCTGACCGACCACCTCGTGTCCGAGACAAAGCGGCATATCAGGCCGAAGTCCAGCCCGCACCCCGTCGCCAGTCAAACAAAAATACCAAGGCCCGGGGCAACACGCAGGACCTGTGAGACATATTGGAAAACAAAACAGGACATGCAAGATCGATCTATGGATCACGGGGGCGCGCCCCAATGAGTGACGACGACCGTCACGCCGGATATACTAAAAGCAAATCCGGCCAGGCCGAATACAGCAGACAAGACTCGTATGAACTGCGTCGTGATATATGTCGGTGTTCTGGGAACGGGGGTCCCCATACTTGCCTGCCTGCGGCCTGCGGCGTGGCTCAAGCGGGGCCCAGGGCGGCCCATCTTCATCAGCTCAAGCTCAAGACCCTCGCGAGGGGCCAAGCCTCACGGAGCGGACGACAGGAAGCTTCCTCAGAGGCAGCCTCATCAGGCAGGCTCGTGAGGAGGCGGAGAGATCAAGGCAGGGGTACCTCACGAGGAACCCATGACGCAAGCCATGACGATCGAGACCAGGCGGGCGCCAGGCGGGCGTCGGCTTGCGCAGTGTCCTTATTTCCCCTTTGGTGCAAAGGGGGCAAGCACAGGCCAAGGCATCAGGCAAAGGTTACCATTCCGGTGCAACAAGACCAAGACCAGCCGAACGGCAGGACGGAGGTCACCATGGAGCCCAAGATGGCGTCATCGCCAGTGCTTTTGGCAGCCGAAGACCACCTTTGGTCAGGATAACTTGCACTAGATGTTCCCCTTCGAAATGGCCAATTGTTGGCGCCCTTCCCGCTCATTCTTTGGGGAGAGGCCCAGGGCCTCTATAAATAGAGCTAGCCACCACAGAAGGAGGGGGCGGCTGGAAATCTAGTAGAACCATAGCAAAGAGAGAGAGAGAGAGAGGCGACTGAACTAACCCTAGCAGTTCATTGCACCAGCTCAAGAACACCTCTCGCGAGGCTGTTCTTCCCTTGTACTGTCCATCATCAGCCCCAGAGGCAATCGACCACACCACACACTTGAGTAGGGTATTACACCACAACGGTGGTCCGAACCAGTATAAACATCGTGTCCCTTGTGTTGTTCATCGTTTTCATCTTAGTTCGCATGAGAGGATTGGACGTAGATCGGTAGGCGAGAGATCTCCGCGCGCACCCCAGTGTTCGAACCTCAAGGGTCTGCCGGAACCCGAAACCCGACATTTGGCGCGCCAGGTAGGGGTGCGCCAGAGTCCTCCCTCCTAACGACCCGCTCTCCCCCGACATCGCATCCCGCCCTCATGGCGGACAACGCGCCGCCCGCTCCAGCAACGGATGCCGGCACTGGGGCTAGGGGGCTCCGGGCCTTGGCCCCGTCTTGCGGCAAGTGAAGTGGCCGCGCAAGTTCAGGCCCGAGATGCCGCCGCGCTACGACGGCGCGACGGACCCGATGATTTTCCTGCTGGCGTACGAGGAGGCCTTCCTCGGAGCCGATGGCGACGATCGGGTGATGGCCAACTGGTTACCCATGGCCCTCACCGGCATCCCGCGCGTGTGGCTCCTCTACCTGCCGACGGCCTCTGTCACCTCCTGGGAGGAGCTGCGTGACCTCTTCCTCGCCCGTTTCGCCGCACCAGCGCCACCCATCGTCGTGGCTCTCCTGGGTGGCTCCCAGGCACCACCCTCGAGTCATCACGTCAAGCCGTTCGCCCGCCGGATCAGCACCGCCTCCAGGCGCCAAGAAGCCCCCCCGGGCTGGGTGGCGCCCGAGGCCAATCTAACCTTCGACTCGGAGGACCACCCCTTCAACCCCATTGGTTCGAGCGCGCTCCCGATGCTGTGCACCCCCACCATCTGCCAGGTAGCCGTCACCAGGACCCTCATCGATGGTGGTGCCGGCCTCAACGTGCTCTCGGTGGAGGCCTTCAGCCTACTCCACGTGCCGCTGGAGCGGCTCCAACCCAGCAAGCCTTTCTCGGGCATCGGAGCCGGTTCCACCGCCTCCCAGTGACCTTCGACACCTGCGATAACTTCCGCACGGAGCTGATCGACTTCGACATCGCCCCTATCGGCCTCCCCTACAACGCCATCCTGGGCTATCCGGCCTTGGCTCGGTTCATGGCGGCAACTCACCTGGCGTACAACCTCATGAAGATGCCCGGGAGCAGCGGCGCCCTCACCGTGTCAGGAGACACAAGGGATGCGCTGCAGGTGCTCTGGCTTGTTTTCAGGGTAGCCGCGGTGGCGCAGCCCACTAGCACCGACGCCCTTGAGCCCAAGGGGGCTGCGCCGGCTAAAAAGAAGCAGATGTTCACCCAAGACAAGGCGGAAACCAAGCAAGTACCAGTCGACGAGGACGGGTCCACTGGCGCCACCTTCACCATAGGGGCCAACCTCAAGCCCGAGCAGGAGAAGGCCCTAATCAGGTTCCTGCGTGCGAACAAGAAGGTGTTCGCGTGGGAACCAGATCAGTTAGCGGGGGTCCCAAGGGAAGTGATTGAGCATCACCTCAATGTGTGCCCCAATGTACGCCCCGTGAAGCAAAAGGCAAGGCGGCAGTCTACTGAGAAACAGGCTTTCATCGTTCAAGAGACCCAGAAGCTAGAGGCGGCAGGGGTTATCCGCGAGGTCCGCTACCCCGATTGGCTGGCTAATCCTGTTGTCGTGCCAAAGAAAGGGGGAAAGAGCGCATGTGCATCGACTTCACCAACCTCAACATGGCCTGCCCGCAGGATCCATTTCCGCTCCCTCGCATCGACCAGATAGTCGTCTCCACCACAGAGTGTGACCTATTGTGCTTCCTGGATGCCTTCTCGGGCTATCACCAGATCAAGATGGCGGTAGAAGACGTGGAGAAGACAGCTTTCCTGACCCCGTGTGGAGTGTACTGCTATACGTGCATGCCGTTTGGGCTGCGCAACGCAGGCGTGACCTTTCAGCGGCTGATGCACATCGCCTTAGGTCGGCAGCTCGGGAGGAACGCTGAAGCTTACGTCGATGACATTGTGGTGAAGTCTCGTGAGGCAAGAACCCTGATACAGGATGTAACACCCTCGATGCAACTATAGCTCCCACGTGTCGAGGCACGACTTAGAGGCATAATCGCATTGAAGGCATATGTCGCAAGTCAGGCAATCATCACAAACATCCCATGTAATATAGATAATGAAAAGGGATAACATAGTTGGCTTACACTCGCCACGTCAATCAAGTACATAAATAACATACATCATCCAAACACTCATGGCCCGACTACGGCGCCAAATTAAAAGACAACCCAACAAGCGACATGGTCCCGATCACCCCCAACTGGGCACCACTACTGATCATCAGGAAAAGAAACATAGTATCGCTGAGAGTCCTCGTCGAACTCCCACTTGAGCTCGAGCGCGTCACTTGGAGCGGAATCATCTGGACCTGCATCTGGTGTAATAGTAATCTGTGAGCCACAGGGACTCAGCAATCTCGCACCCTCACGATCAAGACTATTTAAGCTTATAGGTTGGGTAAGGTAAATATATGTGGAGCTGCAGCAAGCGACTAGCATATATGGTGGCTAACTTATTCGCAAAAGAGAGCGAGAAGAGGAGGCAAAGTGCGAGCGAGAAACTAGAGAGCAACCTGCGCAAGCATTACTCCAACATGGTGTCCACCTCCCGGACTCCGCCGAGAAGAGGCCATCCTGGTAACACACACGGTTGATTCATTTTAATTAAGTTAAGGTTCAAGTTATCTACAACCGGACATTAACAAATTCCCATCTGCCCATAACCGCGGGCACGGCTTTCGAAAGTTCAAATCCCTGCAGGGGAGTCCCAACTTAGCCCATGACAAGCTCTCACGGTCAACGAAGGAATAGACCTCCTCCCAAGACATTCCGATCAGACTCGGTATCTCGGTTCTTCAAGACACTTCGACAGGTTAAAACTAATCCAGCAACACCGCCTGAATGTGCCGACAAATCCCGATAGGAGCTGCACATATCTCTTTCTCAGGGCACACTCAGATTGTCCTAGGTACGGGTAGGCCAGCCCAGAGTTGCCCCTGGTGGCCACCGGCAGCTGACAGGTGGACCAACACTCAAAGGAGCACTGGCCTGGGGGGGGGTTAAAATAAGATGACCCTCGGGCTCCGTAAACCCAAGGGAAAAAGAGGCTAGGTGGCAAATGGTAAAACCAAGGTTGGGCATTGCTGGAAAAGCTTTAATCAAGGCGAACTATCAAGGGGTTCCCATTATAACCCAACCGCTAAGGAACGCAAAATCCGGGAACATAACACCGATATGACGGAAACTAGGGCGGCAAGAGTGGAACAAAACACTAGGCGAGAGGCCGAGCCTTACACCCTTTACCAAGTATATAGATGCATTATGATAACATGGCAATATAATGGTATCCCAACAAGTAAATAAATGTTCCAACAAGGAACGGTCTCCAATCTTCACCTGCAACTAGCAACGCTATAAGAGGGGCTGATCAAAGCGGTAACATAGCCAATCAACGGTTTGCTAGGACATGAAGGGTTAGAGGTTTGACATGGCAATTTGGGAGGCTTGAAAGCAAGTGGTAGGCATTGTAGCATTGGCATAGCAAAGGAGCGAGCAAACTAGCATAGCAAAGATAGTAGTGATTTCAAGGGTATGATCATCTTGCCTGCAAAGCTGTCAGAGTTGACTGGATCCTCGAAAGCAAACTCAACGGGCTCCTCGTTAGCGAACTCGTCTCCCGGCTCTACCCAAACAAGACAAACAAGCAACAAGGACACAATCAACCACGTGCAAGGATCAAACAATATGATGCAATGATGATATGCTAAGCGGGATGCAATGCGGGATGCATATGCAAGATTTGACAAGGAGTGCATGAAACTGGCCTCAACTTGGGAATCCAAGTATTCCACTGGAAAGATGAGATGAAATCGCTTGAAAACGATATAAAGAACGCCGGAATCGGAGTTACGGTTTGGAAATGGCAAGCGATTCAAATATGACACCGGTCTGCGATTTACAGCAAGTAGCCATCTAAATGCAATGAGATGAACATGCTACAGCACCCAAACATGACAAAAAAATACATGGCATAGATGCATTAAAGTTGCTTAACAAAAGTCTAGCACTGAGCTACGGCCAATTCATCCATCAACAGGTTCAAACAAGCATGGCAAAAATGCATATGGAAAACAGATCTCAGACTTGGTGAAATTAACACTTGTCTGGAATTTCAGACCAAGTAGCCCTCTTCGGAGCAACAAAACTACATGCTACAGGATCTGAACAAGGAAAAGTAAAACATGGCATGGAGCTAGTCAAATAGCTTCACAAAAGTCCCTTAGTGACCTTGAGCCAAAAGGGATCAGAAAATATACTAACAAGCATGTGAACATAGCAAAAACATAATCATTTTTCAGACTTAGTGAAAACTGGCACATGCTGAAACATAACTCAAGTAGGCATGTTTACGAGCTCGATGCACTCACTACGGAGCAAGTCATGAAAAGATAAGCATACATCTATCAAGAACACACAAAATGCAAGCTAGACATGGCAAGAACAATGGCATAGCATGCATGGATCAACTACAACATCACCGGCAAAATTGCAAACAAGTTGACAATCTGCCCAGATTCACAAAGTAGCAAAAGTAGAGCTCGATTGACTCAAGCTAGGATGCCCCATAAATGCAAACAAAGACATGGATGGATATAGCACCACAATATGAATAAAACATCCTTACTGATCATCCTCAAAAGAGGCACGGATCACTAGGAAACAACATGAACATATGGCATCATGAGATAAACAGCTCAAGGACTTGGTGGAAATGCTAAGTCTCTGAAAACAGATTTACCAAGTGCACCACTTTGCAAGCTTGCACTAGTCACCACACACATCACAAAAATATATGGGTTGCACCTCCGGAAAGATGACAAAACCCTTAACAAAACATATGTAGAGCATCAGGGCATATCATGCACACAATAATCAGGGCAAAAATGACAAATAGATAAATGGAGTAGCAGATCTGACAATTAACTCAAGTAGCCCTTTTCTAACAGCATTTCGGGCATCAAGATGAACTCAAATGAAAATGATGCAATGGAATGAAATGATGTACTCTCTGAGATGAACATTTTAATATGCCACATGCATGAATCGGAGCTACGGATGCAAAGTTACGGGGCTATGAACAGGGGCACTAGGATCTGAGAATTTGGGACTTGGAAAAAATCAACCTAGGGTTACTGTTCACCGGATCTAGATCTGGCGCACGAAATCCGAGGTCCACCGGATCCCTCGCCGGAGCTGCGACGGGGATCGCCGGAGGAAGGAGGAGGCCGGCCTGGGGCTCGGGACCCGAGGGGCGGCGAGGGTGAGGCGGCGAGGCGAGGGCGAGGCGGCGGGCCGACCGAACGGCGGCGGGGCGAGGCCGGGCGTCGAGCTCGCCAGCGCGGAGCAGCTTGGCGACGGCCGGAGTGAAGGCGGTAACCGGCGCGCGGTCGGGCGGCGCGGACGGAGAAGAAGCAGCGGGCGGCGGCAGATGGCGAGTGGGCCGCGGGGGCCCCGGCTGGGCCTCGCGGGCCTCGACGGCGGCGGCGCGCCATGTGGCAGCTTGCCACTGGTGCGGGCGGGCGGCAGACGGATCCGGACACGTCCGGCCTGGGATTTTTGTCTGGCGGGCGACGGAGTGGAAAAATTAGGGTTAGGAAGAGAGGGGATCCGCGAAATTTCGGGGGGGTCCTATTTATAGGCATAGAGGGGGCTAGGAGAGTCCAAATGAGGTGCGGTTTTCGGCCACGCAATCGTGATCGAACGCTCTAGGTGATGGAGCAGAGTTAGGTGGGTTTTGGGCCAAATTGGAGGGGTGTTGGGCTGCAACACACGCGGTGCCTTTTCGGTCCCTCGGTTAACCGTTGGAGTATCAAACGAAGTCCAAATGGTACGAAACTTGACAGGCGGTCTACCGGTAGTAAACCAAGGCCGCTTGGCAAGTCTCGGTCCAATCTGGAAATGTTTAATCCCCACACACGAAAGAAAGCTAGAATTGACCACCGGAGGAGAACGAAGCGCCGGAATGCAAAACGGACAACGGGGAAAATGCTCGAATGCATGAGACGAACACGTATGCAAATGCAATGCACATGATGACATGATATGAGATGCATGACAATGATAATAACACACGGAGACAAAGACCCGAACCCGAGAAAATAAAATAACTTAACGCCAGAAACGGCAAGAGTTGGAGTACAATTGGGAAAGTTATATCCGGGGTGTTACAACACTCCACCACTACGAAAGGATCTCGTCCCGAGATCTAGGACTGAAAGAACGCCGGGTACTCAGAACGGAGGTGATCCTCACATTCCCAGGTAGCTTCACGGTCGGAATGGTGTGACCACTTGACTTTGAGAAATTTGGTTGACTTATTGCGAGTCTTGCGTTCACTCTCTTCAAGAATAGCAACTGGGTCCCCACGATAGGAGAGATCTTCTTGGAGCTCAATGTCCTCGAAGTTGACGGTGCGATCAGGAGTCTTGAAGCACTTTCGGAGCTGAGAGACATGGAACACATCATGAACATTTGCAAAGTTTGAAGGAAGCTCGAGTTGATAGGCGAGATCGCCTCTCTTGCTGACAATCTTGAAAGATCCCACGTATCTAGGGGCAAGCTTCCCTTTGATAACGAAGCGATGAGTACCTTTCATAGGAGAAATGCGGAGGTAAACATGATCTCCGATCTCGAAAGCCAAATCACGGTGCTTACTATCATAGTAGCTCTTCTGGCGGGATTGGGCTGCTTTGAGGTTATCACGAATGACTTTGCACATTACTTCTGCCTCTGAGATTAAGTCATTACCCAAAAGCTGACGTTCACCGGTTTCAGACCAGTTGAGAGGGGTACGGCACTTCCTGCCATACAGAATTTCAAATGGGGCCTTGCCCGAACTTGCTTGAAAACTGTTGTTGTAGGAGAATTCAGCATAAGGAAGACAATCCTCCCACTTCATGCCGAAGGAGATCACACAAGCCCTGAGCATATCTTCAAGAATCTGGTTGACACACTCGACTTGACCGCTAGTTTGAGGATGGAAAGCTGTGCTGAAGTGGATGTTGGTGCCCATGGCCTTCTAAAAAGAATCCCAAAACTTGGAAGTAAAGATGCTACCACGGTCTGAAGAGATCACCTGTGGGATACCGTGCAGAGAGACAATTCGAGAGGTATGGAGTTCCGCCAATTGAGCTGCAGTGATCGACTCTTTGATAGGCGGAAAATGAGCCACTTTGGTGAGTTTGTCGATGACAACGAATATAGCATCATTGCCACGCTTGGACTTTGGAAACCCAGTCACGAAGTCCATTTCAATGTGGTCAAACTTCCATTCTGGAATGGCAAGAGGTTGGAGGAGACCCGCTGGTGTTTGGTGTTTTGCCTTCACTCTTCTGCAGACATCACATTCATTCATGAATTGAGCAATCTCGCGCTTCATTCGAGTCCACCAATAAGCCTGCTTGAGGTCCTGATACATCTTCGTGCTCCCAGGGTGGATGGAGAGGAGAGAATTGTGAGCCTCGTTCATGATCACTTTACGAAGGTCACCTTTGGGCACAACAATACGATCCTCGAAGAAGAGAGTGTCCTTGTCATCAAGGCGGTAGCACTTGTACTTGGGTTGACTCTTGGCAATCCCAATCTTCACCTTTTTCACCATAGCGTCAAGAAGCTGAGCTTGGCGAATCTGGTCTTCCAAGGTAGGAGAGACTTGAAGGTTGGCGAGGAAACCTTGAGGAACAACTTGCAGATTAAGTTTGCGGAAAGCTTCACAAAGCTCAGGTTGATAAGGCTTGAGAATCAGACTGTTGCAATATGCTTTCCTGCTCAAAGCGTCAGCAATCACATTGGCCTTGCCTGGAGTATACTCAATACTCGGATTATACTCTTGAATCATTTCGACCCATCGAGTTTGCCTGAGGTTGAGATTAGGCTGAGTAAAGATGTACTTGAGACTCTTGTGATCAGTGAAAATGTCCACTTTTCTTCCCAATAGAAGATGTCTCCAAGTCAACAGAGCATGTACAACTGCCACCAACTCGAGATCATGAGTGGGGTAGTTCTTCTCATTAGGCATCAACTGGCGAGAGGTATAAGCAACAACTTTCTTCTCTTGCATCAATACTGCACCGAGACCTTGGAGAGAGGCATCACAAAAGACCTCATACGGCTTGGATTCATCAGGCGGAGTCAGAACTGGAGCAGTGATCAATTTGTCTTTCAAAGTGTTGAAAGCAATGTCACACTCCGGAGACCAAACGTACTTGACATGCTTCTGAAGAAGATTTGAGAGAGGATTCGCGATCTTAGAAAAGTTTTCAACGAATCTTCGACAATAGCTTGCGAGACCGAGGAAGCTACGGAGTTGCTTCACGTTCTAAGGAGGTTCCCAATTCACAATTGCAGACACCTTCTCAGGATTCATGGCAATGCCCTTGGCAGAGATGATATGACCAAGATAAAGAACCTCATCGAGACAAAATTCGCACTTGGAGAACTTGGCGTAGAACTGATGTTCTCTGAGCTTATCAAGCACCAAACGCAAGTGCTTGGCATGATCTTCCTTGTTCTTCGAGAAAACCAGAATGTCGTCGAGATAGACCAAAACGAAGTCATTGGTGTAGGCGTTGAAGATGAAGTTCATCATGCGAGAGAACGTCGGAGGAGCGTTGACGAGGCCAAAAGACATGACAGTGTATTCATATGAACCATAGCTTGTCCTAAAAGCCATCTTGGGAATATCTTGCTCACGGATTCGAATCTGATGATAACCCATACGGAGATCAAGCTTGGAGAATACTTGGGCTCCTTTGAGTTGTTCGAACAGCTCATTGATGTTGGGAAGTGGGTATTTGTTCTTGATGGTCTTCTTGTTCAATGGACGGTAATCAACACAAAGTCGGTCCGTTCCATCCTTCTTCTTCACAAAAAGAACACCACAACCCCACGGAGAAGAACTAGGCCGGATGAGACCCATTCTTTCTTGAATATCGAGTTGCTTCTTCAGCTCCTTGAACTCTTCAGGTCCGAGCTTGTAAGGACGCTTGCACACGGGTTCTGTGCCGGGCTCAAGATCAATAACGAATTCGACTGGCCGGTGCGGAGGCATTCCTGGAAGCTCTTCTGGAAAGACGTCTTGATATTCGCAAACGACTGGAATTTGCGAGATAGCATCCAGTTCACCCTTCTCGTTGAGAGAAAACAGACGGATGGTATTATCCCGAGTGGCAAAGACAATTACATCCTTAGACGAATGAGTCAATTGAATCTGCCTGGCTGCACAATCAAGATGTGCCTTGTGCTTAGAAAGCCAATACATTCCAAGAATAAGATCAATATCCGAGTCACCAAGAACCGTTGGAGAAGCCAGAAACTTGTAGTGGCCCAAGGTGATAGTAACATCCGGAACGATGGAGTTAGCATGCATGCGCTTACCGAGAGAGACAACTGCTAAAGGACTAGGCAAAACTTGTGAAACCAATTCATGCCTAGATGTAAACGGTCTCGAGATGAAACAATGCGATGCACCAGTGTCAAAAAGAACTTTAGCTGGAATATCATTAACAGGGAGGTTACCCATGATGACAGCTGACGAGTCCTCTGCCTGAGTTGCATTCATCAAATTGACCTTGGCGTGCTTGGGGTTATGCTTGACCACAGTTGTACTTGCCGATCTGACAGGAGGAGGAGGAGGAAGACGCCTCTGATTGAAACACTTGTTGGCATAGTGACCCTTCTGTTGGCACTTGTTGCACGTGACCTCCGAAAGCGGACGGTGATACGGAGCACTCGATCTTGGAGCTTGAGACGAAGTCTTGTTCTGAAAGCCAGGGTTGGGTGGGTGGGAAGAACCACTGCCACCTTTGCTCTTTTTCTGATACGGCTGACGAAACGGAGGAGGAGGAAGCCAATACTTCTGCTGCTTGGCCACTTGAGTAGAGGAAGGAGTAACATCTCTGACTCGCTTCTTGGAAGCATCACCACCTCAACTGAGCGGCCTCTTGCTTCAGTGCCATGTTGTAGAACTCATCGTACCTCAAGGGCTCAAAGAGAACAAGAGCTAGCTGAATTTCTTCTCTGAGACCACCCCTGAATTGGTATATCATGCCCTTCTCATCAGGTACGTCCTGCTTGGCAAAGCGGGCGAGCTTCTGAAACAACTTGTTGTAGTCATAGACAGACAAAGAGCCTTGCTTCAGGTTGCGGAATTCCTCACGCTTACTTTCAACCACGCTCTGAGGAATATGATGAGCTCGGAAATCTTGACGGAATTCATCCCACTTGATAACACGACCACCTCTGGAATCCTTGTACTGCTGGAACCATTCTACATCTTGATCTTTGAGTTGGAAGGAAGCGAACTTGACAAAGTCCTCAGACCTAACGTTACTGCACTCGAAATGCTTGCACAGATCCACGAGCCAATCGTCAGCATCGGTTGCCTCAACACAATTGCTGAAAGTCTTTGGCCCATTAGCAAGGAACTGGTTGAGTGTAGCAAAGTGATTCTGATTGTTGCCTTGATTCCCTTGGTTGCCTTGATTGCGCTCTTGGAGAATTTGCATGATCAACTGTGTGTTTGCATTGGTTGCGGCCATCACAGCTTGCCATGCCTCCGGAGGAGGTGGAGGAGGTGGCGGATCTTGATTCTGATTCTGACTGGTGCTCTTAGCGGGAGCCATCCTGAAGAGGTTGACCACCGTTAGCACATAGACAGATAAAATGAAGCTGAATCCAACGGAATGAAAAATTGCAACATAAAGCCTTCACATCCGAACAAAATGAACGAATGCATTCCTCTTGAAATGGTCACATATCCATAAATTGAGAAGCCACGAAGAATTAAGGTAGAGAAATAAATCAACAAGGTACGGATCAAGAACGAATAATCGGTAAGAAATCCCAATCTCAAACCAATATTCATGGAAGAAGAACTAGAGCTACAAGAATTCCCACCTATGAAACTCCCGAACCTTTCCGGTTATGCAATCAGGTGTTGGGGATACAGGGGAAGCATAATATCTCACCCAAATCTAGCAAATCCTACATCCAGCTGTATCCATCCTTCAACACATAACCAAGAAAAAACTTCGGAAACCATCTACCTCAACCTTCGAAAAGCATCCGTTATACAAGTTATGGCGATACCCCCGAACTCCCGCCCCAGTACTAGGTGGCGTCGAGGTTATCTCACCAACGAACTGCATAGAATAGATTTTCGATGTCGGCATACTAAACTCAGGTATTCCAGAATTGTAACGATAAAATTATGATGACAACACCTTAGAGCTCAACTCCTCGGGACACTTCCACTAAACCCCTGACAGGAGGCACCAAGACAATGTTCTCATCATAAAACCATCGGAACGATTCCAATATACCCGCGTGATCCTAAAAAAAATTAGCGAAATTTGAGAAGAGAAGAGTCAAAACTCTACGTCAGGATGCCTTACCAGAGCGATGAGGAGACTGGGAAGTAAAAAAGAATTCCTAAACTCTCCGATATATAATTCCTAAATGACTCAAAACATTTTTCTAGACACAACTCGGCTGCTAAAAACGATCAAGCAATGGGACTCCTAAGGTCAGGGAAGGCTCTGATTACCAACTTCTAACACCCTCGATGCGACTATAGCTCCCATGTGTCGAGGCACGACTTAGAGGCATAATCGCATTGAAGGCATATGTCGCAAGTCAGGCAATCATCACAAACATCCCATGTAATATAGATAATGAAAAGGGATAACATAGTTGGCTTACACTCGCCACGTCAATCAAGTACATAAATAACATACATCATCCAAACACTCATGGCCCGACTACGGCGCCAAATTAAAAGACAACCCAACAAGCGACATGGTCCCGATCACCCCCAACTGGGCACCACTACTGATCATCAGGAAAAGAAACATAGTATCGCTGAGAGTCCTCGTCGAACTCCCACTTGAGCTCGAGCGCGTCACCTGGAGCGGAATCATCTGGACCTGCATCTGGTGTAATAGTAATCTGTGAGCCACAGGGACTCAGCAATCTCGCACCCTCGCGATCAAGACTATTTAAGCTTATAGGTAGGGTAAGGTAAATATATGTGGAGCTGCAGCAAGCGACTAGCATATATGGTGGCTAACTTATTTGCAAAAGAGAGCGAGAAGAGGAGGCAAAGCGCGAGCGAGAAACTAGAGATCAACCTGCGCAAGCATTACTCCAACACCGTGTCCACCTCCCGGACTCCACCGAGAAAAGGCCATCACGGTAACACACACGGTTGATTCATTTTAATTAAGTTAAGGTTCAAGTTATCTACAACCGGACATTAACAAATTCCCATCTGCCCATAACCGCGGGCACGGCTTTCGAAAGTTCAAATCCCTACAGGGGAGTCCCAACTTAGCCCATGACAAGCTCTCACGGTCAACGAAGGAATAGACCTCCTCCCAAGACGTTCCGATCAGACTCGGTATCTCGGTTCTTCAAGACACTTCGACAGGTTAAAACTAATCCAGCAACACCGCCTGAATGTGCCGACAAATCCCGATAGGAGCTGCACATATCTCTTTCTCAGGGCACACTCAGATTGTCCTAGGTACGGGTAGGCCAGCCCAGAGTTGCCCCTGGTGGCTACCGGCAGCTGACAGGTGGACCAACACTCAGAGGAGCACTGGCCCGAGGGGTTAAAATAAGATGACCCTCGGGCTCCGGAAACCCAAGGGAAAATAGGCTAGGTGGAAAATGGTAAAACCAAGGTTGGGCATTGCTGGAAAAGCTTTAATCAAGGCGAACTATCAAGGGGTTCCCATTATAACCCAACCGCGTAAGGAACGCAAAATCCGGGAACATAACACCGATATGACGGAAACTAGGGCGGCAAGAGTGGAACAAAACACTAGGCGAGAGGCCGAGCCTTCCACCCTTTACCAAGTATATAGATGCATTAAGATAACATGGCAATATAATGGTATCCCAACAAGTAAATAAATGTTCCAACAAGGAACGGTCTCCAATCTTCACCTACAACTAGCAACGCTATAAGAGGGGCTGAGCAAAGCGGTAACATAGCCAATCAATGGTTTGCTAGGACATGAAGGGTTAGAGGTTTGACATGGCAATTTGGGAGGCTTGAAAGCAAGTGGTAGGCATCGTAGCATTGGCATAGAAAAGGAGCGAGCAAACTAGCATAGCAAAGATAGTAGTGATTTCGAAGGTATGATCATCTTGCCTGCAAAGCTGTCAGAGTTGACTGGATCCTCGAAAGCAAACTCAACGGGCTCCTCATTAGCGAACTCGTCTCCCAGCTCTACCCAAACAAGACAAACAAGCAATAAGGACACAATCAACCACGTGCAAGGATCAAACAATATGATGCAATGATGATATGCTAAGCGGGATGCAATGCGGGATGCATATGCAAGATTTGAAAAAGAATGCATGAACCTGGCCTCAACTTGGGAATCCAAGTGTTCTAATGGAAAGATGAGATGAAATCGCTTGAAAACGATATAAAGAACGCCTGAATCGGAGTTACGGTTTGGAAATGGCAAGCGATTCAAATATGACACCGGTCTGTGATTTACAGCAAGTAGCCATCTAAATGCAATGAGATGAACATGCTACAGCACCCAAACATGACAACAAAATACATGGCAGGGATGCATTAAAGTTGCTTAACAAAAGTCTAGCACTGAGCTATGGACAATTCATCCATTAACAGGTTCAAACAAGCATGGCAAGAATGCATATGGAAAACAGATCTCAGACTTAGTGAAATTAACACTTGTCTGGAATTTCAGACCAAGTAGCCCTCTTCGGAGCAACAAAACTACATGCTACAGGATCTGAACAAGGCAAAGTAAAACATGGCATGGAGCTAATCAAATAGATTAACAAAAGTCCCTTAGTGACCTTGAGCCAAAAGGGATCAGAAAATATACTAACAAGCATGTGAACATAGCAAAACATAATCAATTTTCAGACTTAGTGAAAACTGGCACATGCTGAAACATAACTCAAGTAGGCATGTTTACGAGCTCGATGCACTCACTACGGAGCAAGTCATGAAAAGATAAGCATACATCTATCAAGAACACACAAAATGCAAGCTAGACATGGCAAGAACAATGGCATAGCATGCACGGATCAACTACAACATCACCGGCAAAATTGCAAACAAGTTGACAATCTGCCCAGATTCACAAAGTAGCAAAAGTAGAGCTCGATTGACTCAAGCTAGGGTGCCCCATAAATGCAAACAAAGACATGGATGGATAGAGCACCACAATATGAATAAAACATCCTTACTGATCATCCTCAAAAGAGGCACGGATCACTAGGAAACAACATGAACATATGGCATCATGAGATAAACAGCTCAAGGACTTAGTGGAAATGCTAAGTCTCTGAAAACAGATTTACCAAGTGCACCACTTTGCAAGCTTGCACTAGTCACCACACACATCACAAAAATATATGGGTTGCACCTCCGGAAAGATGACAAAACCCTTAACAAAACATATGTAGAGCATCAGCGCATATCATGCACACAATAATCATGGCAAAAATGACAAATAGCTAAATGGAGTAGCAGATCTGACAATTAACTCAAGTAGCCCTTTTCTAACAGTATTTCGGGCATCAAGATGAACTCAAATGAAAATGATGCAACGGAATGAAATGATGTACTCTCTGAGATGAACATTTTGATATGCTATATGCATGAATCGGAGCTACGGATGCAAAGTTACAGGGCTATGAACAGGGGCACTTGGATCTGAGAATTTGGGACTTGGAAAAAATCAACCTAGGGTTACTGTTCACCGGATCTAGATCTGGCGCACGAAATCCGAGGTCCACCGGATCCCTCGCCGGAGCTGTGACGGGGATCGCCAGAGGAAGGAGGAGGTCGGCCCGGGGCTCGGGACCCGAGGGGCGGCGAGGGTGAGGCGGCGAGGCGAGGGCGAGGCGGCGGGGCGACCGAACGGCGGCAGGGCGAGGCCGGGCATCGAGCTCGTCGGCGCGGAGCAGCTTGGCGGCGGCCGGAGTGACGGTGGTGGCCGGCACGCGGTCGGGCGGCGTGGACGAAGAAGAAGCAGCGGGCAGCGGCGGATGGCGAGTGGGCCGCGGGGGCCCCGGCTGGGCCTCGCGGGCCTCGGCGGCAGCCGCGGCGGCGCGCCACGTGGCAGCTTGCCACTGGTGCGGGCGGGCGGCGGACGGATCCGGACACGTCCGGCCTGGGATTTTTGTCCGGCGGGCGACGGAGTGGAAAAATTAGGGTTAGGAAGAGAGGGGATCCGCGAAATTTCGGGGGGTCATATTTATAGGCATAGAGGGAGCTAGGAGAGTTCAAATGAGGTGCGGTTTTCGGACACGCGATCGTGATCGAACGCTCTAGGTGATGGAGCAGAGTTAGGTGGGTTTTGGGCCAAATTGGAGGGGTGTTGGGCTGCAACACACACGGTGCCTTTTCGGTCCCTCGGTTAACCGTTGGAGTATCAAACGAAGTCCAAATGGTACGAAACTTGACAGGCGGTCTACCGGTAGTAAACCAAGGCCGCTTGGCAAGTCTCGGTCCAATCCGGAAATGTTTAATCCCCACACACGAAAGAAAGCTAGCATTGACCACCGGAGGAGAAGGAAGCACCGGAATGCAAAACGGACAACGGGGAAAATGCTTGAATGCATGAGACGAACACGTATGCAAATGCAATGCACATGATGACATGATATGAGAAGCATGACAACGATAACAACACACGGAGACAAAGACCCGAACCCGAGAAAATAAAATAACTTAACGCCGGAAACGGCAAGAGTTGGAGTACAAATTGGGAAAGTTATATTCGGGGTGTTACACAGGACCTGGAAGAAACCTTTGCCAGCCTCAACGAAGTGGACCTACGGCTCAACCCGGAGAAGTGCGTATTTGGAGTCCCCTCGGGCAAGCTCTTGGGTTTCCTCATATCCCACAGGGGCATCGAGGCCAACCCGAAGAAGGTCAAGGTAGTCGAAGATATGAGCCCGTCGAGGACCCTCAGAGAAATGCAGAAGCTCATCGGGCGTGTGACTGCGTTGGGGCGCTTCATCTCCAAGCTGGGGGAACAAGCCCTGCCCTTCCTCAAGCTGATGAAGAAAAAGGGCCCCTTCGAATGGACTGAAGAGGCCGACAAGGCATTCCAAGACCTCAAGAGGTACCTTACCAGTCCGCTAGTGATGGTAGCTCCGCGTCCTCGGGAGCCCCTGGTGCTCTACCTTGCAGCCACCCCCTACTCCGCCAGCGCAACCCTGGTGGCGGTCAGGGAGGAGCGTTGTGCCAAGGCCGCATCGACTGTCCGAACTGAAGCAAAGCAGAGCCAGGAGGGACACGCGAAGGCCGCAACCACAGCCGGAAAGGGACAGCCGCAGCAGGAGAATGCACCCGGAGCAGGAGAGGCCTCTTCTGGTGACCAAAACCCGGGGGCTCCGTCGTCTCCAGAGACGCCTCGACCTCTGGAGGACGCAAGCAGCGCCAACACCCTCAACCTCGTCAAGCACCCCGTGTACTTCGTCAGCACGGTGCTACGGGACACAAGGGCATGGTATCCCATGCCTCAAAAACTCCTCCTCGCGCTACTAGTGGCCTCGCGCAAGCTGCGCCACTACTTCCAAGGACATCCCATCAAGGTCGTCTCAGCATACCCCTTGGAAAGAGTGCTTAGGAGCCCCAACTCAGATGGAAAGGTCGCCGAATGGAACATTGAGCTACAGGCATTTCAGCTAGATTTCAGCATGACCAGAGTTATCAAGGGAGCCGCACTTGTAGATTTCATGGTAGAATGGGCAGAAGCGCCGGATCTCGAGGCAGGCGAAGACCGATCACTTTCCCCGGGAAGTGAAGCACCGGACGGCTGGGTCGTGTACTTCGATGGGGCGTTCTCCCGACACGGTGCAGGAGCTGGCGCAGTGCTTGTGTCCCCTACCCAGGACAAACTCTATTACGCCGTGCAACTCTACTTACAGCACGGAGAGAAGGTCTCCAACAACATAGCAGAATACGAAGGCCTGATAGCAGGCTTGAAAGCCGTGATCGCCTTAGGGGTAAAGCGCCTCACTATCAAGGGCGATTCACAGCTCCTCGTCAACTTCTCCAACAAGATATATGAGCCGAAGGACGAGCACATGGAAGCTTACCTCGCTGAAGTCCGCAGGATGGAGAAACAGTTCTGGGGGCTGGAGCTGCATCATGTGCCTCGCGGCACCAATCAGGAGGCTGACGACATTGCCAAGAGGGCGTCTAGGCAGCTGTCGCAGGAACCTGGCGTCTTCGGGGAGCGGCTCTTCAAGCCCTCGGTGGTGCCGTCGCTATCAGGCGCGGTGCAACCAAGGGAGGAGCCTCCTCAGCCTCCTGGCTCGGGAGCTCCGTTCTGCGGCCCGGCATCAGGGGCATGCCTGCTCCTGGCGTTGGAGCCTCAGGAGGGATGTTGGATCCCAGAGCTCAGGGACTACCTGATGCGAGGGATTCTACCAAAAACGAGGAGGAGGCGGAGCATGTGGCGCGGCAGGCCACGGCTTATTGCATCCAGGATGGCGAGCTCTACAGGAAGCGGCCAAATGACGTGTCCCTACGTTGTATTTCCAGGGAGCAAGGAAAGGAACTGCTGGTGGACATACACAGCGGAGACTGCGGGCACCACTCGTCGTCACGAACCCTCGTCGGCAAGGCATTCCGCAGCGGGTTCTACTGGCCCACAGCACTCAGCGACGTTGTTGAGCTGGTGAAGGCTTGCGAGGCCTGCCAGTTTCACGCTAAACAGATCCATCAGCCTGCGGGAGGTCTGCAGACCATACCCCTCTCTTGGTCGTTCGCAGTTTGGGGGTTGGACATTCTGGGCCCGTTCCCTCGGATGCCAGGGGGCTATCGCTACCTCTATGTCGCTGTGGACAAGTTCACCAAGTGGGCCGAGGTGGAAGTTGTCCTCACAATCCCGGTAGGCTCGGCAGTCAAGTTCATCAAGGGCCTCGTGAGTCGGTTTGGAGTGCCTAACCGCATATCACTGACAACGGTTCGCAATTCACCAGTAATCTCTTCAAAACGTACTGCGCTAACCTTGGAACGCAGATATGCTACGCTTCGGTAGCACACCCCCGGAGTAATGGCCAGGCCGAACGAACCAACACGGAGGTCCTGAGGGGCCTCAAGGCCAGGACCTTCAAGAATAAGCTGGAGGCCTGTGGCAGGGGCTGGCACGACGAGCTCCAGTCCGTGATATGGTCAATCCGCACGACCGCAACCAAGCCGACTGGCGAGACCCCGTTCTTCCTCGTCTACGGAGCGGAGGCTGTTCTCCCTCACGAGGTCAGACGTCGCTCCGCACGGGTCCTGGCATTCGACGAGGCTCAGCAGGACGCCCTGCGGGGGACGGATCTCGTGCCGGGGGAGGAACGCCGTCGGGAAGCCGCACTGCGAGCGGCAAGGTATCAACAGGCGCTACGACGATACCACAGCCGCAACATCCGCCCCAGGACCCTTGAGGTAGGGGATCTCGTGCTCAGAAGGGTTCTCTCCAGGGAGGGGCTGCACAAGCTCTCTCCCATGTGGGAGGGCCCGTTCAAGGTTGTTCATGTTTCCAGGCCTGGCTCCGCGCGCTTGGAGACTCCGAAGGGAGTACCCATCCAGAACCCATGGAACATTCAACATCTCCGGAGGTTCTACCCCTGAGTGAAGCCGCTGCGTTTTGGAAAAGGCTCGGTGCCTGTGAAGAAGGCGAATGCCTGTGAAGCCGCTGCGTTTTGGAAAAGGCCCGGTGCCTATGAAGAAGGCGAATGCCTGTGAAGCCGCTGCGATTTGGAAAAGTCCCGGTGCCTGTGAAGAAGGCGAATGCCTGTGAAGCCGCCGCGTTTTGGAAAAGGCCCGGTGCCTGTGAAGAAGGCGAATGCCCATGAAGCCGCTGCGTTTTGGAAAAGGCCCGGAGCCTGTGAAGAAGGCGAACGCCTGTGAAGCTGCCGCATTTCAAGAAAGGCCCGGTGCTTGTGAAGAAGGCCAATGCCTGTGAAGCTCGCCGCTCGTGACACTCTCACGTAGTAATGAGTGGGGTTGTACACGCCCCGGAGTCTCCGGAGTGCCGCCCTCGGGCCTCGGGGGCTCCCGCCCACGCCCAGTGGCAGCACTTAGCTCCGCGCTAGTGAGAAGACGTCGAAGACTAGAATAGGCGCCGGACGCAGCTTTCCCATTTGCTTTCTGCAGTTGGCTTGTTTATTCTCGTTTGAAGTTTTTATTGGAGTTGCTGGCGCTCCTGGCTTGTGGCTCTTTGTCTTTCTCGCTCGCTCACCTCATTTTCTCTCGTGTAGTCTCGCGAGGGAGGATCGCGGGCGCCCTCGCGAGTGTTTTCTGCCCCGATCGTTTGGAGCTTTCCTATCCAAGTCCTCTGCAGGAGCACCCCTCCCAGTCTGTGCCCCACGGGCATCGTGACACGAGCGCAGGACCTGGGCCGATCGCCCTCACAGCTAAGACCATAAGTTACCCCTCCTACTGATCCTTGCAGTGCACGAAGCGCATGAGGAGGCCACGGCCTCGAGAGGCGAGGACCGCGCCAAGCCCTGCCGAGCTAAAATAGTCCCCGCACATGGGAGCGAGGCGCGAAAACACGACGTAGAAATAGCGGAAACGGCGCGATGGTTAAACAACAACAGTTCTAATACGCCCCCGCGGGGCCCTACATTACTTACTATTTTTGCGCAGGATAAGAAAGAAAACAAAACGGGCATGATTCATCCTGCGCCAACCCACAGCGAAGGCTCGAGCTGCTCCTGGGGCTCAGGCGGATCCCTCCTCTCGCTTCACCGGGGCACGACGGCGGGCTGACCCGCTACCTTCACCCAAGTGGGCGCGACGGCGAGGAGGCTGGTCGCGGCCACCGCTGGAGGAGCTGCTGCCTGAGAGGGGGTTGCCGAAGCTCCGCGAACCCCGAGCACCGCCGCCTGTACGCCAACCGCCATCTTCATCCTGGTCAGAGCCAGGGCTGGGCAGGCGGCCGCGGCCGTCGTCTTCAGGGCAACACCCGGCACGGTGACCGTCTTCCCCGAACACCCTCACGTAGAGGGTGGCGTCGCCATCAAACTTGAAGTACAGGGTGCACCACCGGCTCAGGCCATGCGCGCGGGCAAACGTTTGCCAGCCGCGTGTCAGAGCCCCGTTCCCAGAAACGGAGACCTCCAGCGACGCCCAGGAGGCCCTGCTGCAGCATCCGTCTACCTGGAGCCAGAAGCCACACCGGGCGCTGGCCGGCAGTACATCTACGAAGAAACAGGGGAGCGGGAGCCTGGTGCTGGATGGGTCTGCCGACCACACGACGAACTCCGGCAGCACCTCCGCAGAGCGAAAGCGTGGCCTAGGGGGGCGCACACCCACGACGTGCCCCCCGTCGGCAACCAGGCGCTCACGACCGCGCCGGGAACCGCCTCCATGGCCACGGGAGGCCACCACGGGGACCATGGTATACTTGCGAGGGCGGCCTCGGCTGCGCTTGGCCAAGGGGGGTCAGGCCCAGCCTGGGGGGCCTTTCCTTTCTCCGCGGCCGAGAATCTCTTTGGAGCCATGGGAGCGACGAGTAATCGAGAAGAAGGAAAGGAGCAGCAAGGAGGGACGGGCCGAAGGGGGTCGCCCAGCCCCGTACTTATAGCCGGAGGAGACCAACCGCCGTGCACCACGATCGCAGGTAATCATGATCGGTTTCTCTGCATGCAGGGACTTATCAAGTCATGCGGTCGCCGAGGCGTCGTGGGGAAGCGCAGTCGCCCACGCCCAATCAATCGCCACGCGGCGCCCAAGGCCACAGGCTGTTAGGGCCCACGGCGCTTCGCGCTTGCCCCTTCGCTTCTTTGTTAAGCCAAGCCCGTGCGCGCCTTGGGCCCGGGGGCTACTGTCGGCGTTCTGGGAACGGGGGTCCCCAGACTTGCCTGCCTGCGGCCTGCGGCGTGGCTCAAGCGGGGGCCTAGCGCGGCCCATCTTCATCAGCTCAAGCTCAAGACCCTCGCAAGGGGCCAAGCCTCGCGGGGCGGACGACAGGAAGCTTCCTCAGAGGCAGCCTCATCAGGCAGGCTCGTGAGGAGGCGGAGAGATCAAGGCAGGGGTACCTCACGAGGAACCCATGACGCAAGCCATGACGATCGAGACCAGGCGGGCGCCAGGCGGGCGTCGGCTTGCGCAGTGTCCTTATTTCCCCTTTGGTGCAAAGGGGGCAAGCACAGGCCAAGGCATCAGGCAAAGGTTACCATTCCGGTGCAACAAGACCAAGACTAGCCGAACGGCAGGACGGAGGTCACCATGGAGCCCAAGATGGCGTCATCGCCAGTGCTTTTGGCAGCCGAAGACCACCTTTGGTCAGGATAACTTGCACTAGATGTTCCCCTTCGAAATGGCCAATTGTTGGCGCCCTTCCCACTCATTATTTGGGGAGAGGCCTAGGGCCTCTATAAATAGAGCTAGCCACCACAGAAGGAGGGGACGGCTGGAAATCTAGTAGAACCATAGCAAAGAGAGAGAGAGGCGACTGAACTAACCCTAGCAGTTCATCGCACCAGCTCAAGAACACCTCCCACGAGGCTGTTCTTCCCTTGTACTGTCCATCATCAGCCCCAGAGGCAATCCACCACACCACACACTGGAGTAGGGTATTACACCACAACGGTGGCCCGAACCAGTATAAACATCGTGTCCCTTGTGTTGTTCATCATTTTCATCTTAGTTCGCACGAGAGGATCGGACGTAGATCGGTAGGGGAGAGATCTCCACGCGCACCCCAGTGTTCGAACCTCAAGGGTCTGCCGGAACCCGAAACCCGACAATATAGCCCGGCACAGAGGCGCCGCACACCCCCTATGCTTCACTGATGAAGTGATGGATCACGAATTCCCAGAAGGATTTAAACCCGTGAACATTGAATCATACGATGGTACAACAGACCCCACGGTATGGATTGAAGATTTCCTCCTCCATATCCGCATGGCCCGCGGTGACGATCTACATGCCATCAAGTACCTCCCATTAAAACTCAAAGGGCCCGCTCGGCATTGGCTCAATAGCCTGCCGGCAAATTCCATTGGCAGTTGGGAGAATTTGGAAGATGAATTCCTTGACAACTTCCAGGGCACTTATGTGCGACCACCAGATGCCGATGACTTGAATCACATAACCCAACAGCCAAGGGAATAAGCCAGAAAATTCTGGACTCAGTTTCTAACTAAAAAGAACCAAATTGTCGACTGTCCGGATGCCGAGGCCCTAGCGGCATTTAAGCATAATATCCGCGACGAGTGGCTCGCCCGACACCTTGGCCAAGAAAAGCCGAAATCCATGGCAGCCCTCATGACACTCATGACCCGCTTTTGTGCGGGCGAGGATAGTTGGCTGGCTCGCAGCAACAACACATTAAGAAACCCTGGAAATTCAGATGCCAAAGATAGCAATGGCAGGCCACGTCGTAACAGACACAAGCGCCGCAACAACGGCGACAACGCCGAAGACACGGCAGTTAATGCCGGATTCAATGGCTCTAAATCCGGTCAGCAGAAAAAGCCGTTCAAGAGAAGCAATCAGGGCCCGTCCAGCTTGGACCGCATACTCGATCGTTCGTGTCAAATTCACGGCACCCCCGATAAACCAGCCAACCACACCAACAGAGAATGTTGGGTGTTCAAACAGGCCGGCAAGTTGAATGCCGAAAACAAGGAAAAGGGGCTGCATAGCAACGGCGAGGAGGATCCTCGGCCGCCGAACACAGGAGGATAGAAGAAATTTCTTCCCCAAGTGAAAATGGTAAACATGATATATGCAACCCATATTCCCAAGCGGGAACGGAAGCGTGCGCTGAGGGACGTCTATGTGATGGAGCCAGTCGCCCCAAAGTTCAACCCATGGTCTTCTTGTCCGATCACCTTCGATCGCGGGGACCATCCCACCAGTATCCGTCATGGCGGTTCTGCCGCATTGTTCCTTGACCCCATCATTGATGGATTCCACCTCACTCGAGTCCTTATGGACGGTGGCAGCAGCCTGAACCTGCTCTATCAGGATACAGTGCGCAAAATGGGTATAGACCCCTCAAGGATCAAACCCACCAAAACCACCTTTAAAGGTGTCATCCCAGGTGTAGAGGCCTGTTGTACGGGCTCAATCACACTGGAAGTGGTCTTCGGATCTCCGGACAACTTCCGAAGCGAGGAGTTAATCTTCGATATCGTCCCCTTCCGCAGTGGCTATCACGCACTGCTCGGATGAACCGCATTTGCCAGATTCAATGCAGTACCGCATTATGCATACCTCAAGCTCAAAATGCCAGGACCTCACGGGGTTATAACAGTCAATGGAAACACAGAGCGCTCGCTCCGCACGAAGGAGCACACCGCGGCCCTTGCAGCAGAAGCACAGGGCGGCCTTATGAGGCAAACCGCCAATTCAGCGAAAAAGACCCCGGACACCTTCAAGCGAGTCAAGAATACCCTGCAAGAGGATCGCCGGGCATGTTTAGAGCTCGCCTAGCAATTCGGCCTCCGTCCTAGTCCCAGTCAAGCGGCGAAATTTGCGCCGCGCATACATAATTACGTACTCAAGATACCATGGGCATAGGCGGAGACATGCCCCACAATACGGCTCAACCGCTTCAGGACCCATATACTTTTAACATTTTCTCCCTTTCAGGCCCCCATTCTCTGAAGGCCCTCTCCGATCGTCTGATTATTGGACCCGTCATGGGAAGGAAACACCAAGGAAGCAAGAAGCTTTGACGTACAAGGGAATCCCTAGGTGGTCTCTGATAACGATCGCTATACATGTTTTACATACCCACACGCAGCTTGCCCTTGGATAGGACATGTCAAATAGTCCTATTTTTGCTTATTTCACTACTTGTATACATACGCTTTGACGTATCATTCAAATAACAACGTATAGCGTTAGCTTATTATTGCATTTCTTTATCTTTTTTCCTGTTTGCTTATTTACGACAAATTGCACCCGTACATTCTGGTACGTCCAAGTGCGCCAGGGGCTTCACTGTACCCCATAACACGGCAAGAAAAGTCTGAACACTTTTGACAGTGCGACACCTCGAACTTATAGCATTATATGCATCAGCTCCGAATCATGTCTTGGGTCAATAGTTGGGTTTGCCCAGCTCCCATGTTTTGGTACCTTACGTTCCGCTATATCGGCTAAGGTAGCACTAGGAGAACTACTGCGATTGTGTCCCAGTTCTTCTGGACGAGCACCTCAGTAGAGAAAGCTGAAAACTGACTGTCATGATGTGGCGAGAGCTGGTCGCTGTTCGAGAGGTCTCAAATCCTTAAAGATTTTTTCCGCTTCGGGCGAGGAGTCGGCCTTGTCCGACTTAGGCGTACATAGCACCCCAAGTTCGGCCTTCCGAATACTAGGGGCTTCGCTGAAATTTAAAATTGTAGACTTCTATGGCTAAGTGAGAGTGATAAAGCTTTATAGTTCGATTGCCTGGTTCATTGTGCTGACCACCTCCTTCAAAGGACCCAACACTGGGATAAAGAATGATCAGGTTTATCCCGAACACCCCAGTACTAGTTACATGGGGGCAGAAGCCGATGACTCGCCAACTCTCAAATTTTATAAACAGCCGCATAGAATGTAATATTTTAAATTAACAAGCGCTACATAGCGCACATGAACACATTTCACATTACAGGATCACATGAGTACATTCATTCAAATATTACATCCTTAGCACACTCCTCCGCCACAAGGCAAGCACCCTTCAGGACACTATCGTAATACTTTTCGGGGTGGCGATGCTCCTTGCCCTCTGGAGGCCCCTCCATCACTAGCTTTTCGTCGTCCATCTTTGCCCAGTGCACTTTCGCCCGGGCAAAATCCCTGCGCGCACCCTCAATGCAGACCGACCGATTTATGACTTCAAATCGGGGGCAGGCGTTCACAAGCTGCCTTACCAGGCCGAAATAGCTGCCAGGCAGGGGCTCGCCAGGCCACATCCGGACTATGAGGCCCTTCATGGGCAGTTCGGCCGCCTTGTGAAGATCGACCGGCTGCTTCAACTGGTCGCTCAAGGGCACCGGATGTTCGGTCCCAGTATACTGAGACCAGAACAACTTCTCCGTCGAGCTCCCTTCCTTGTCCCGGTAGAACTCTGCGACATCCGATACACTGCGGGGTAGATCTGCGAACGCTCCTGGAGAACTCCGAATTCAGGTAAGTAAAAGGAAAGTTTCCTTCACATGCTTGCTTTGCATAATGAATGCCTTACTCGCTGCTATCTTCTTGACCGCCTCAATTTCCTGGAGGGCCTTTTGGGCTTCGGCCTTGGCACTTTGTGCGTGCTCGAGGGCCTTTGCAAGCTCGGACCCTTGCGTCTTAGAGTCACGCTCCAAGGATTCGTACTTCTTGACGAACTCCTGGAGCTCTTGCTGAACCTCGCAGACTCAGGCCTCTTGCTTCTCGCGCTCGGCGTGCTCCTTGGCCGCTTTGCCTTTGGCCTCGGACAGCGCCTTCTTCAGGGTCGCCACTTCGGTTGTGGCCCCTAGCAAAATTCATGACGATCCTGTGATCTAACAACCTGTTTCATTTTTCTTTATCAATAAATAGACAAGGTATTACTTACCTTTGTTCTCTTCGAGCTGCCTCTTGGTAAGGCCGAGCTCCTCCTCGGACCGCTCAAGGTCCCGCTTCAGTGCGGAGACCTCCGCCGTGTGAGCGGTAGCGGCCAGCAGTGAAGTCTGCTTATTCACATAGACATATTCTGATTAGACTCCTGTGATTATTATTTGATCCTCTGTTCGGTCTTTCTTTGCGAACACCAAACAGAGCATCAGGGGATACTGTCTATGCTGTAACATTTTCTCATAATTTGATTACTTACCTCAAAGCCTGTTAGGAGGCTGGCACAGGCTTCAGTCAGTCCGCTTTTGGCGGACCGAACCTTCTTGACCACCGCACTCATGATAGTGTGGTGCTCTTCATCAATGGAAGCGCCGCGAAGTGTTTCCAGCAAATTGTCCGATGCCTCTGGATGGACAGAGGCCATCGGCACAGACGGCTTGCCCCCTTGGCGAGGGGTCGCCTAGCAGAATCCGAAACCACTGGAGGTTCCGGCGTAGTATTCAGCTGGGGGCTAGACTTGCTGCCCCCGGCATTAGAGCCCAGGGGAGTCTTGCCCCTCTTGCCCCCAACGTCCGGAATGTTGCCTTGGGGCGCCTCCGGAACTGTCTCCCCTTGGTTTAGTACCCTTTGAGACAACACCTCGACGTCGTCCGTAGGGTGGGGGAGGAGGCGGTCGGGAGTGAATCGCTATTCATCTCCGACAGGCCCAAGGACTCATCCGAAGAGGATACGTCGATACAGGCTTTGGATGGGCTGCATTATCATGTTCGGCATGATAAGAAGAAATAAAATAAAACATACCAAGAACTATTATGGTATCCGGATACTTACGACTTCGCCAGGGGCTTGTCCCTGGTAACCACTCCTCGTCGCTAAAAGCAGCCGCCGTGGAGCAGTCCGGAAGGAGAGTCCTTCCCTTCTTGGACCCTTCGGCCTCCCTTGACGGGGCGGCCTTCCTTTTCTTATCTCCCTCGGCTGGGGGGAGAACTTTCCTCTTCCTCCTTCTTGTTTTCGTGGGAGGAGGGCGCCTCGGTGTTATCGGACGATGAGTCCGATATGACCTTGCGTCGGAGACCTTTCCTGGTCCCCGTGGCCCTCTTCTCCGGTGACTCATAGGGCGCTGGAACCAGCACCTCTGTTAAGAGAGCACTTGCTGGATCCTCGGGCAGTGGGGCCGGACAATCGATCCGCTTCGCTGTCGCGACCCATTCCTGTTAAATGGCGTGGAGGCTTAGATCCCCCACATGATTATACTGGGGAAAGGAACATCTTATGGGATATAAAGAGCTTACCGGATTGGTAGGGCGCTTTGCGCTGAGTCCGCAATCCTCGGTAAGGGGAGGAGGTACCTCGGCGTCCTTGAATAGCACCCTCCAGACGTCTTGGTGCGTCGTATCGAAAAGCTCTCACAGCGTCTGGTGCTTGGCCGGGTAGAACTCCCACATATTGAATGCCCGTCTTTGACACGGAAGGATCCGGCGAAAGAGCATGACCTGGACCACGTTGACGAGCTTGATTCTCTTGCTTATCATATTCTTTACACAGTTCTGGAGTCCGGCCAGCTCTACCGATGAACCCCAGGAAAGGCCTTTCTTTCCAGGAGGTGAGCCGCATGGGGATGTGATACGTCTCCAACGTATCTATAATTTTTGATTGCTCCATGCTATATTATCTATTGTTTTGGACTATATTGGGCATTATTTTCCACTTTTATATTATTTTTGGGACTAACCTATTAACCGGAGGCCCAGCCCAGAATTGTTGTTTTTTTGCCTATTTCAGTGTTTCGAAGAAACGGAATCTCAAACGGAGTCCAAATGGAATAAAATCTTTGGGAACGTGATTTTCTCACCGAACGTGATCCAGGAGACTTGGACCCTGCTCCAAGGAACAAAAGAGGCGGTCACGAGGGTGGGGGGTGCCCCCCTAGGGCACGCCCCCCTGCCTCGTGGGCCCCTCGTTGCTCCTCCGGCGTACTTCTTCCTCCTATATATACACACGTACCCCCAAACGATCAGAACAGGAGCCAAAAACCTAATTCCACCGCCGCAACTTTCTGTATCCACGAGATCCCATCTTGGGGCCTGTTCCGGAGCTTCGCCGGAAGAGGGCCGTCATCACGGAGGGCTTCTACATCATCCTAGCCCCTCCGATGAAGTGTGAGTAGTTTACCTCAGACCTTCGGGTCCATAGTTAGTAGCTAGATGGCTTCTTCTCTCTCTTTGAATCTCAATACAAAGTTCTCCCCCTCTCTTGTGGAGATCTATTCGATGTAATCTTCTTTTTGTGGTGTGTTTGTTGAGACCGATGAATTGTGGGTTTATGATCAAGTCTATCTATGAATAATATTTGAATCTTCTCTAAATTCTTTTATGTATGATTGGTTATCTTTGCAAGTCTCTTCGAATTATCCGTTTGGTTTGGCCAACTAGATTGGTAGTTCTTGCCATGGGAGAAGTGCTTAGCTTTGGGTTCGATCTTGCGGTGTCCTTACCCAGTGACAGAAGGGGCAGCAAGGCACATATTGTATCGTTGCCATCGAGGATAACAAGATGGGGTTTATTTCATATTGCATGAATTTATCTCTCTACATCATGTCATCTTGCTTAAGGCGTTACTCTGTTTTTAACTTAATACTCTAGATGCATGCTGGATAGCGGTCGATGAGTGGAGTAATAGTAGTAGATGCAGAATCATTTCGATCTACTTGTCACGGACGTGATGCCTATATACATGATCATGCCTAGATATTCTCATAACTATGCTCAATACTGTCAATTTCTCAACAGTAATTTGTTCACCCGCCGTAGAATACTTATGCTCTTGAGAGAAGCCACTAGTGAAACCTATGGCCCCCGGGTCTATTTTCATCATATCAATCTCCATCACTTTAATCTTGTTTTGCTTTTTTACTTTGCTTTTACTTTTTACTTTGCATCTTTATACCAAAAATAGCAAAAATATTATATCTATCAGATCTCACTCTCGTAAGTGACCGTGAAGGGATTGATAACCCCTAATCGCGTTGGTTGCGAGTAGCTATCGCTTTGTGCAGGTACGAGGGACTTGAGCGTGGGCTCCTACTGGATTGATACCTTGGTTCTCAAAAACTGAGGGAAATACTTACGCTACTCTGCTGCATCATCCCTTCCTCTTCGGGGAAAACCAACGCAAGCTCAAGACGTATCAAGAAGGATTTCTGGCGCCGTTGCCGGGGAGTCTACGCAAAAAGTTAATATACCAAGTACCCATCACAATCCCTATCTCTCGCATTACATTATTTGCCATTTGCCTCTCGTTTTCCTCTCCCCCCCAATTCACCCTTGCCGTTTTATTCCCCTCTCTCTCCCTATCCTCCCTCTCTATTTGCCTCTTTTTGCCCGTTTGCTTTTGTTTGCTCGTGTGTTAGATTGCTTGCTTGTCGCGATGGCTCAAGATACTACCAAATTGTGTGAATTCACCAATACCAATAATAATGATTTCCTTAGCACTCCGATTGCTCCTCTTACCGATGCTAAATCTTGTGAAATTAATACTGCTTTGATCAATCTTGTTATGAAAGATCAATTCACCGGCCTTCCTAGTGAAGATGCTGCTACTCATCTGAATAGCTTCGTTGATTTATGTGATATGCAAAAGAAAAAAAGATGTCAATAATGATGTCGTTAAATTGAAGCTATTTCCTTTTTCGCTTAGAGATCGTGCTAAAGCTTGGTTTTCGTCTTTGCCTAAGAATAGTATTGATTCATGGAACAAGTGCAAAGATGCTTTTATCTCTAAGTATTTTCCCCCCGCTAAGATCATCTCTCTTAGAAACGATATTATCAACTTTAAACAACTTGATCATGAACATGTTGCACAAGCTTCGGAGAGAATGAAATTAATGATACGTAATTGCCCTACTCATGGTTTGAATTTGTGGATGATTATACAATTTTTTTATGCCGGATTGAATTTTGCTTCTAGAAATCTTTTAGATTCGGCCGCGGGAGGCACTCTTATGGAAATCACTTTAGGAGATGCTACTAAACTCCTAGATAACATTATGGTTAATTATTCTCAATGGCATACTGAAAGATCTTCTAATAAAAAAGTGCATGTGATAGAAGAAATCAATGTGTTGAGTAGAAAGATGGATGAACTTATGAAATTATTTGCTACTAAAAGTGTTTCTTCTGATCCTAATGATATGCCTTTGTCTACTTTGATTGAGAATAACAATGAATCTATGGATGTGAATTTTGTTGGTAGGAATAATTTTGGTAACAACGCTTATAGAGGGAATTTTAATCCTAGGCCATATCCTAGTAATCCTTCTAATAATTATGGTAATTCCCACAACAACTCTTATGGAAATTATAATAAGATGCCCTCTGAATTTGAGAATAGTGTTAAAGAGTTTATGAATTCACAAAAGAATTTTAATGCTTTGCTTGAGGAGAAATTGCTTAAAGTTGGTGATTTGGCTAGAAACGTTGATAGAATTTCTCTTGAGGTTGATTCTTTAAAGCTTAGATCTATTCCTCCTAAGCATGATATCAATGAGTCTCTCAAAGCCATGAGAATTTCCATTGATGAGTGCAAAGAAAGAACCGCTAGGATGCGTGCTTCCAAAGATGCCTTTATTAAAGAGTGTTCCTCCAATTCCTATGAAAATCAAGATGAAGATATAAAAGTTATTGATGTGTCCCCTATTAAATCTTTATTTTGCAATATTAATCTTGATGAAACTGAATATGATCTTCCTTTACCTAGAAGGCGTTCTAAAAAATCGGAGTATTTAGATCTTAATGATGAAATTGACGAAAGTGGGATTGAAAGAAATAAAAATCTTGCTAAACCCACTATATTGGATTTCAAGGAATTTAATTATGAAAGTTGCTCTTTAATTGATTTTATTTCCTTGTTGCAATCCGTGCTAAATTCTCCACATGCTTATAGTCAAAATAAAGCCTTCACCGAACATATTGTTGATGCCTTGATGCAATCTTATGAAGAAAAACTTGAGTTGAAAGTTTCTATCCCTAGAAAACTCTATGATGAGTGGGAACCAACTATTAAAATTAAAATTAAAGATCATGAGTTTTATGCTTTGTGTGATTTGGGTGCTAGTGTCTCTACTATTCCCAAGACTTTGTGTGATTTGCTAGATTTCCGTAATTTTGATGATTGCTCTCTAAACTTGCATCTTGCGGATTCCACTATTAAGAAACCTATGGGAAGGATTAATGATGTTCTTATTGTTGCAAATAGGAATTATGTGCCCATAGATTTCATTGTTCTTGATATAGATTGCAATCCTTCTTGCCCTATTATTCTTGGTAGACCTTTCCTTAGAACGGTTGGTGCGATTATTGATATGAAGGAAGGGAATATTAGATTTCAATTTCCATTAAAAAAGGGCATGGAACACTTTCCAAGAAAGAAAATAAAGTTACCATATGAAACTATCATGAGAGCCACCTATGGATTGCCTACCAAAGATGGCAATACCTAGATCTATCCTCGCTTTTATGCCTAGCTAGGGGCGTTAAACGATAGCGCTTGTTGGGAGGCAACCCAATTTTATTTTTATTCCTTGCCTTTTGCTCCTGTTTAGTAATAAATAAATTATTTATCCTCTGTTTTGATTGTGTTTTTTGTGTTTAATTAGTGTTTGTGCCAAGTAGAACCGTTGGGAAGACTTGGGGAAAGTCTTGTTGAACTTGCTGTAAAAAACAGAAACTTTAGCGCTCACGAGAACTGCTGTAATTTTTATTTGAAGAGTGCTATTTAGTTACTTCTTTTTGCATATGATTAATAGATAAATTCCTCATGTCCAGAAATTTATTTTAGAATTTTTGGGGTTCCAGATCTTGCGCTAGATACAGATTACTACAGACTGTTCTGTTTTTGACAGATTCTGTTTTTCGTGTGTTGATTGCTTATTTTGATGAATCTATGGCTAGTAAAATAGTTTATAATCCATAGAGAAGTTGGAATACAGTAGGTTTAACACCAATATAAATAAATAATGAGTTCATTACAGTACCTTGAAGTGGTATTTTGTTTTCTTTCGCTAACGGAGCTCACGAGTTTTCTATTTTGAGTTTTGTGTTGTGAAGTTTTCAAGTTTTGGGTGAATTCTTTTGATGGATCATGGAACAAGGAGTGGTAAGAGCCTAATATTGGGGATGCCCATGGCACCCCCAAGATAATCCAAGGACACCAAAAGTTCAAAGCTTGGGGATGCCCCGGAAGGAATCCCCTCTTTCGTCCACTTCCATCGGTAATTTACTTGGAGCTATATTTTTATTCACCAACATGATATGTGTTCTGCTTGGAGTGTCTTGTATTATTTGTGTCTTTGTGTCTTAGTATACCACAATCATCCTTGGTGTACACACCTTTTGAGAGATCCATACATGGACTAAAATTTGATAGAATACTCTATGTGCTTCACTTATATCTTTTGAGCTAAGTAATTTTGCTCTATGTGCTTCACTTATATCTTTTGAGCGTTATAATTTTGCTCTATGTGCTTCACTTAGATCTTTTAGAGCACGGTGGTGGATTTGTTTTAAAGAAACTATTGATATCTCATGCTTCACTTAAATTATTTTGAGAGTCTCTTAATAGCATGGTAATTTGCTTAATAATAATATGCTTGGTATTCAAGATTTGTGAAACTTTCTTTTGAGTGTGTTGAATACTAAGAAAAGATTGAAGCATGATAATTGTTTTGAGATATGGAGGTGATAATATTAAAGTCATGCTAGTTGAGTAGTTGTGAATTTAAAGAACACTTGTGTTAAGGTTTGTGATTCCCGTAGCATGCACGTATGGTGAATCGTTATGTGATGAAGTTGGAGCATGATTTATTTATTGATTGTCTTCCTTATGAGTGGCAGTCGGGGACGAGCGATGGTCTTTTCCTACCAATCTATCCCCCTAGGAGCATGCGCGTAATACTTTTCTTTGATAACTTCTAGATTTTTGCAATGGGTATATGAGTTCTTTATGACTAATGTTGAGTCCATGGATTATACGCACTCTCACCCTTCCACCTTTGCTAGCCTCTCTAATACCGCGCACCTTTCGCCGGTATCGTACACCTACCATATACCTTCCTCAAAACAGCCACCATACCTACCTATTATGGCATTTCCATAGCCATTCCGAGATATATTGCCATGCAACTTTACACCATCTAGTTCATCATGACACACTCCATCATTGTCATATTGCATATCCCGGTACACCGCCGGATGCATTCATATAGAGTCATATTTTGTTCTAAGTATTGAGTTGTAAGAAAAATAAAAGTGTGATGATCATCATTATTAGAGCATTGTCCCAGTGAGGAAATAATGATGGAGACTATGATTCCCCCATAAGTCGAGATGAGACTCTGGGCGAAAAAAAAGAGGCCAAAGAAGCCCAAATAAAAAGAGGCCACAAAAAAAGAGAAAAGGCCCAAACAAAAAAATATAAAAAAATGATGAGAGAAAAAGAGAGAAGGGACAATGTTACTATCCTTTTACCACACTTGTGCTTCAAAGTAGCACCATGATCTTCATAGTAGAGAGTTTCTCATGTTATCACTTTCATATACTAGTGGGAATTTTTAATTATAGAACTTGGCTTGTATATTCCAATGATGGGCTTCTTCAAATTTCCCTAGGTCTTCATGAGCAAGCAAGTTGGATTCACACCCACTTAGTTTCTTTTTGAGCTTTCATATACTTATAGCTCTAGTGCATCCGTTGCATGGCAATCCCTACTCACTCACATTGATATCTATTGATGGGCATATCCATAGCCCGTTGATACGCCTAGTTGATGTGAGACTATCTTCCCCTCCTTTTTGTCTTCTCCACAACCACCATTCTATTCCACCTATAGTGCTATATCCATGGCTCACGCTCATGTATTGCGTGAAGATTGAAAAAGTTTTGAAAAAGTTAGAGTATGAAACAATTGCTTGGCTTGTCATCGGGGTTGTGCATGATTTAAATACTTTGTGTGGTGAAGATGGAGCATAGCCAGACTATATGAATTTGTAGGGATAACTTTCTTTGGCCATGTTATTTTGAGAAGACATAATTGCCTTGTTAGTATACTTGAAGTATTATTATTTTTACGTCAAGATAAACTTTTGTCTTGAATCTTTCTAATCTGAATATTCATACCACAATTAAGAAGATTTGCATTGAAATTATGCCAAGTAGCATTCCGCATCAAAAATTCTCTTTTTATCATTTACCTACTCGAGGACGAGCAGGAATTAAGCTTGGGGATGCCTGATACGTCTCCAACGTATCTATAATTTTTTATTGCTCCATGCTATATTATCTATTGTTTTGGACTATATTGGGCTTTATTTTCCACTTTTATATTATTTTTGGGACTAACCTATTAACCGGAGGCCCAGCCCAGAATTGTTGTTTTTTGCCTATTTCAGTGTTTCGAAGAAACGGAATATCAAACGGAGTCCAAACGGAATAAAATCTTCGGGAACGTGATTTTCTCACCGAACGTGATCCAGGAGACTTGGACCCTGCTCCAAGGAACAAAAGAGGCGGTCACGAGGGTGGGGGCGCCCCCCCCCCTAGGGGGCGCCCCCTGCCTCATGGGCCCCTCGTTGCTCCTCCGGCGTACTTCTTCCTCCTATATATACACACGTACCCCCAAACGATCAGAACAGGAGCCAAAAACCTAATTCCACCGCCGCAACTTTCTGTATCCACGAGATCCCATCTTGGGGCCTGTTCTGGAGCTCCGAGGGCCGTCATCACGGAGGGCTTCTACATCATCCTAGCCCCTCCAATGAAGTGTGAGTAGTTTACCTCAGACCTTCGGGTCCATAGTTAGTAGCTAGATGGCTTCTTCTCTCTCTTTGAATCTCAATACAAAGTTCTCCCCCTCTCTTGTGGAGATCTATTCGATGTAATCTTCTTTTTGCGGTGTGTTTGTTGAGACCGATGAATTGTGGGTTTATGATCAAGTCTATCTATGAATAATATTTGAATCTTCTCTGAATTCTTTTATGTATGATTGGTTATCTTTGCAAGTCTCTTCGAATTATCCATTTGGTTTGGCCAACTAGATTGGTAGGTCTTGCCATGGGAGAAGTGCTTAGCTTTGGGTTCGATCTTGCGGTGTCCTTACCCAGTGACAGAAGGGGCAGCAAGGCACGTATTGTATTGTTGCCATCGAGGATAACAAGATGGGGTTTATTTCATATTGCATGAATTTATCTCTCTACATCATGTCATCTTGCTTAAGGCGTTACTCTATTTTTAACTTAATACTCTAGATGCATGTTGGATAGCGGTCGATGAGTGGAGTAATAGTAGTAGAAGCAAAATCGTTTCGATCTACTTGTCACGGACGTGATGCCTATATACATGATCATGCCTAGATATTCTCATAACTATGCTCAATACTGTCAATTGCTCAACAGTAATTTGTTCACCCACCGTAGAATACTTATGCTCTTGAGAGAAGCCACTAGTGAAACCTATGGCCCCCGGGTCTATTCTCATCATATCAATCTCCATCACTTTAATCTTGCTTTGCTTTTTACTTTGCTTTTACTTTTTACTTTACATCTTTATACCAAAAATACCAAAAATATTATATCTATCAGATCTCACTCTCGTAAGTGACCGTTAAGGGACTGACAATCCCTAATTGCGTTGGTTGTGAGTAGCTATCACTTTGTGCAGGTACGAGGGACTTGAGCGTGGGCTCCTACTGGATTGATACCTTGGTTCTCGAAAACTGAGGGAAATACTTACGCTACTCTGCTGCATCATCCCTTCCTCTTCGGGGAAAACCAACGCAAGCTCAAGACGTAGCAGGATGCCGGATCGAAATTCGGGGGCCGCCGCCCAGTTGATGTCGCGTGGCTCGGTGATGTAGAACCACCCCGATTGCCACCCCTTCACGGTCTCCACATAGGAGCCTTCAAGCCAGGTGACGCTAGGCATTTTGCCCACCATGGCACCTCCGCACTCCGCTTGCTGGCTGACCACCACCTTCGGTTTCACGTTGAAGGTCTTTAGCCACAAGCCGAAGTGGGGCTTGATGCGGAGGAAGGCCTCGCACATGACGATAAATGCCGAGATGTTGAGGATGAAATTGGGGGCCAGATCATGGAAGTCCAGCCCGTAGTAGAACATGAGCCCGCGGACGAATGGGTGGAGGGGAAATCCCAGGCCGTGGACGAAGTGAGGGAGGAATACAACCCTCTCATGGGGTCCTGGAGTAGGGACGATCTGCCCCGTGTCTGGGAGCCGGTGCGCGATATCTGCGGCCAGGTATCCGGCTTCCCGGAGCTTCGTAATGTTCTCCTCCGTAACAGAGGAGACCATCCACTTGCCTCCCGCTCCGGACATGTTTGGAGTAGTTTTGTGGAGAAAATGCGAACTTGGGTGCTGGAGCTCGAGTGCGCAAGAATGGATGGGCAAGGAAGAAGAAGGCGTGGGTGAAAGGGAGGAGTCGTTATCCTTTTATAAGGGCGGAAGAAACCCATTGATTCCCCAAGCGCCGTGATTGATGGCGCGGTTGGGTTACCCACACCCGTATTGATGAGAATCCCGTGATATGTGGACACAATCTCTACTTCGACAAGACGTGCCAAGGAAACCGCCTCGCAATATGTGCAGTAGCTGGTTGAGAAAAATGGTTCGAATAATGACCGGGCCATAGCGTGATGTCACATTATAAAAAGTTGTCAGCAGATTAGATTCGTGAAAATATTATACTCTCTACGGTGGTATGTGGAATTTGTTTTGCAGAGCCGGACACGATCCTTGTGTTCAAAATCTTCTATGGAGTATTTGGAGGAAGAGCCCGCCTTGCAATGCCAAAGACAATCTACGCGCCGGACTCGTCGTCATTGAAGCCTGGTTCAGGGGCTACTGAGGGAGTCCTGGATTAGGGGGTCCTCGGACTGCTGGACTATATACTTTGGCCTGACTGTTGGACTATGAAGATACAAGATTGAAGACTTCGTCCCGTGTCCAGGTGGGACTCTCCTTTGCGTGGAAGGCAAGCTTGGCAATTCGGATATGTAGATCTCCTCCCTTGTAACCGACTCTGTGTAACCCTAGCCCCTCCGGTGTCTATATTAACTGGAGGGTTTAGTCCGTAGGACAAGAACAATCACAATCATAGACTAGCTTCTAGGGTTTAGCCTCTACGATCTCGTGGTAGATCAACTCTTGTAATACTCATATCATCAAGATCAATCAAGCGGGAAGTAGGGTATTACCTCCATCGAGAGGGCCCGAACCTGGGTAAACATCGTGTCCCCTGCCTCCTGTTACCATCCGCCTTAGACGCATAGTTCGGGACCCCCTACCCGAGATCCACTGGTTTTGACACCAACGGGGCCTCCCCAAATTTGGAGGCGAAGGCGCCCAAGAGGGGGAAGGGCTCCCTTGCGGATAACTCCGCGTGGGATGTCGATAGCAGTCCGGAGCGAATGCTCTAGACCAAGCCTCGGGTCGCCTCGTAAGTACCAAAAACCTTATGGACGTTCAAATGCCTGACCTTTCAATTTTTGTAATATTAATATGTTTAAATTATGCCATCGCAGTCCGGCCCACGACAGCTCCCCGCGATCCTCGACAGAGGGTTCGCTAGATTCAAGGGAGATGGCTAGCATGTCACCGGCGCCCGCTCACTCTGTCTCGGCCAAGGGTGATGACGAGGTGGTGTCCCAAAGGACCTTCCCAGACCGGGGGGACGTTCCGGAGATCATCGGGGTGGCGCCCAAGGATGACTCGTCGGCCGCCGGACACATGGGGGAAAAAGCCCCTGTGGGGACTGGTGATGGGGGCCGAATCCCATTCGGCCCCCGGCCGGATACGATTCCGGAGACCTACACAGCTCCACAATCCAGCGAATGGCCTTCCCCGAAAGGAGGAGGTGTGCCTGTTCTGCTGGTGACCTCTGTCCAACCAGAGGCACCAGATAATCTGCTGGAAGCGCTGCGAGGCGCTTCCATTGTGGATGAACACCGTGTCCTTATGGGTACGGTGATCGAGAAGGTTCAGTCCGCCAAAAGCGGACCGATCGAAGCCTGCGCTAGCCTTTTAACAGGCTTTGAGGTAAGTAATGTAACTGTAGAAAGGATATCACAGTGTAGACAGTAGCCCCTGATGCTCTGTTCGGTGTTCGGAAAAAAGTCGAATAGAGGATCAAAATAATTTTCGCAGGCGTCTAACATAATATGTCTATGTGAATAAGCAGGCGTCGCTGCTGGCTGCTGCCGCTCATATTGCGGAGGTCTCCGGCCTGAAGCAGAGCCTGGGTCAGGCAGCAGAAGAGCTCGGCCTCATGAAGAAGCAGTTGGAGGACAGCCAAGGTATGCAGTGACCTGCGCGTATATTTAGGAAGGATGAATGTTTCGTGCTGACTAAAGTGTCATGAATTTTATTAGGGGCCACGACCGAGGTGGTGGCCCTCAAGAAGGTGTTAGCCGAGGCCGAGGACAAAGCGGCCAAGGAGCGCGCCGCGCGCGAGAAGCACGAGGCCCGGGTCAGCGAGGTCCAGCAAGAGCTCCAGGACGCCGTCAAGAAGTATGAGTCCTTGGAGCGTGATTCTAAGATGCAAGCATCCGAACTTGCGAAGGCCTGCCAGAGCGCACAAGAGGCTCGAGTTGAGGCCCAGAGCGCCCTTCAGGAAATCCAGGCGGCCAAGAAGATCGCGGCGGGTAAGGCTTTCATTATGCAAAGCAAGTCTGTGAAGGAAATGTTCCTTTTACTTACCCGAATTTGGAGCTCTCCAGGGGTGTTTACAGATTTTCCGCGCAGTGTATCAGATGCTGTAGAGTTCTATCGAGCCGAAGAAGGGAGTTCTACGGAGAAGCTATTTTGGTCTCAATATCTTTGACCAGAACATCCGGTGCCCTTCAATGACCAGCTGAAACAGCTAGTCGAGCTGCACAAGGCGGCCGAGCTAGCCTTGAAGGACCTGATAGTCCGACTATGGCCTGTCGCGCCGATACCAAGCAGCTACTTCAGACTTGTGAAGCGGCTTGTTAGTGCCTGCCCACGGCTTGAGGTCATAAAGCGGTCGGTCTGTATTGAAGGTGCCTGGATGGCCTTTGCCCGTGTCAAGATGCACTGGGCGAAGATGGATGCCAAGAAGCTGATGACCGAGGGGCCGCCTGAGGGCAAGGAGCACCGTCGACCCAAGTTATATTTTGATGGTGTCCTGGAGGGATCCCACCTTGTGGTGGAGCAATGTGCGAAGGATGTTATATTCCCATGAAAATATTCGTATTATCCGGTCATGTAACATGAAACAATGATGTTATGTAATATAATGCTTGTTATGTTTTAATTTTTTCCTCCTGTGCGGCCGTGTTGTATGAAATCTGAGGGTTGGCTAGTCGTCGGCTTCTGCCCCCATGTAGGTAGTACGGGGGTGTTTGGGATGGAATCTAAACAATCTTGATCCAATTATATGGTCCTTGAAGGAGTTGTTTACCGCAATGAACCAGGCAACCAGACTATGCGGCTTGAACGCCCTCACTTATCCATAGGAGTTTTGTAATAAAAACATGGGCGCAACCCCTAGTATCTGAACTAGAGTGCTATAAGTGTGTGATCAGGAAGTACCAATCCTTCGCGTAATGCGAAAGAAATCTCCAATGATTTGTAACCTCTGAACAGCTGACCGGCTCTCGCCGCGTCATGACAGTCAGTTTTCGGCTTTCTCTACGGAGGTGCTCCTTTGGATAAACCAAGGCACAATCGCAGTAGCTCTCCCTTTACTACCTTAGCCGATATAGCAGAACATAAGGTAGCAAGAACAGGAGCCGGGCAACCCAACTATTGACCAAAGACATGATTCGGAGCCAATGCATATAATGCTAAATTCGGGGTGCTGAACTATACTTATAAAAAGTGTTCGGACTTTTGTTGCCGTAATGTGGGGTGCTATGAAGCCCCTGGTAAACATCAAACGTACCAAAGTGTACGGGTGCTACCTGATAGGGTTATCCACAGGGGAGCTGAGAGAAAAAAGAGAAAGAAAACAGAAAAGGTGCAAAGGTAAAAAGCTGGGGTCCTAAAGTTCCAGCCGCAAATTGTTCTCATTGTAATTTAATTAGTACATCAAGGCGCATTGATACAGGTAGTGCAATAAGCAACAGGCTATTTGACATGCCAAAACCAAGGGAGAGCTGCATGTGGGTCCTTAAAAACAGGTAGATTTATCGTTAATGGGATCACGTAAAAAGTCCCCCATATGTCTGCATTTCTCGCCGTCTTGGTGTGTTTATCCTTCAAGAGGACCAATGACCAGACCACCAGATGGGGCCTATGGGATTGAGACCTGAAAAGGAAACAAGTAAAAGTGAAGTATGTGTGTGTCCGATGTCAGTTGATCCGTACTACGGACCACAAGCTAGCTATGCCTCCGTCGATGCCCATGGGATTTTGAGTGCGTAGTTATGTACGCGCGGCACGAATACCACCACTTGATCGAGACTGAGACGGAGGCCGGATTGCTAGTCGAGCTCCTGACGAGCCGAGCTCTCCTGCTGTAGAGTAGTTTGGACCGTCTTAACGGTGTCTGTCGTGGTTTTGTCATGGCAGATGTCCTCGTGAAAGGACTTAGTCATGGAGCCATCGCAACGGGTTAGCTTGAAGGGGTTAAAGCGGACACAGGGACGCAAGAGAGTTTATACTAGTTCGGCCCCTTCGATGAAGGTAAAAGCCTACGTCTAGTTGTGATGGAATTGATGGGGTTTTGATGACTAGGGAGCAAACAAGCTTCTCCTAAGTCTCGAGTTGTTGTCTGTTGTCCTTGA
Organism: Triticum urartu; assembly: GCF_056163025.1. NCBI lineage: Eukaryota > Viridiplantae > Streptophyta > Magnoliopsida > Poales > Poaceae > Triticum > Triticum urartu. The sequence goes on from NC_141876.1 coordinate 145,656,864, forward strand.
ACCGCCGCCGGGTCATCCCCTTATATACATGGGTGACGCACATCGGTTTACAGAGTCCCAACACCGGCTCATATACGTGTTCGGTTTGGTCTCTACTTATTCCTAACTTACAATACAAGTTTTCATACCGACACCGGTTTATGGCTACAGGCCTTAAACCGATCATGGGCTTTAAGCCCTCATATACCTTCATGGGCTTTAACATACTGAACTACTGATGAAGTTAACCCGGCCCAGATAGGCCGGTTTACGCCCAGTAGTAATATCCCCAACATTAGGCCCCAGATTGATTTGAACAGGTTCATGTCAATCCTTTAGCAAAAAACTTCATCTTCAACATCTTCTTGTAGTTTGTTGAACCGCCGTGACGTCATCTTCTCTGGTCGTTGTAAACCGGCGTGAAGTCACCTGTTATAAAGAAACTTATCCATGATACCTTTTTTGTTTAATAGGTCTGCGACAATTGAGGCGACAGCTTCGTTTCCAAACCCACGGTCCCTTGATTTTCGCGCCTGACACATGTCCCTTGCCTTATAAATAGGACCCGAAGGGTCATTTCTTTTTCCCCTTCGTGCCCTTCTGCTTCGTCTTCCCCGCGTCGTCCAGCTTCGGAGCTCCGCTGCCGTCGACGACCTCTGCTCCAACCTTGGCCGCTGCATCACTCTGATTGTACCAGAGCATCGCGGCGACCTTCTGTTTCTTCCTCGGCTCCGGTGAGTTCTTCGCCTTTTCCTCCGTAGATCCGTTCTAGGGTTTCCAATTTCTTCAGTGTTCATCATCTGCTTCGTACTCATATGATAGATCTTAGATGAACCTGTGAACCTTTGCTCTGTGTAGCGGTAGTTTTTAGCATCCGTCTTCACTTACATGCCTCAAGACCATAGATCTACCTGTATCTCTGCCCATTGATTCGGTACTGTTCTTTTTTCAACCTTGAATATTTTCCTTCTTTTCTGAACTTGCTTCAGATCCATCGCTGTATAGAAATCTTGTGAAATCTGTTTCTGTACACTTATCCATCCGCAATCTCAACTGTTTCAATGCTTAGATCCGGCGGTTCAACTTGGTGTAGAAAAAATTAACAAACCGGTATATACCATTAGTCCCCTTGTTGAACCGCCAGATGCTGTTGCTTTATAAAACTCTGGTTTAGATAGAGCTGTCTCCGGTTTACCATTGTACATACCAGTGTACTTTAATCAATGCATTCTTGAACCGGAATCACCTATCTTGTAGATTTCATCATGGCCAAGCAAGTATATGAGTGCAACTGGGTTCCTTCTCGCGTCACAGAGACTCAACTGAACAATTTAGTCCTGATCGGCGCTTTAGGCAGCAAAAACACCATCCATTGGAGGGTCCCTGGCAAAGAATGCCATCCCACACCTCAAGAAGGAGAGGTTGTCGTTTTCGTAGATCACTTAGCTCGGGGCTTTAAGCCGCCCGGTTCTAAATTTTACCGGGATGTTTTGGCCGATTTTCAACTCCGCCCACAAGACACTGGCCCCAACTCTGTTACAAACATGTGTCACTTCCAAGTGCTCTGTGAGGTGTTCTTTCAAGAGGAGCCCACAGTTGAGTTGTTCAGAGACTGCTTCCATCTAAACCGCCGCACTGAGTTTACTGACGGTTCCAATACGGAATTGGGTGGTGTGGCGATTCAGAAAAGGAAAGAGGTCACATACCCTCACGCCAAACTGCACAGCCATCCCAAAGAGTGGAATCAAACATGGTTCTATTGCAAAGACACCTCCCCTGCTGGTGAAAATCCTTTGCCTGGCCTTCGTCCGGAGCGGCTTAGCAATACACACCCCTTTCCGCAAAGGTTGACTGCTAAGGAGAGAAGCAAATACGCTCCTCAACTGTCCAAGCTCAGAGCCTTCATGGCCAACGGTTTAACAGGGGTTGATCTCGCTCGCTGTTGGATATCGTGGAGCATACTGCCCCTTAGTCAGCGCTCCGGTTTGATGTGCGAGTATACTGGCAGTGTTGATGACCCATTGCGACATGCTAACATCTAGCTCACTGATGAAGAAATCACAGAGGCTGTGAATAAAATGCTGAATGAACCGAAACACATCCGTGCTCGAACTAGCCTGCTTCCCTTCTGTGCCACCAACAAACCGCCAGCTGTAAGAGTTTGATTTTTCTTTTTACTGAACCTATTATTGATATATCTGGTCATTGTTTAATTTCAATGTCTGTTTAAACAGGGTAATGATCCGTTTTGGAGTAAGAAACTTCCACAGGAGAAGCCAGAAAAAACAGACAAACCGGAACGACCAACCCGCCCAAAGACTAAAGTCGTGAAACGGCCTGCTCATAAGAAGAAAACCACTGCATCTTCTGATCCGGCCCCTGATGATGATGTGGGTAATCCAGACCTTGAGGTAGAGCTTGACTCACTTGGCTTATTTTTCATGCGCCTTATTGATGATGATATTTGTCAGGATGATGCCGAAGCCAGCCATGCTGATGCTGCAGAGGTAATTACTCTCTCTTCCGATTCAGACCCTTTGCCTTCACTAAAAATCCGTCAGGCAAACCGGAAGGTTAAATTTTCTCATCCTCTTGCTTACTTGGATCCCAAATTTCTTATGAAGACCCAACAGCACGAAGCTCGCCGCACAACCCGGCACAGCGGCCAGGTAGTTACCTCCGCCGGTTTACCGAACAGTCTGGTTCGGAAATGCCGTTCAGAGGTCTCTAATTTGCTTGTCAGTGCTTGTCCTAAAGCGGGCTGTTTTCGTCAACCTCTTAATCCATCTGACTCCGATTATCAGGTTACTTCCCACTCATCCTCTGGCGAGTCATCGGCTACTCAGCTGCCACCGCTCAAAACGGTGCTTGGGTACGCTATACTTATCATAATATTTCTGGTACATCACCTTGTAACATATGTTGTATTTGACTTTGTTATTCCTTTTAGGGCCAAGACTAGGCTGAGCAAGAAGGCTCGCCTGGATAAAGCGGCCGAGGAGGACACCGTCCCTAAACCGGGCAAAACACCAGATCTTGAAGCGGCTATTCATGAAGATATACCCAATGATCCACCACAGCAGGATGACGATTTTATTGCTGAAGAAAGGCCTATTGATGCCTCAGGCCCTATCAACCTGCCCACAAGCCCCATCCGGTTTGGAAGATCCACCAGTCCATCCCAGCCTGCTGACAAACCGACTGCGCCAGTGCAAACCGGTGATGCTAAGGATGATGAAGTTGTAATTACTGGTATTGGCCGCACAGAGCCCAGCAATCCTGTTGCTTTATCTAAGCATACCGCCAAAGAAGAATTTGCTTCCATGGGCAAAGGCAAGTGGAATGTTGACTTGGCAACCTATGCTGCTCTGAATGCCCAAGATCTTCATTCTGGCTATCTGAACTGGCTGTATACCAGCCGTGATTATGAAGCTGGTCTGGTGAATATGATGAAAGAGAAATTTGAGGTAACTTCCATGTGCTTTTCCCTGTTTGGACATTTCAATCTTGTTAATTCTCCTAGCCCCCAAGGGCCGGTTTAGAATCTTCATTCAAAGCGGGACTTGCTAATATAAATCTCCATACGTCGGAATTCACTGATGTAGCCCCCAAGGGCCGGTTCAACTTAGCGTAGTTAAACCGGGACTTTAAGTAATTGTCATCTTTATTTGAGCAAATAGCCATTAGCCCCCAAGTGCCAAGTTGAATACTTGTATTGATCTTGGGACTTTAGAATCTATTGAAAGATTAAGATCAAATATACATTAGCCCCCAAGGGCCAAGTGCATAACTTGTTATGTGGTTGGTACTTCAATTGTTGTACTGCTTGCGGAATCATATATCTGTCTGTATGCAGTCTGAGCTGAAGACAAAGGAAAACCAAGTCGTCGATCTCCAAGAAAATCTGAAATCCCAACAAGCTGAAACCTCCAAAGCAAAAGAAGGATTAACCAGCGCTTTAAGCGCCATGGAACAGCTTAAGGAGGGCTTCAAGAAAGAGCGGGTGGATTGGGACACTGAAAAATCCGCTTTAACCAAACGAGCAGAAGATGCCGAGGCTGCACTGAAACCGGTGGTGGACGAATTGACCAGCATAAAGCGGCATGTGCATTCCATGACCGCTGCTATCTTTGGTAAGCTGGCTTGATTTCTGGATTGATTCGGCCGTCTTATAGAGCTGCCGGTTTGTTAACCCTTTGTAATATTTCAGGGACACGCATTGGTCACTTGGGGTCAGACGTGCGGAAGAAATTGAAAGCCGCCTACACATTGATCGAACAATTGTACACTGGTGCACAGCGAATCATCTGTACTGCATCCCACAACAATCCGGCGCCCACTTTGATTCAGGACACTCTGAAGAGACTGTCGATGCTTCCTGCCCGGGTTGAAGAGCTAAAGAAATCTGCTGCTCGAACTGGTGCGATCAATGCCTTAATCCGTGCAAAAGCTTGGGTGCCAGATTTTGATCATGTTGAAGCGGCTCAGGGCTATCCCAGCTTGAAGGAAGACGGGTCAGAATTTAGTGAAGCGGATCTGCGAGCAATAAACCGGGAGGTGCGTCCGCTAGCTTGTCAATTGGTTGAAGAAGCAGACTTGTCTCATTATCAAGCCCAATATGACAACCAAAATAAGCGAGTAGCTGCACCAATTCCTGAAGCGGAAAATCTTATCCCTCCAATCCGTAAGCATACATACGCTCCCGATATTGAACCGTCGTTGCTGATCCATGATGAAGCTGTCTTTCAAGCATTAATGGGAATCGACTAGACAACTGTTGATTTCCAGCCGCTGGGTAGAGAAGCTGAAGTTGAAGCGGCGCCGGATGACCCACAACCATCAGGCCAGGCTAGTGACCAAGCTTGAACCGGAAGCCGGTTTAAACTGCTTCTCCTTTGCGAAAAAACAATGATCTTATTTTGGGGTGTAACGCCCTCGATGCGGCTATAGCTCCCACGTGTCGAGGCATGACTTAGAGACATAACCGCATTGAAAGCAATGTCGCAAGTTAGGAAATCATCACAACATCCCATGTAATATATATAATAAAAGGGGGAGATACATAGTTGGCTTACACTCGCCATGTCACATCAAAGTACATAAATAACATCCATCATTCAAACACTCATGGCCCGACTACGGCGCCAAAATAGAAAAGAACCCAACATGCGACAAGGCCCTGAACCGAACCCCAACTAGGCACCTCTACTGATCATTAGGAAAAGACACGTAGTAACGCCGAGAGTCCTCATTGAACTCCCACTTGAGCTCGTACTCATCACCTGGAGCGGAAACACCTGGACCTGCATCTGGAGTTATAGTATCTGTGAGCCACAGGGACTCAGCAATCTCGCACCCTCGCGATCAAAACTATTTAAGCTTATAGGAAGGGTAAGGCAACCAGAAGTGGAGCTGCAGCAAGCGACTAGCATATATGGTGGCTAACTTATTCGCAAAAGAGAGCGAGAAGAGGAGGCAAAGCACGAGCGAGAATCTAGAGGAACAACCTGCGCAAGCATAACTCCAACACCGTGTCCACTTCCCGGACTCCGCCGAGATGGGGCCATCACGGTAACACACACAGTTGATTCATTTTAAATAAGTTTAGTTCAAGTTATCTACAACCGGACATTAACAAATTCCCATCTGCCCATAACCGCGGGCACGGCTTTCGAAAGTTCAATCCCTGCAGGGGGGTCCCAACTTAGCCCATGACAAGCTCTCACGGTCAACGAAGGAATAGACCTCCACCCAAGACACACTGATCAGACTCGGTATCCCGGTACAACAAGACGATTCGACAGGTTAAAACTAGACCAGCAACACCGCTCAAATGTGCCGACAAATCCCGATAGGAGCTGCACATATCTCGTTCTCAGGGCACACTCAGATGAGCTCTTCATACAACTAAAACCAAACCTCGAGTTACCCCGAGGGGGCGCTGCACGGGACTCTAGTTCGGACCAACACTCAGAGGAGCACTGGCCCGTGGGGGGGCTAAAATAAAGATGACCCTCGGGCTCCGGAAACCCAAGGGAAAAAGAGGGTAGGTGGCAAATGGTAAAACCAATGTTGGGCATTGCTGGAAAAGCTTTAATCAAGGCGAACTATCAAGGGTTTCCCATTATAGCCCAACTGCGTGAGGGACGCAAAAATCCGGGAACATAACACCGATATGACGGAAACTAGGGCGGCAAGAGTGGAACAAAACACTAGGCAAGAGGCCGAGCCTTCCACCCTTTACCAAGTATATAGATGCATTAAGATAACATAGCAATATAATGATATCCCAACAAGTAAATAAATGCTCCAACAAGGAACGGCTCCAATCTTCACCTGCAACTAGCAACGCTATAAGAAGGGCTGAGCAAAGCGGTAACATAGCCAATTAATGGTTTGCTAGGACATGGTGGGTTAGAGGTTCAACATGGCAATTGGGAGGCTGACAAGCAAAAGGTAGGCATCGTAGCATTGGCATAGCAAAAGAGCGAGCAAACTAGCATAGCAAAGATAGTAGTGATTTCGAGGGTATGATCATCTTGCCTGCAAAGCTGTCAGAGTTGACTGGATCCTCAAAAGCAAACTCAACGGGCTCCTCGTTAGCGAACTCGTCTCCCGGCTCTACCCAAACAAGACAAACAATCAACAAGGATACAATCAACCACGTGCAAGCTCAAACAATAAGATGCAAAGATGACATGCTATGCGGGATGCGATGCGGGATGCAAAATGCAAGACATGACAGGAAATGCATGAACCTGGCCTCAACTTGGAAAACCAAGTGTGCCACTGGAAAGATGGGATGAAATCGCTTGAAAACGATATAAAGAACGCCGGAATCGGAGTTACGGTTTGAAAATGGCAAGCGTTTTAAGATATGACACCGGTCTGCGATTTACAGCAAGTAGGCATCTAAATGCAATGCAATGAACATGCTACAGCCACCAAACATGACAAAAAAAGACATGGCAGGGATGTACACAATATGCTTAACAAAAGACTAGCACTGAGCCACGGCCAATTCATCCATTATGAGGTTCAAACAAGCATGGCAAAAACGCAAATGCAAAACAGATTTCAGACTTTGTGAAATTAACACTAGTCTGAAATTTCAGATCACGAAGCCCTCTTCGGAGCAGCAAAACAACATGATACATGACCTTATTATGAAAAGTAAGAACATGGCATGGAGCTACTCAACAAGCTTAACAAAATACCCAGAGTGACCTGGGGCCAAAAGGGTTCACAAAATATACTAACAAGCACACTAACATAGCTCAAACACAATCAGTTTTCAGACTTGGTGAAAACTGAGACATGCTGAAATTTAACTCACGAAGGCATGTAAACGAGCTCGGTGCACACACCACGGTGAAAGTCATGGCAAGGCAAGCATACATCCATTAAGAAGGCACAAAATGCTAACTATACATGGAAAGAACAAAGGCATAGCATGCACGGATCAACCACAATAACTCCGGCAAAATCGCAAACAAGTTGACGATCTGCCCAGATTCACAACGAAGCAAAAGTATAGCTCGATTGACTCAAGATAGGGTGCTCCATAATTGCAAGTAAAGACATGGATGGATAGAGCATAACATGATTAACAAAACTCCTTTACTTATCATCCTCAAAAGAGGCACGGATCACTAGGAAACAAGCTGAACATATGGCATCATGAACTAAATAATCTCAGACTTAGTGAAAACAACTGTCCCTGAAAACAGATTTACCGGGGGCCTCACTTTGCAAGCTTGCACAAGTCACCACACACATCCTAAACATGCATGGGTTGCACCTCTGGAAAGAAGACAAAATGCTTAACAAAACATATGAAGGACTCACAGGCATATCATGCACACATCAATCATGGCAAAAATGACAAAAGTCTAAGATGAACTAGCAGATCTGACAAATAACTCATGAAGCCTCCTTCTAGCAGCATTTCGTGCATCAAGATGAACTCAAATGAAAATGATGCAATGGAATGAAATGATGTACTCGTCGAGACAAACATTTTGATATACTATATGTCCAAATCGGAGCTACGGATGCGGAGATATGACAGGTCAAAGTTTGCTTGAAAATTTAGGGTTGGAGGGGAAAAAGTCAACCGAGGTGATTTTTCTAGATCTGGATCTGGCGCGGTTCCCGAGGTTCGCCGCCGTTACTGTAGCTGCCGGACTTGGAGAGGAGGAGGCCGGGCGTGGGGAGCTTGCCGGAGTGGAGGAGAGGCCGGGGCGGCGGTCGGCCGGCTCGGGGCGGAGCGGTGGCCCGAGGCGGTGGGCGGCGGCCGCCGGTGTAGAAGACGAGGCCGGCGACGGCCGGAGTTGGCAAGGCGGCGCGGTGGCGCCGGAGAGGCGGCGCGGTGGCTCCGGCCACCGGGCGCGAGGAAGAGGGCGGAGGAGGCGGGCGCTGGGCGGCGGCCCGCGGTGGCGGAGTCGGGGGCCGGGCGTGGGCCTCCCGGGCCGGCGGCGCGGTAGGTGGCGGAGGCCACGTGGTGCTCTGCGAGTGGGCGGGCTGCGGCGGTGATCTGTTTTTTTTCTAGGGTTGGATGGGGAGAGATCCGAGATCCGAAAACGGGGGGGCTATTTATAGGCATAAGTGGAGCTAGGAGAGTCCAAATGAGGTGCGGTTTTCGGCCACGCGATCGTGATCGAACGCTCTAGATGATGGAGCTGAGTTTGGTGGGTTTTGGGCCAAATTGGAGGGGTGTTGGGCTGCAACACACACGAGGCCTTTTTGGTCCCTCGGTTAACCGTTGGAGTATCAAACGAAGTCCAAATGATACGAAACTTGACAGGCGGTCTACCGGTAGTAGACCAAGGCCGCATGACAAGTCTCGGTCCAATCTAGAAATGTTTAATCCCCACACACAAAAGAAATTTAGAAATGACCACCGGAGGAGAACGAAGCGCCGGAATGCAAAACGGATAATGGGGAAAATACTCGAATGCATGAGATGAACACGTATGCAAATGCAATGCACATGATGACATGATATGAGATGCATGAAAAAGAAAACAACACACGGAGACAAAGACCCGAACCCGAGAAATAAATATAACTTAATGCCGGAAACGGCAAGAGTTGGATTACAAATTGGGAAAGTTATATCTGGGGCGTTACAACACTCCACCACTATGAAAAGATCTCGTCCCGAGATCTAGGACTGAAAGAACGCCGGGTACTCAGAACGGAGGTGATCCTCGCGTTCCCAGGTAGCTTCACGGTCGGAATGGTGAGACCACTTGACTTTGTGAAATTTGATTGACTTGTTGCGAGTCTTGCGTTCAGTCTCTTCAAGAATAGCAACTGGGTGCTCACGATAAGAGAGATCTTCTTGGAGCTCAATGTCCTCAAAGTTGACTGTGCGGTCAGGAGTCTTGAAGCACTTTCGAAGCTGAGAGACATGGAACACATCATGAACATTTGCAAAGTTTGAAGGAAGCTCGAGTTGATAGGCGAGGTCGCCTCTCTTGTTGACAATCTTGAAAGGTCCCACGTATCTAGGGGCAAGCTTCCCTTTGATACCGAAGCGACGAGTACCCTTCATAGGAGAGACGCGGAGGTAAACATGATCTCCGATCTCGAAAGCCAAATCACGGTGCTTACTATCATAGTAGCTCTTCTGGCGGGATTGGGCTGCTTTGAGGTTATCACGAATGACTTTGCACATTTCTTCTGCCTCTGTGATTAAGTCATTACCCAGCAGCTGGCGTTCACTGGTTTCAGACCAGTTGAGAGGGGTACGGCACTTCCTGCCATACAGAATTTCAAATGGGGCCTTGCCCGAACTTGCTTGAAAACTGTTGTTATAGGAGAATTCAGCATAAGGAAGACAATCCTCCCACTTCACGCCGAAGGAGATCACACAAGCCCTGAGCATATCTTCAAGAATCTGGTTGACACGCTCGACTTGACCGCTTGTTTGAGGATGGAAAGCAGTGCTGTAGCGGATGTTGGTGCCCATGGCCTTCTGAAAAGAATCCCAAAACTTGGAGGTAAAGATGCTGCCACGGTCTGAAGATATCACTTGAGGAATACCGTGCAGAGAGACAATTCGAGAGGTATAGAGTTCCGCCAATTGAGCTGCAGTGATCGACTCTTTGATAGGCAGAAAATGAGCCACTTTGGTGAGCTTGTCGATGACAACGAATATAGCATCATTGCCATGCTTGGACTTTGGAAACCCCGTCACGAAGTCCATTTCGATGTGGTCAAACTTCCATTCTGGAATGGCAAGAGGTTGGAGGAGACCTGCTGGCCTTTGGTGTTCTGCCTTCACTCTTCTGCAGACATCACATTCATTCACGAATTGAGCGATCTTGCGCTTCATTCGAGTCCACCAATAAGCTTGCTTGAGATCCTGATACATCTTCGTACTCCCAGGGTGGATGGAGAGGAGAGAATTGTGAGCCTCGTTCATGATCACTTTACGAAGTTCACCTTTGGGTACCACAATTCGATCCTCGAAGAAGAGAGTGTCCTTGTCATCAAGGCGGTAGCACTTGTACTTGGACTGACTCTTAGCAATCCCAATCTTCACCTTTTTCACCATAGCATCAAGAAGCTGGGCTTGGCGAATCTGGTCTTCTAAGGTAGGAGAGACTTGAAGGTTGGCGAGGAAACCTTGAGGAACAACTTGCAGATTCAGTTTGCGGAAAGCTTCACAAAGCTCAGGTTGATAAGGCTTAAGAATCAGACTGTTGCAATATGCTTTCCTGCTCAAAGCGTCAGCAATCACATTGGCCTTGCCTGGAGTATACTCAATACTCGGATTATACTCTTGAATCATTTCGACCCATCGAGTTTGCCTGAGGTTGAGATTAGGCTGAGTAAAGATGTACTTGAGACTCTTGTGATCAGTGAAAATGTCCACTTTTCTTCCCAATAGAAGATGTCTCCAAGTCAACAGAGCATGTACAACTGCCACCAACTCGAGATCATGAGTGGGGTAGTTCTTCTCATTAGGCTTCAACTGGCGAGAGGTATAAGCAACAACTTTCTTCTCTTGCATCAATACTGCACCGAGACCTTGGAGAGAGGCATCACAAAAGACCTCATACGGCTTGGATTCATCAGGCGGAGTCAAAACTGGAGCAGTGATCAACTTCTCTTTCAAAGTGTTGAAAGCAATATCACACTTCGGAGACCAAACGTACTTGACGTGCTTCTGAAGAAGATTTGAGAGAGGCTTCGCGATCTTAGAAAAGTTTTCAACGAATCTTCAGCAATAGCTTGCGAGACCGAGGAAACTGCGGAGTTGCTTCACATTCTGAGGAGGTTCCCAATTCACAATTGCAGACACCTTCTCAGGATTCACGGCAATGCCCTTGGCAGAGATGATATGACCAAGATAAAGAACCTCATCGAGCCAAAATTCACACTTGGAGAACTTGGCGTAGAACTGATGTTCCCTGAGCTTATCAAGCACCAAACGCAAATGCTTGGCATGATCTTCCTTGTTCTTGGAGAAAACCAGAATATCGTCGAGATAGACCAAAACGAAGTCATTGGTGTAGGCGTTGAAGATGAAGTTCATCATGCGAGAGAACGTTGGAGGAGTGTTGACGAGGCCAAAAGACATGACAGTGTATTCATATGAACCAAAACTTGTCCTAAAAGCCTTCTTGGGAATATCTTGCTCACGGATACGAATCTGATGATAACCCATACGGAGATCAAGCTTGGAGAATACTTGGGCACCTTTGAGTTGTTCGAACAGCTCATTGATGTTGGGAAGTGGGTATTTGTTCTTGATGGTCTTCTTGTTCAATGGACGGTAATCAACACAAAGTCGGTCCGATCCATCCTTCTTCTTCACAAAAAGAACACCACAACCCCACGGAGAAGAACTAGGCCGTATGAGACCCATTCTCTCTTGCTCATCGAGTTGTTTCTTCAGCTCCTTCAACTCTTCAGATCCGAGCTTGTAAGGACGTTTGCACACAGGTTCCATGCCGGGCTCAAGATCAATAACGAATTCAACTGGCCGGTGCGGAGGCATTCCTAGAAGCTCTTCTGGAAAGACGTCTTGATATTCGCAAACGACTGGAATTTGCGAGATAGCGTCCAGTTCACCCTTCTCATTGAGAGAAAACGGATGGATGGTATCATCACGAGCGACAAAGACAATTACATCCTCAGACGAATGAGTCAATTGAATCTGCCTGGCTGCACAATCAAGATGTGCCTTGTGCTTAGAAAGCCAATCCATTCCGAGAATAAGATCAATATCCGAGTCACCCAGAACAATAGGAGAAGCTAGAAACTTGTAGTCACCTAAAGTGATAGTAACATCCGGAACGCAGAAATTAGCTATCATTTGCTTGCCCGGTGACACAATTTGCAAGGAATTTTGCAGATGCTGATAATCGCACTCATACTTTGATGCAAAAGGTTTAGAAATGAAGCAATGCGATGCACCAGTGTCAAAAAGAACTTTTGCAGGAATATCATTAACAGGAAGGTTACCCATGATGACATCTGAAGAATCCTCTGCCTGAGCTGCATTCACCATATTGACCTTGGCATGCTTGGGATTATGCTTGACCACAGCTGTACTTGCCGATCTCACAGGAGGAGGAGGAGGAAGACGCCTCTGGTTGAAACACTTGTTGGCGTAGTGACCCTTTTCTTGGCACTTGTTGCACGTGACCTCTGAAAGCGGACGGTGGTACGGAGCACTCGGTCTTGGGGGTTGAGACGAAGACTTGTTCTGAAAGCCAGGGTTGGGTGGGTGGGAAGAACCACTGCCACCTTTGCTCTTCTGCTGATACGGCTGACGGAACGGAGGAGGAGGAAGCCAATACTTCTGCTGCTTGGCCACTTGAGTAGAGGAAGACGGAGTAGCATCTCTGACTCGCTTCCTGGAAGCATCACACCTCAACTGAGCAGCCTCTTGCTTCAGTGTCATGTTGTAGAACTCAACGTATCTCAACGGCTCAAAGAGGACAAGAGCGAGCTGAATTTCTTCACGAAGACCACCCCTGAACTGATATATCATGCTCTTCTCATCAGGTACGTCCTGCTTGGCAAAGCGGGCAAGCTTCTAGAACAACTTGTTGTAGTCATAGACAGACAAAGAGCCTTGCTTCAGATTGCGGAATTCCTGACGCTTACTCTCAACCACACTTTGAGGGATGTGATGAGCTTGGAAATCTTGACGGAAATCATCCCAAGTGATCAGACGTCCACCTCTGGAATCCTTGTACTGCTGGAACCATTCTGCTGCCTGATCTTTGAGTTGGAAGGAAGCAAACTTGACGAAATCTTTAGGCCTGACGTTGCTACATTCAAAATGCTTGCCCAGATCCACAAGCCAATCGTCAGCATTGGAAGCCTCAACACAACTGCTGAACATCTTTGGACCATTCGCAAGGAACTGGTTCAGTGTAGCAAAGTGGTTCTGATTGTTGCCTTGATTCCCTTGCCTGCCTTGATTGTGCTCTTGGAGGATTTGCATGATCAACTGTGTGTTTGCATTGGTTGCGGCCATCACAGCTTGCCATGCCTCCGGAGGAGGAGGAGGTGGTGGCGGATCTTGATTCTGGTTCTGACTGGTGCTCTTAGCGGGAGCCATCCTGAAGAGGTTGACCACCGTTAGCACATAGATAGATAAATGAAGCTGAAACCAACGAAATGAAAATTGCAACATAAAGTCTTCACATCCGAACAAAATGAACGAATGCATTTCTCTTGAAGTGGTCACATATCCCTAAATTGCGAAGCCACGAAGAATGAAGGTAGAAGAAGTAAAACCACAAGGTACGGTTCAAGAACGAATAATCGGTAAGAAATCCCAATCTCAAACCAATATCTGTGGAAGAAGAACTAGAGCTACGAGAATTCCCACCTATGAAACTCCCGAAACTTTCCGGTTATGCAATCAGGTGTTGGGGATACAGGGGAAGCATAATATCTCACCCAAACTAGCAATACCTACATCCAGCTGTATCCATCCTTCAACACATAACCAAGAAACCTTCGGAAACCATCTACCTCAACCTTCGAAAAGCATCCGTTATACAAGTTATGGCGATACTCCCGAACTCCCGCCCCAGTACTGGGTGGCGTCGAGGTTATCTCACCAAAGAACTGCATAAAAGAGATTTTCGATGTCGGCGAACATATCTCAAGTATTCCAGAATTGCAACGATAAAATTATGATGACAACACCTCAGAGCTCAACTCTGCGGGACACTTCCACTAAACCCCTGACAGGAGGCACCAAGACAGTATTCTCATCATAAGCCATCGGAACGATTCCAAGATACTCGCGTGATCCTAAAAAAATTTAGTGAAATTTGAGAAGAGAAGAGTCAAAACTCTACGTCAGGATGCCATACCAGAGCGATGAGGAGACTGGGAAGTAAAAAGAATTCCTAAGCTCTCCGATATATAATTCCTAAATGACTCAAAACATTTTTCTAGACACAAGTCGGCTTCTAAAAACGATCAAGCAATGGGGCTCCTAAGGTCGGGGAAGGCTCTGATTACCAACTTGTAACGCCCTCGATGCGGCTATAGCTCCCACGTGTCGAGGCACGACTTAGAGACATAACCGCATTGAAAGCAATGTCGCAAGTTAGGAAATCATCACAACATCCCATGTAATATATATAATAAAAGGGGGAGATACATAGTTGGCTTACACTCGCCACGTCACATCAAAGTACATAAATAACATCCATCATTCAAACACTCATGGCCCGACTACGGCGCCAAAATAGAAAAGAACCCAACATGCGACAAGGCCCTGAACCGAACCCCAACTAGGCACCTCTACTGATCATCAGGAAAAGACACGTAGTAACGCTGAGAGTCCTCGTCGAACTCCCACTTGAGCTCGTACTCGTCACCTGGAGCGGAAACACCTGGACCTGCATCTGGAGTTATAGTATCTGTGAGCCACAGGGACTCAACAATCTCGCACCCTCGCGATCAAAACTATTTTAAGCTTATAGGAAGGGTAAGGCAACTATAAGTGGAGCTGCAGCAAGCGACTAGCATATATGGTGGCTAACTTATTCGCAAAAGAGAGCGAGAAGAGGAGGCAAAGCGCGAGCGAGAATCTAAAGGAACAACCTGCGCAAGCATAACTCCAACACCGTGCCCACTTCCCGGACTCCGCTGAGATGGGGCCATCACGGTAACACACACAGTTGATTCATTTTAAATAAGTTTAGTTCAAGTTATCTACAACCGGACATTAACAAATTCCCATCTGCCCATAACCGCGGGCACGGCTTTCGAAAGTTCAATCCCTGCATGGGGGGTCCCAACTTAGCCCATGACAAGCTCTCATGGTCAATGAAGGAATAGACCTCCACCCAAGACACACCGATCAGACTCGGTATCCCGATACAACAAGACGATTCGACAGGTTAAAACTAGACCAGCAACACCGCCCGAATGTGCCGACAAATCCCGATAGGAGTTGCACATATCTCGTTCTCAGGGCACACTCAGATGAGCTCTCCATACAACTAAAACCAAACCTCGAGTTACCCCGAGGGGGCGCTGCACGGGACTCTAGTTCGGACCAACACTCAGAGGAGCACTGGCCCGTGGGGGGGCTAAAATAAAGATGACCCTCGGGCTCCGGAAACCCAAGGGAAAAAGAGGGTAGGTGGCAAATGGTAAAACCAATTTTGGGCATTGCTGGAAAAGCTTTAATCAAGGCGAACTATCAAGGGTTTCCCATTATAGCCCAACCGCGTGAGGGACGCAAAAATCCGGGAACATAACACCGATATGACGGAAACTAGGGCGGCAAGAGTGGAACAAAACACTAGGCAAGAGGCCGAGCCTTCCACCCTTTACCAAGTATATAGATGCA
This sequence comes from Triticum urartu, assembly GCF_056163025.1. NCBI lineage: Eukaryota > Viridiplantae > Streptophyta > Magnoliopsida > Poales > Poaceae > Triticum > Triticum urartu. Next base: position 145,672,690 of record NC_141876.1, read on the forward strand.
TTAAGATAACATAGCAATATAATGATATCCCAACAAGTAAATAAATGCTCCAACAAGGAATGGCTCCAATCTTCACCTGCAACTAGCAACGCTATAAGAAGGGCTGAGCAAAGCGGTAACATAGCCAATTAATGGTTTGCTAGGACATGGTGGGTTAGAGGTTCAACATGGCAATTGGAAGGCTGACAAGCAAAAGGTAGGCATCGTAGCATTGGCATAGCAAAAGAGCGAGCAAACTAGCATAGCAAAGATAGTAGTGATTTCGAGGGTATGATCATCTTGCCTGCAAAGCTGTCAGAGTTGACTGGATCCTCAAAAGCAAACTCAACGGGCTCCTCGTTAGCGAACTCGTCTCCCGGATCTACCCAAAAAAGACAAACAAGAAACAAGGATACAATCAACCACGTGCAAGCTCAAACAATAAGATGCAAAGATGACATGCTATGCGGGATGCGATGCGGGATGCAAAATGCAAGACATGACAGGAAATGCATGAACCTGGCCTCAACTTGGAAAACCAAGTGTGCCACTGGAAAGATGGGATGAAATTGCTTGAAAACGATATAAAGAACGCCGGAATCGGAGTTACGGTTTGAAAATGGCAAGCGTTTTAAGATATGACACCGGTCTGCGATTTACAACAAGTAGGCATCTAAATGCAATGCAATGAACATGCTACAGCCACCAAACATGACAACAAAAGACATGGCAGGTATGTACACAAGATGCTTAACAAAAGACTAGCACTGAGACACGGCCAATTCATCCATTATGAGGTTCAAACAAGCATGGAAAAAACGCAAATGCAAAACAGATTTCAGACTTAGTGAAATATACACTAGTCTGAAATTTCAGATCACGAAGCCCTCTTCGGAGCAGCAAAACAACATGATACATGACCTTATTATGAAAAGTAAGAACATGGCATGGAGCTACTCAACAAGCTTAACAAAAGACCGAAAGTGACCTGGGGCCAAAAGGGTTCACAAAATATACTAACAAGCACACTAACATAGCTCAAACACAATCAGTTTTCAGACTTAGTGAAAACTGAGACATGCTGAAATTTAACTCACGAAGGCATGTAAACGAGCTCGATGCACACACCATGGTGCAAGTCATGGCAAGGAAAGCATACATCCATTAAGAAGGCACAAAATGCTAACTAGACATGGCAAGAATAAAGGCATAGCATGCACGGATCAACCACAATAACTCCGGCAAAATCGCAAACAAGTTGACGATCTGCCCAGATTCACAACGAAGCAAAAGTAGAGCTCGATTGACTCAAGCTAGGGTGCTCCATAATTGCAAGTAAAGACATGGATGGATAGAGCATAACATGATTAACAAAACTCCTTTACTTATCATCCTCAAAAGAGGCACGGATCACTAGGAAACAAGCTGAACATATGGCATCATGAACTAAATAATCTCAGACTTAGTGAAAACAACTGTCCCTGAAAACAGATTTACCGGGGGCCTCACTTTGCAAGCTTGCACAAGTCACCACACACATCCTAAACATGCATGGGTTGCACCTCTGGAAAGAAGACAAAATGCTTAACAAAACATATGAAGGACTCACAGGCATATCATGCACACATCAATCATGGCAAAAATGACAAAAGTCTAAGATGAACTAGCAGATCTGACAAATAACTCACGAAGCCTCCTTCTAGCAGCATTTCGGGCATCAAGATGAACTCAAATTAAAATGATGCAATAGAATGAAATGATGTACTCGTCGAGACGAACATTTTGATATACTATATGTCCAAATCGGAGCTACGGATGCAGAGATATGACAGGTCAAAGTTTGCTCGAAAATTTAGGGTTGGAGGGGAAAAAGTCAACCGAGGTGATTTTTCCAGATCTGGATCTGGCGCGGTTCCCGAGGTTCGCTGCTGTTACTGTAGCTGCCGGACTTGGAGAGGAGGAGGCCGGGCGTGGGGAGCTTGCCGGAGTGGAGGAGAGGCCGGGGCGGCGGCCGGCCGGCTCGGGGCGGAGCGGTGACCCGAGGCGGCGGGCGGCAGCGGCCGCCGGTGTAGAAGACGAGGCCGGCGACGGCCGGAGTTGGCAAGGCGGCGCGGTGGCTCCGTCCACCGGGCGCGAGGAAGAGGGCGGAGGAGGCGGGCGCTGGGCGGCGGCCCGCGGTGGCGGAGTCGGGGGCCGGGCGTGGGCCTCCCGGGCCGGCAGCGCGGTAGGTGGCGGAGGCCACGTGGCGCTCTGCGAGTGGGCGGGCTGCGGCGGTGGACGCGTCCGGACGGGGGCGGACGTGTCCGTCGGTGGCGGTGATCTGTTTTTTTTCTAGGGTTGGACGGGGAGAGATCCGAGATCCGAAAACGAGGGGCTATTTATAGGCATAAGTGGAGCTAGGAGAGTCCAAATGAGGTGCGGTTTTCGGCCACGCGATCGTGATCGAACGCTCTAGATGATGGAGCTGAGTTTGGTGGGTTTTGGGCCAAATTGGAGGGGTGTTGGGCTGCAACACACATGAGGCCTTTTCGGTCCCTCGGTTAACCGTTGGAGTATCAAACGAAGTCCAAATGATACGAAACTTGACAGGCGGTCTACCGGTAGTAGACCAAGGCCGCATGACAAGTCTCGGTCCAATCCGGAAATGTTTAATCCCCACACACGAAAGAAAGTTAGAAATGACCACCGGAGGAGAACGAAGCGTCGGAATGCAAAACGGATAACGGGGAAAATACTCAAATGCATGAGATGAACACGTATGCAAATGCAATGCACATGATGACATGATATGAGATGCATGAAAAAGAAAACAACACACGGAGACAAAGACCCGAACCCGAGAAATAAATATAACTTAACGCCGGAAACGGCAAGAGTTGGATTACAAATTGGGAAAGTTATATCTGGGGCGTTACAATAGGCTAGCCGATACTCTTGACTTTGATATGCCTTCGTGCATAATTACTGCAAGTTGTTCTTCCTTTGGGTGATGCACTTTCCAAAGTATTTTCTGCAATACAAAAAATCTTAAAGTGCCACCGCGGTTGTACCGTCAGGCGGAGTATGATGTCTGCATATATGAAATCAAAATATCTGAAATTTAAGCATATGATCAAATCTTTGGGATACATAATACCTGCCATCGTTGGGCATGAAGTTGGCTTGGCCAATCTTGAAGCGGAGGTTTATAAACTCACACTATTGGAGGAGATAGCAGCTCCTGTATATATATAATGCCGGTTTACCATGTAAACCGCGCCGGGTTATAATAAAACATCGTGTTACTCCGTAATAGGATGTTTATAAAAAATCAAACCGGGCAAATAGTCTCCGGATTAAAAATGGACCGTGTTCCGTCAATTGACAGTTTGAACCGGCTTAAAACTTTGTCGGTTTAAAAAACGCAACAAAAAGAAAGAAATATCTATCAAAGAAAAATGTGAAGCAAAGGCAATGATAAAACCGTTTGCAAAAAGAGGCTTTATTTGAGCCGATCAGATGGCGTTACCATGGTCGGACACGACCAAGCTCCCGATAGGTGTAGCTATGGTTCAAGTCAGCCAGGTCCCCAAATGAAACCGTGGCATTTATGCCGATCAAGAGGCGTGGCAATGGTTCGGGTTCGACCAAGCCCCCAAGTGATTCTGTGGCCTTAGGCCGATCAAGAGGCGTGACCGGTTCAGACGTGACCAAGTCCCCAAGTGATCTGGTGGCTCTCGCCTATCAAGAGGTGTTGCATTGGTTCGGACACGACCAAGCCCCCAAGTGATATAACATGATGCTTTGAAAAGCTAACTCAAGGGGTAAACCGGAGGCCGCTTTAGAACAACTCCGTGTAACCACACATGATGTAAAAGAACAGATACCCCGCTTTAGCTAAGGTTCCGGTTTATTATATTTAATCATAATATATACATCGTCGTAATATATACATAAGTAGAGCCAATGGCTCAGGTATAGTAAGGCCGAAGATGAGCTATGTTCCACGGCCTGTTGGTCTCCTCCTCTGATGTACGTGAGTCTTTATGCTCTCGAATATCGATCAGATAGTATAACCCGTTGTGCAGATTCTTGCTGACCACGAAAGGTCCCTCCCAAGGTGGGGATAGCTTATGCATATCAGTCTGATCTTGGATGAGCCGAAGCACCAAATCTCCTTCCTGAAAGGTTCTGGTTCTGACTCGGTGGCTGTGATAACGACGAAGATCCTGTTGGTAAATCGCCGAGCGGGCGGCTGCTATGTCACGTTCTTCATCCAACAGGTCCAAAGCGTCTTGCCGTGCTGTCTCGTTGTCCGCTTCAACATAAGCCGCCACACGAGGTGAGTCATGACGGATATCACTTGGGAGAACCGCCTCCGCTCCGTAGACCATGAAGAACGGCGTGTATCCTGTTGATCTGTTGGGTGTAGTATTGATGCTCCATAACACAGATGGTAACTCTTCTACCCAACAACCCGGTGTTCTCTGCAAAGGAACCATAAGCCAGGGCTTGATGCCTCTCAAGATCTCTTGATTAGCCCTTTCTGCTTGACCATTGGACTGTGGGTGTGCCACTGATGAAACGTCAAGCCGGATGTGTTCCCGTTCGCAGAACTCCTTCATGGCACCCTTGGACAAATTGGTACCATTATCTGTGATGATACTGTGTGGAAAGCCAAACCGGAAAATCACTTTTTTGATGAACTGAACCGTCGTGGCCGCATCACACTTGCTAACAGGTTCTGCCTCCACCCACTTTGTAAACTTGTCAACCGCCACCAGGAGGTGGGTCTTCTTATCTTTGGACCTTTTGAAAGGCCCAACCATATCCAGCCCCCAAGTCGCAAACGGCCAAGTAATTGGAATCATTCTCAATTCTTGAGCCGGCACATGAGCACGTCTTGAAAACTTTTGGCAACCGTCACATCGTCTGACCAGATCCTCCGCATCAGCATGAGCAGTTAACCAATAGAAGCCATGGCGAAATGCTTTAGCCACCAAAGATTTTGAACCGGCGTGGTGACCACAATCTCCTTCGTGGATCTCACGCAAAATTTCACAGCCTTCTTCAGGAGACACACAGCGTTGAAACGCCCCTGATACACTGCAATGATGCAACTCGCCATTGACAATAGCCATGGACTTGGACCACCGGATTATCTGTCGGGCCAGACTCTTATCCTTTGGTAACTCGCCCCGGTTCATGTACGCCAGGTAAGGAAGCGTCCAATCCGGAATGACATGAAGAGCTGCCACCAATTGAGCCTCCGGATCAGGAATAGCCAAATCCGCTTCACCAGGGAGCTTAACCGACGGGTTGTGCAGCACATCCAGAAAAACATTCGGCGGGACCGGTTTGCGCTGAGAGCCCAGCCGGCTTAAAGCGTCCGCCGCTTCATTCTTCCTTCGGTCCACGTGGTCCACCTGATAGCCTTTAAAGTGACCCGCAACAATATCCACCTCACGACGATATGCTGCCATGAGTGGGTCCTTGGAATCCCAATTGCCAGATACTTGTTGAGCCACGAGGTCCGAGTCACCAAAGCACTTAACTCGACTTAGATTCATCTCCTTAGCCATCCGGAGACCATGGAGCAAGGCTTCATAATCAGCTGCATTGTTAGTACAAGGGAACATTAAGCGGAGAACGTGACAAAACTTATCACCTCGTGGGGAAGTTAATACGACTCCAGCCCCCGAGCCTTCCAATTGCCTGGATCCATCAAAATGGATGGTCCAATATGTGTGATCCGGCTTTTCTTCAGGTGCTTGCAGTTCCGTCCAATCATTGATGAAATCAACAAGTGCTTGAGACTTAACCGTCGTCCGAGGCACATACTTCAATCCGTGCGGCCCAAGCTCTATAGCCCACTTGGCAATCCGGCCAGTCGCTTCCCGGTTCTGGATGATATCCCCCAAGGGAGCAGAACTGACCACTATAATGGGGTGCCCTTGGAAGTATTGCTTAAGCTTCCGGCTTGCCATAAAAACTCCGTATACCAGCTTCTGCCAATGCGGATACTTTTGCTTGGACTCAATGAGTACCTCGCTGATATAATAGACCGGACATTGAACCGGATGCTCCTTACCTGCCTCTTTTCGCTCCACCATAATAGACACACTGACCGCACGAGCATTAGCAGCCACATATAGCAGCAACGGCTCTTTGTCAATGGGAGCAGCAAGTACAGGCGGATTGGCCAATTGCCGCTTTAAGTCCTCAAATGCTTTATTAGCAGCAGAACTCCAAACGAATTGATCCGTCTTCTTCAACATCTGATACAAAGGGATTGCCTTCTCACCAAGGCGGCTGATAAATCGGCTTAACGCGGCAATCTGGCCTGCCAGGCGTTGAACATCATTGATACACTTCGGTTTAGCCAGGGAGGTGATGGTTGTGATCTTCTCCGGATTAGCCTCAATTCCCCTGTTGGACACCAGAAAACCCAATAACTTGCCTGCCGGTACACCAAAGACACACTTGGCCGGATTAAGCATCATCTTGTACGTCCTCAGGTTATCAAAGGTTTCCTTCAAGTCGTCAACCAGAGTCTCCTTCTCCTTGGACTTAACCACGATATCATCCACGTAAGCATGTACATTACGGCCAATCTGCTTGTGAAGACAATTTTGTACACACCGTTGATAAGTTGTCTGGGCACTCTTGAGCCCAAAGGGCATAGACACATAGCAGAAGGCTCCAAAGGGAGTTATGAATGTCGTCTTCTCCTGGTCCTTAACTGCCATTTTGATCTGATGATAGCCAGAATATGCATCCAAAAAACTTAAATGACCCGCCGTAGCATCAATAATTTGATCAATATGGGGGAGGGCAAAAGGATCTGCTGGACAAGCCTTATTAAGATCTGTGTAGTCCACACACATGCGCCAGGTGCCGTTTTTCTTAAGGATCAGCACCGGATTGGCAAGCCACTCAGGGTGAAAAACTTCAACAATAAAGTCAGCTGCTAAGAGCCTGGCTACCTCTTCTCCAATCGCCTTGCGTATTTCTTCGTTAAACCGGCAGAGGAACTGTTTCACCGGTTTGTATTTAGGATCCACATTAAGGGTGTGCTCAGCGAGTTGCCTCGATACACCTGGCATGTCAGGGGGCTTCCATGCAAAAATGTCCCGATTCTCACAGATGAACTCGATGAGCGTGCTTTCCTATTTTGGATCCAAGTTGGCACTGATGCTGAACTGCTTGGACGAATCGCCAGGTACGAAGTCAACAAGCTTAGTTTCTGCTGCCGATTTGAACTTCAGGGCCGGATCATGCTCCGTAGTTGGCTTCTTTAATGGAGTCATGTCCGCCGGATCAACATTGTCCTTATAATACTTCAGCTCCTTGGTGGCACAAACCGACTCTGCGTAGGCCGCATCTCCTTCCTCACACTCCAAAGAGATTTTACGGCTTCCGTGAACCGTTATTATCCCCTTGTGACCCGGCATCTTGAGCTGCAAATACACATAACAGGGTTGTGCCATAAACTTGGCGTAGGCCGGTCGCCCAAACAGGGCGTGATATGGACTTTGGATTTTCACCACTTCAAACGTCAATGTTTCCGACCTAGAATCATGATCATCTCCAAAGGCCACTTCCAGAGCTATCTTACCAACAGGATATGCTGACTTGCCAGGTACCACACCGTGGAACACCGTATTGGACGGTTTGAGATTTTTATCTGTTAGTCCCATACGACGGAAGGTCTCATAGTACATGATATTAATGCTGCTCCCTCCATCCATGAGCACCTTTGTGAACTTGTAACCTCCCACCTGAGGCGCCACCACCAGAGCCAATTGACCCGGATTATCAACCTGGGGAGGGTGATCCTCTCTGCTCCATATGATTGGCTGTTCAGACCAGCGTAGATAACGGGGCACGGTCGGTTCAACAGAGTTGACTGCCCGCCTCTGAACCTTCCGGTCTCGCTTGTCCAAGCTAGTGGTAAAGACATGGTACTGCCCACTATTCAACTGCTTTGGGTTGCTCTGGTAACCTGACTGTTGCTGCTGCTGGTTGTAACCACCCTGGTTGTTCTGATTATTTTGATTGTTATGTCCGCCCGGATTACCATTAAATCCTGAACCGGAATTTCCTCCACCGTAACTCGGCCCGGATCCTGAGCCACCGCCGGAGCCGTGATCATACCGGAAAGCATTAGAATTCTTGAACTCCTGCATAATGAAGCAGTCCTTCCAAAGGTGGTTTGCTGGCACCTCCTTCGTCCCATGCTTTGGATAGGGCTGGTTCAATAGATAATTTAAGCGGTCCGGGTTAGGGTTAGGCACTCCACCGCGATTCGGCGGTTTACCCTTGCGTCGTTGACCCTTGTCCTGCACGTTGGTATTAGCCATGAAGTCCATGTTGCCATCCGCTTTACGCTTGCCTCCGCTATCGTTACCTGCCGAGTGATGATGCTGACCTTTGGAGTTGTTGTTCTTCTTTCCCTTCCCTGTCTTGTCATCATCAGACTCGGGATCCTTGGTACTATCAGAATCAGCATATTTTACCAAAGCAGCCATGAGGGTCCCCATGTCAGTGCAATGGCGCTTCATTCGTCCTAACTTTAGCTTTAGGGGCCCAAACCGGCAATTGCCTTCTAGGGTTATAACCGCGGTGTCAGCGTTGATGCGGTCTGATGAATGCAGAACCTGCAAGACCCGGCGCACCCAATGAGTCGTCGATTCTCCTTCCTCCTGGACACAGGCAGCTAAGTCCACTATCGACATAGGCTGCTTACATGTATCCTTGAAGTTACTGATAAACCGGGCTCGTAATTGGGCCCATGAACTAATAGAATTGGCCGGTAAGCTTTTTAACCAAGTGCGGGCCGTTCCTTCAAGCATCATGGTGAAGTACTTCGCACATGCCGCATCATCCACATCAAGCATCTCCATGGCCATCTCATAGCTCTCCACCCATGTCTCTGGGGGTTGATCCGCCGTGTAATTTGGTACCTTGCGCAGGCCCTTGAAATCCTTGGGCAGGCGCACATTGCGTAAAGCGGGGACAAGGCAAGGCACCCCCAAAGAACTAGAAGTAACACCATGTTCAACCGAGATAGTTGGATGAACTGACGTAAGCTGCCGAGCCTGATAATGTGCGGCTAACACGGCCTCCCTGCGCGCTCGGGCCCGGTCCACCACTTCCTGAGCGTTATCAGCACCACCCGCCGGGTTGTTGCCGCGGGGTGCTCCACGTCGTTCATTACTTGACACTACCGGTTCATCCATATGCCTGCTATAGCTCTGGCTTGGACGAGGGGTCGAGTGGATCTGGTCGCGGCTGTACGAGTATGCTTCCTGTTGGACCAGAGCTGTCCTAAGAAGCTCCTTGACCCGTCGCGTCTCTACCACCTGCGGCGAGTCACCTTCAATTGGAATGGCCTCCAGCCGTGCAGCAGCGGCAACGAGATTGTCCATTGGGTTGGAGTAGTGACCCGGAGGTGTTGAAACAGCCTGAGGTATAACAGTGTTTTGACGAGGCGGATTTATCAGACGGGGCTGAACCGACACGCCGGTCCCAGGAGCTTCCGCCCGGCTTCCCTCCAGCGGATTACTGGTTCCTGCTCCTGGGGTGTTGAAAAGGTCTCTGGCCTCGAAAACCGAAGGCAAACGGGATCGGTACTTCCTCTTCATGACTTCATGCGACGCGTTCTGGTCCAACATGAGCCTGTAGGCTTGTGCGTCTAAAGCGGCCCGCACTGTGGTCATCCTGGCATTCTCAGCTGCCAGGTCCGCCTTGGCCTGGGTGATCTGTTCCTTCACCTTTGCAATCTCCGCGTTGTGGACTTCCTGATCCGCCGGATTAGCTTCTGCCATAAGCACAGCCAATGCATCAAATAGATCTGATAGAACTTGAGCCGGTGGGCGTGCAGAGCTTCCTGCCCCGGCAGCTGTCGCCGCTACTGAACCGGAGGTTATTGGCACAGCGGTCGAAGAATGAAGCACTGCTTGTGTGCCGGCCATGAATATTCCAACTCGGTTGGGTAGATCAGAGGGGTCCGGAATACTGTCGCCATCGGAACAGCCCCCAATCCGGCCATCTTGTAGCTGATACAGAGATTCGGTTTCTCCGGTTGATGACTCGTCGCCGGAATAAACGATGGTCTCGCCGCGAGATTCCGGTCCATCCTCATAACTTCCTCCATGGATGACTCCCACGAAGGCACGCTTCACGGCCGGTTTAACCCGGGCGGATCGCGCACGCTGAGCCGTTTCGACGAGGTCGGTGCGGATGTCTGGCTCAGGGCCCGGTTCACCGATCTTGCCGATGAAAACGTGTATGCCACCAAAGGGGACCCGGTACCCGTACTCAACTAAGCCGGCCTCGGGGCCCCAGCCTGCGTCATCGATGTAGAGCTTGCCGTGACGACTCTTAGTCATCCGGCCCACAACGTAGGCCTCGAGTCCTTCAAAGCGGCCCTCCAAGAACTTGAAACCATCGTGCGATAGCCCCACGGTGGACGCCAACTGTCGTGGTTTTGTCACGGGAGATGTCCTCGTGAAAGGACTTAGTCGTGGAGCCATCACAACGGGTTAGCTTGAAGGGGTTAAAGTGGACACAGGGACGCAAGAGAGTTTATACTAGTTCGGCCCCTTCGATGAAGGTAAAAGCCTACGTCTAGTTGTGATGGAATTGATGGGGTTTTGATGACTAGGGAGCAAACAAGCTTCGCCTAAGTCTCGAGTTGTTGTCTGTTGTCCTTGAACCGCCGTCGGGTCGTCCCCTTATATACATGGGTGACGCCCATCGGTTTACAGAGTCCCAACACCGGCTCATATACGTGTTCAGTTTGGTCTCTACTTATTCCTAACTTACAATACAAGTTTTCATACCAACGCCGGTTTATGGCTACAGGCCTTAAACCGATCATGGGCTTTAAGCCCTCATCTACCTTCATGGGCTTTAACATACTTAACTACTGATGAAGTTAACCCGGCCTAGATAGGCCGGTTTACGCCCAGTAGTAATATCCCCAACAGTGTCTGTGAGCTCGGCAGCCGAATTAAGGTTCTGCTTGAGAAGGCCGCTATGTACTTCTACTGCTAAGGCAGTTGTGTGCTCTTCCGTATGGAGGGGCATTCCATATTTCCATTGACCGTTATGGCACCGCGTGGACCGAGCATTTTGAGCTTGAGATAAGCATAGTGTGGTACTGCGTTGAATCAAGCAAACGTAGTTCGTCCGAGCAGTGCGTGATAGTCGTTGTGGAAGGGGACGATATCGAAGATTAACTCCTCGCTTTGGAAGTTGTCCGGAGATCTGAAGACAACCTCTAGTGTGATTGAGCTCGTATAGCGAGCCTCTACACCTGGTATGACTCCTTTGAAGGTAGTGCTGGTGGGCTTGATCCGTGATGGGTTAATGCCCATTTTTCGCGTTGTATCCTGATAGAGCAGATTGATGCTACTACCTCTGTCCATAAGGACGCAAGTCAAGTGGAACCCATCAATTATTGGGTCTAGGACCAGTGCGGCTGAACCACCATGATGGATACTGGTCTAATGATCCCGGCGATCAAAAGTGATCGGGCATGACGACCATGGATTAAATTTTGGGGCGACTGGCTCTATCGCGTAGACGTCCCTGAGCGCACGCTTGCGCTCCCTCTTGGGGATGTGGGTAGCGTATATCATGTTCACCATTTTGACCTGAGGGGGAAACTTCTTCTGTCCCCCTGTGTTCGGTTGCCGGGGCTCTTTGTCATTGTCCTCGCTTTGCGATCCCTTTTCCCTGTTCTCGGCGTTTAATTTGCCGGCCTGTTTAAAAACACAGCAATCTCTATTTGTATGATTGGGTGGTTTGTCCGAGGTGCCATGAATCTGGCACGGACGATCAAGTATGCGGTCCAAGCTGGATGGGCCTGAATTGTTCTTTTGGAACGGCTTCTTCCGCTGACCGGACTTAGAGCCAGCGAATCCGGCATTGACCGCCGTATCCTCGGTGTTGTCACTGTTGTTTCGACGCTTGTATTTGTTGCATCGAGACTTGTCTTTTTTATTTTTAACTTTAGGGGTGTCGGCGTCGCTTGCATTGTTTTTGCTACGAGCCAACCAATTGTCCTCACCCGCACAAAAGCGGGTCATGAGTGCCATAAGGGCCGCCATGGATTTTGGCTTTTCTTGGCCGAGGTGGCGAGCGAGCCATTCATCGCGGATGCTGTGTTTGAAGGCTGCTAGGGCTTCGGCATCCGGACAATTGACGATTTTGGTTCTTTTTAGTTAAGAACCTAGTCCAGAATTTCCTGGCGGACTCTCCGGGCTATTGAACTATATGGATTAAGTCATCAGCATCCGGAGGTCGAACATATGTACCTTGGAAGTTATCGAGGAAGGCCTCTTCCAAGTCCTCCCAGCTGTCAATAGAATTTTCAGGCAGACTGTTGAGCCAATGTCGAGTTGGCCCCTTGAGTTTTAAAGGGAGGTACTTGATGCCGTGGAGGTCATCGCCGCGGGCCATATGAATGTGGAGAATGAAGTCTTCGATCCACACCGCAGGGTCCGTGGTTCCATCGTATGATTCTATATTCACGGGTTTGAACCCTTCTGGGAATTCATGATCCATGACCTCATCAGTGAAGCAATGAGGGTGTACGGCACCTCTATATCAGGTCATATCGCGATGTAGCTCTGATGGAGTCCGTCTGCGGTTTTCAGCCCGCGCATGACTAAGTTTGTCACGTCCGAATAGGTGGCCGTCGTCGCATGTCGAGGCACATCCTCGTGATCCGTAGATTGATCTGGTATGTCCTGCTTTATTGCTCAGGTTTTGCCGGAGGTCATATGTATGGCCGTGGGCTAATTTACCTCTACTTGTGCGATGAGGCGGGGTGGGCTGGTGTTCGGCGTGAGTTGCCGTTTTGTCTCGACCACGTGGTGGTCGGTCAGCCGCATTGTATGATGGTGGTATGTATTCCGGCGCCTCCTCGTCAAACTGAGGTAGCAATTTGCGCTTGGGGTAGCTTTTGGTTGGGCGCTTGAGGTCGTATTCTTCGGCTGCTAGGACATCGGTCCATTTATCATTGAGCAGATCTTGGTCATCTTGAAGCTGCTGCTGCTCCTTTTTCAGGCTCCTTGCAGTGGCTATTAGTTGGCGCTTGAAGCGCTCCTGCTCAAGAGGTTCCTCACACTACTAGGAAAAGGGCTACTAATGGCGCACCAGTTTTGCCTACTAATGGCGCATCACTGGTGCGCCATTAGTATCACGCCACTAGTATTTTTTACTAATGGCGCACCACTGGTGCGCCATTAGTATCTGGTATACTAATGGCGCACCACTAGTGCGCCATTAGTATAGGCCACGGTGCGCCATTAGTATAGGCCACTGGTGCGCCATTAGTATAGGCCACGGTGCGCCATTAGTATTTTTGAATTTTGAAGGCGGGAAAATAGTAGTGGCGCACCGTCTAACCCCCACCGTGTGCCATTGCTATTTTTGAATTTTGAATTTGGATCTGGATCGTGATTTTTTTGCCCATTTTTTGCTCTTTTTTTTGCTTGTTTTTTGGCACGATATTATTTCAAATTTTGTTCCTGTTTTTGGATCTTGTACGTTCTTTTGCCGTGTTCTTCTGCCGGAGAGGAGTTCGCCGGAGAGGAGGAGGAGGAGGTCACCGGAGAGGCACTCGCCTACATCGCCGGAGAGGAGGAGGAGGTCGCCAGAGAGGAGTTCACCGAAGCATCGGAGAGGAGGAAGGAGAAACCATGAGGGAATGGGAGGAGAGGAGGGAGGAGGAGCTCACCGGAGAGGAGGGAGGAGGATCTCACCGGAGAGGAGGGAGGAGAAACCGTTAGGTGAGGGGAGGGGAGGAGGGAGGAGGAGGTCGCCAGAGAGGAGGAGGAGGTCGCCAGAGAGGAGGAGGAGGAGGTCGCCGGAGAGGAGGAGGGTAGTATGGTGGAGGAGAGAAGGGAAGATGGAGTGGAGGAGACGAGGAGATGGAGTGGAGGAGAGGTGGAGTGGAGGAGAAGAATGAAGAGGTAAGGAGGAGAGGACCACGCCCAGCCATATATACGGCATAGTAATGGCGCACCGTGGGCAGGTGCGCCATTACTAATTTTTTTTATTTTTTTTTTATTTTGAATTTTGAAGGCGGGAAGATATTAATGGCGCATCATGGGCAGGTGCGCCATTAGTAACTTTTTTTATTATTTTTTGACTTATTTTGAATTTTGAACGCGGGAAGATACTAATGGTGCACCATGGGCAGGTGCGCCATTAGTAACTTTTTATTTTATTTTTTTGACTTATTTTGAATTTTGAAGGCGGGAAGATACTAATGGCGCACCATGGGCAGGTGCGCCATTAGTAAGTTTGAATTTTTTTTGAATTTTTTTGCCTCTCCAGATCTTAAAAGCCCCGTATCTTTTTTTCTGTTAGGTTTTTGAGGATTTGGAAAATGTTTAACGGGGTTCCCCCTTTTAAATTCGGATGTAACTTTTCAAGTAGATGATTTTTCATATAAAAACTTTTTCATCCGAGTTCGTACGCAAAAGTTATGCCCATTTTTACAAATTCTCGAGAGATTTTGCAAAAAAGTCGAAAATTCATGTTTGTAAATTTTGCTAACAACTAGACCACATATCACATGGGAATCTTATTTTCTTTTATTTATTTGACATTTCTATCATTTTCTTCTATTTTATTTTTTTGAAACTGAAAAGGCGGTCCACGGGGGGGTGCATTCGGGCGAATGTTTGGGCCAAGTTACTAATGGCGCACCACTCCCACGGTGCGCCATTAGTAGTTTTGAAAAAATTAAAAAAAATTACTAATGGCGCACCACTCCCATGGTGCGCCATTAGTAGTTCTGAAAAAATTTAAAAAAAATTACTAATGGCGCACCATGGATGTGGTGCGCCATTAGTATTTGCACACTAATGGCGCACCAACACATGGTGCGCCATTAGTATATAGTAATGGCGCACCACATGTCTGGTGCGCCATTAGTGTCAATTCCATCTATAGCCCTTTTCCTAGTAGTGTCAGGCACGATCAAATCGTCGGTGCCGAGGCTCACCTCATCCTCGGAGAGCGGAAGATAACTCTCGTCCTCCAAGTCTTCGTGTGTGGCCTGTTTACCAGGGCTAACCCACCCATCTTCCCGTTCATCTTGTTCATTAGCTGTTTCAACGGGGTCTTCGTTGTCTTCGGCACCTTCTGGAGTGTTATCTTCTCTTGTGCCGGTGTTGCTGTCTTTACCGCGGCGTGACTTAGAGCGGCGCCGCTGACGTCGGTGCTTGGATTGTATTTCGGAAGGTTTATCCTCAGCTGGATCTTCCTTGTCATCGCCGTTGTTCTCCTTTGGTGCATCCACCATGTATACATCATACGAGGAAGTGGGCGTCCAGCGTCCGATGAACGGCGGGTTCTGGGCCTCTTCTTCTCCGGCATCGTCATCCATACCATCGATGCCCTCGGAGTCGTAATCAAGTGTGTCGGTCAAATCCTCGACCATGGCTATGAAGTGGGTGGCGGGTGGGAAGCAAAATTCTCCATCGTCAGCCCCTAGTTCGTACCGGATAGAGTTTGGTTGTGAGTCCTCTGTCAAGGACAGGGTTTTGAATGAGTTTAGCATGTCGCCCAAAGGCGAGTGCTGGAAGATGTCTGCGGCGCTGAATTCGAAGATCGATAAACGATCAGGTTCGGCGTCCGCGGGCTCACATGGTTCGGAACTTACGGCCAGAGACGAGTCCGGAGTTCCGGTGGCACAAGTATCATGTGAGATCAAGTCTATGTGCGGCTCCAACGCCTGGGAATCTGCGGCCTCCGTGGCGGGGTTGAGCTTCCCGTCCTTGGATGGCGCAGTCTGCTCCGGATCTAAGGCCAGAGCGGTTACGGGAGCTGTCTCCTGGATGCAGTCCGATGACAGATTTAGGCCATGTCTTTCGGGGTGACCAGGAGTGGTAGCCGCGGTCTCGAATCCGGCGAAGATCAAGTCTCCACGGATGTCCGCAACGTATTTCAAGCTCCCAAATCTGACCTGATGGCCAGGGGCGTAGCTTTCGATCTGCTCCAGATGGCCAAACGAATTGGCCCGTAGTGCGAAGCCGCCGAACGCAAAGATTTGTCCGGGGAGGAAAGTTTCTCCTTGGACAGCGTCATTATTGATGATTGAAGGGGACATCAAACCTTTTGGCGACAGCATAGTGGAACTCTCAATGAAAGCACCAATGTCGGTGTCAAAACCGGTGGATCTCGGGTAGGGGGTCCCGAACTGTGTGTCTAAGGTCGATGGTAACAGGAGACAGGGGACACATTGTTTTACCCAGGTTCAGGCCCTCTCTATGGAGGTAACACCCTACGTCCTGCTTGATTGATCTTGATGAATATGAGTATTACAAGAGTTGATCTACCACGAGATCGTAATGGCTAAACCCTAGAGGTCTAGCTTGTATGGCTATGGTAATGTCTCCCTCCTCCGGACTAAGTCCTCCGGTTTATATAGACACCGGGAGGATATAGGGTTACACAAGGTCGGTTACAAAGAAAGGAATCTACATATTTGGTCACCACGCTTGCCTTCCATGCCAAGGAGAGTCCCATCCAGACATGGGTGCAGTCTTCGGTCTTCGTATCTTCACAACCCATCAGTCCGGCCCATGGCTAACAGGCCGGACGCCCGAGGACCCCTTAGTCCAGGACTCCCTCAGCCCCCCTCTAGTACTTTCTTCGCCCAATATTTGTTATATATTCCAAAAATTTCTTTGTGAAGTTTCAGGATTTTGGGAGTTGTGCAGAATAGGTCTCTAATATTTGCTCCATTTCTAGTCCAGAATTCCAGCTGCCAGCATTCTCCCTCTTCACGTAAACCTTATAAAATAAGAGAGAAAAGGCATAAGTATTGCGATATAATGTGTAATAATAGCCCATATGCAATAAATATCAATATAAAAGTATGATGCAAAATGGATGTATCACCACTTGCCTCTCGTTTTCATCTTCCCCACTTCAGAATGTTTTCAAAAAAGCACAAAAATATTTGCCTTTTTATTTGCCTTCTTTTTGTTTGCCTTTAGGTCTTACTTGGCTTGTTTGCTTGTGTGCTTGGTATAATTGTATGTTTATTGCAAATCAGAAAGCAAAAGGTTTATGGATCCTCATCCACTTGCTAATATTTTTAAAAGATCCAATTATGATGAACCAATTGCTAGTGAGTTGTGTGCACTAGATTATCTTTATGAAGTTTTGCTTGAAATTCGTGAATCTGAAAATTGTGATGAAGTTCTAAAAGAAGAAATTTATGAAGTGATTCACGATAGCTCCTCGAATGAAAAGCATGATTGCAATGATGTTATTATAAATTCTATTAATGCCAATTGTGCTAATAATATGCAATACCCTAAGCTTGGGGATGCTAATTTTGCTATGTCAACTACTTATTGCAATGATCATGAGTGGGGTGATTCTTCTTATGATCTTGAAAATTTATTTAAGCCTCATGATGAATATGTTTCCGATAATATTGAAAGTGGGTTTGGAAGACTGTCAACTTTAGCTAAAAATAAACCCATGTTGGGAGACTGTTAAATCTTATGATTTTTTTTGATAAAAGTGGGTTTGAAGTGGTCATGACTTTAGTTGATGTTAATCTCACTATCTTGGAAGATTATAAAACTTGCATGCATGTGGATCATGAAGAGAAAATTTTATATGATAGATATATTGTTGAATTTGATTATGATCCTACATGTAATTATTATGAGAGAGGAAAATATGGTTCTATAAATTTTCATGTTACTAAATTACCTCTCGTTATGTTGAGATTACTATTGTTTCTTTCTTCCTCTTTGCATATGCTAGTTTCTGCTTATCTTGATAATTTGTTTGCTTATAAAATACCTATGCATAGGAAGTATGCTAGACTTAGATGTGTTTTTCACATGCTATACGATGCTCTCTTCATGTTTCAATATTTATTTTTCATGTCAGCATCATTAAAATTATCAATGCCTAGCTAAAAGGCTTTAAAGAAAAGCGCTTGTTGGGAGACAACCCAATATTTTTATTTTCTATTTTTATGAAAATACACATTTTTACCTCTGTAGTGATTGTGTTTTGGTGTTTTAATTAGTGTTTGAGCCAAGCAAGACCTTTGGGATGGTTTATGATGATAGTTGTTCTGATCATGCAGAAAAACAGAAACTTTTGCACCTAGTAAGACAATTTTAAAAAATCACACAAGTGTGCTTTTGATATGATTTTTTTAAAGATTTATATAAAATTGCCTAGATTGTCCTAGTTTTTTAGAATTTTTAGAGTTACAGAAGTATACGTAGTTTTCATATTGCTATAGACTGTTATGTTCTTGACAGATTCTATTTTCTATGTCTTGTGTGCTTATTTTGATGAATCTATGGGTAGTATCGGGGGGTATGAACCATGGAGAAGTTAGAATACAGTAGATATTACACCAATATAAATAAAGAATGAGTTCACAACAGTACCAAAAGTGGTGACTTATTTCATTATACTAACGGATCTCATGAGTTTTTCTTTTGAGTGTTGAGTTGTGAAGTTTTCAAGTTTTGGGTAAAGATTTGATGGGTTATGGAATAAGGAGTGGAAAGAGCCTAAGCTTGGGGATGCCCAAGGCACCCAAGGTAATATTCAAGGACAACCAAGCATCTAAGCTTGGGGATGCCCCGGATGGCATCCCCTCTTTCGTCTTCATTCCATCGGTAAATTTACGTGAGGCTATATTTTAATTCACCACATGATATGTGTTTTGCTTGGAGCATCTTGTATGATATGAGTCTTTGATTTTTAGTTTGCCACAATCATCCTTGCTATACATACCTTTTGAGAGCATCACGCATGAATCGTGAATTTATTAGGATACTCTATGTGCTTCACTTATATCTTTTGAGCTAGGCAATTTTGCTCTGGTGCTTCACATATATCTTTTTAGAGCACGGCGGCGACTTTATTTTATAGAAATTGTTGAACTCTCATGCTTCACTTATATTATTTTGAGAGTCTCTAAACATCATGGTAATTTGTGTAGGTTGTGAATTTAGTCCTAATATGATGGGCATTCAAGATGGATATAATAAAAACTTTCATATAAAGAGCATTGAATACTATGAGAAGTTTGATTCCTTATGATTGTTTTGAGATATAAGGATGGTGATATTAGAGTCATGCTAGTGAGTAATTGTGGATTGGTAGAAATACTTGTGTTAAAGTTTGTGATTCCCGTAGCATGCATGTATGGTGAACTGTTATGTGACGAAGTCGGAGCATGATTTATTTTTTAATTCTCATCCTTTGTGTGGAGGTCGGGAGCGCGCGATGGTTAACTCCTACCAACCTCTCCCCTAGGAGCATGAGTCTAGTACTTTGTTTCAATGACTAATAGATTTTTACAGTAAGTATGTGAGTTCATATTACACCAATATAAATAAAGAATGAGTTCACAACAGTACCAAAAGTGGTGACTTATTTCATTATACTAACGGATCTCATGAATTTTTCGTTTGAGTTTTGTGTTGTGAAGTTTTCAAGTTTTGGGTAAAGATTTGATGGACTATGGAGTAAGGAGTGGAAAGAGCCTAAGCTTGGGGATGCCCAAGGCACCCCAAGGTAATATTCAAGGGCAACCAAGCATCTAAGCTTGGGGATGCCCCGGATGGCATCCCCTCTTTCGTCTTCATTCCATCGGTAAATTTACTTGAGGCTATATTTTAATTCACCACAGGATATGTGTTTTGCTTGGAGCGTCTTGTATGATATGAGTCTTTGCTTTTTAGTTTGCCACAATCATCCTTGCTATACATACCTTTTGAGAGGGACACACATGAATCGTAAATTTATTAGAATACTCTATGTGCTTCACTTATATCTGTTGAGCTAGGCAATTTTGCTCTAGTGCTTCACATATATCATTTTAGAGCACGGCGGTGGCTTTATTTTATAGAGATTGTTGAACTCTCATGCTTCACTTATATTATTTCGAGTCTCTAAACAGCATGGTAATTCACGTAGGTTGTGAATTTAGTCCTAATATGATGGGCATCCAAGATGGATATAATAAAAACTTTCATATAAAGAGCATTGAATACTATGAGAAGTTTGATTCCTTATGATTGTTTTGAGATATAAGGATGGTGATATTAGAGTCATGCTAGTGAGTAATTGTGGATTGGTAGAAATACTTGTGTTAAAGTTTGTGATTCCCGTAGCATGCACGTATGGTGAACCGTTATGTGATGAAGTCAGAGCATGATTTATTTTTTAATTGTCATCCTTTGTGTGGAGGTCGGGAGCGCGCGATGGTTAACTCCTACCAACCTCTCCCCTAGGAGCATGAGTCTAGTACTTTGTTTCAATGACTAATAGGTTTTTGCAATAAGTATGTGAGTTCATATTACACCAATATAAATAAAGAATGAGTTCACAATAGTACCAAAAGTGGTGACTTATTTCATTATACTAATGGATCTCATGAGTTTTTATTTTGAGTTTTGTGTTGTGAAGTTTTCAAGTTTTGGGTAAAGATTTGATGGACTATGGAATAAGGAGTGGAAAGAGCCTAATCTTGGGTATGCCCAAGGCACCCCAAGGTAATATTCAAGGACAACCAAGCATCTAAGCTTGGGGATGCCCCGGATGGCATCCCCTCTTTCGTCTTTGTTCCATCGGTAAATTTACTTGAGGCTATATTTTAATTCACCACATGATATATGTTTTGCTTGGAGCGTCTTGTATGATATGAGTCTTTGCTTTTTAGTTTGCCACAATCATCCTTGCTATACATACCTTTTGATAGGGACACACATGAATCGTGAATTTATTAGAATACTCTATGTGCTTCAATTATATCTTTTGAGCTAGGCAATTTTTCTCTAGTGCTTCACATATATCTTTTTAGAGCACAGTGGTGGCTTTATTTTATAGAAATTGTTGAACTCTCATGCTTCACTTATATTATTTTGAGAGTCTCTAAACAGCATGGTAATTTGCTTAGGTTGTGAATTTATTCCTAATATGATGGCCATCCAAGATGGATATAATAAAAACTTTCATATAAAGAGCATTGAATACTATGAGAAGTTTGATTCCTTATGATTTTTTTGAGATATAAGGATGGTGATATTAGAGTCATGCTAGTGAGTAATTGTGAATTGGTATAAATACTTGTGTTAAAGTTTGTGATTCCCGTAGCATGCACGTATGGTGAACCGTTATGTGATGAAGTCAGAGCATGATTTATTTTTTCATTGTCATCCTTTGTGTGCAGGTCGGGAGCGCACGATGGTTAACTCATACCAACCTATCCCCTAGGAGCATGAGTCTAGTACTTTGTTTCAGTGACTAATAGATTCTTGCAATAAGTATGTGAGTTTGTATTACACCAATATAAATAAAGAATGAGTTCACAACAGTACCAAAAGTGGTGACTTATTTCATTATACTAACGGATCTCATGAGTTTTTCTTTTGAGTTTTGTGTTCTGAAGTTTTCAAGTTTTGGGTAAAGATTTGATGGACTATGGAATAATGAGTGGAAAGATCCTAAGCTTGGGGATGCCCAAGGCACCCCAAGGTAATATTCAATGCCAACCAAGCATCTAAGCTTGGGGATGCCCTGGATGGCATCCCCTCTTTCGTCTTCGTTCCATCGGTAAATTTACTTGAGGCTATATTTTAATTCACCACATGATATGTGTTTTGCTTGGAGCGTCTTGTATGATATGAGTCTTTGTTTTTTAGTTTGCCACAATCATCCTTGCTATACATACCTTTTGAGAGGGACACGCATGAATCTTGAATTTATTAGAATACTCTATGTGCTTCACTTATTGAAGGAAATATGCCCTAGAGGCAATAATAAAGTTGTTATTTATATTTCTTTATATCATGATGAATGTTTATTATTTATGCTAGAATTGTATAAACGGAAACTTAGTACATGTGTGAATACACAGACAAACAGAGTGTCACTAGTATGCCTCTATTTGACTAGCTCGTTGAATCAAAGATGGTTAAGTTTCCTAGCCATAGGCATGAGTTGTCATTTGATTAACGAGATCACATCATTAGAGAATGATGTGATAGACTTGACCTATTCGTTATCTTAGCATTATGATCGTTATAGTTTCATTGCTACTGCTTTCTTCATGACTTATACATGTTCCTCAGACTATGAGATTATGCAACTCCCGAATACCAGAGGAACACCTTGTGTGCTATCAAACATCACAACATAACTGGGTGATTATAAAGATGCTCTACAGGTGTCTCCGATGGTGTTTGTTGAGTTGGCATAGATCGAGATTAGGATTTGTCACTCAGTGTATCGGAGAGGTATCTCTAGGCCCTCTCGGTAATGCACATCACTATAAGCCTTGCAAGCAATGTGACTAATGAGTTAGTTGCGGGATGATGCATTATGGAACGAGTAAAGAGACTTCCCGGTAATGAGATTGAACTAGGTATGATGATATCGATGATCGAATCTCGGGCAAGTAACATACCGATGACAAAGGGAACAACGTATGTTGTTATGTGGTTTGACCGATAAAGATCTTCGTAGAATATGTAGGAGCCAATATGAGCATCCAGGTTCCGCTATTGGTTAAAGACCGGAGATGAGTCTCGGTCATGTCTACATAGTTCTCGAACCTGTAGGGTCCGCGCGCTTAATGTTCTGTGATGATTTGTATTATTAGTTATGTGATTTGATGTCCGAAGTTTGTTCGGAGTCCCGGATGAGATCGGGGACATGACGAGGAATCTCGAAATGGTCGAGATGTAAAGATCGATATATTGGAAGGCTATATATATTCATACATCGGAAAGGTTCCCAGTGATTCGGGTATTTTTCGGAGTACCGGAGAGTTACGGGAATTCGTATTGGGCCTTAATGGGCCATACGGGAAAGGAGAGAAAGGCCTCATGGGTGGTCGTGCCCCTTCCCCATGGACTGATCCGAATTGGACTAGGGAAAGGGGGCGCCCCATCCTTCCTTCTCCTTCTCCCTTCCCTTTTTCCTATTCCATGTGGGAGGTGGAATCCTACTAGGACTAGGGAGTCTTAGTAGGACTCCACACTTCGGGCACGCCCTATGAGGGCCGGTGTCGGTGTCAAAACCGGCGGATCTCGGGTAGGGGGTCCCGAACTGTGCGTCTAGGCCGGATGGTAACAGGAGGCAAGGGACACAAAGTTTTACCCAGGTTCGGGCCCTCTCGATGGAGGTAAAACCCTACGTCCTGCTTGATTAATATTGATGATATGGGTAGTACAAGAGTAGATCTACCACGAGATCGGAGAGGCTAAACCCTAGAAGCTAGCCTATGGTATGATTGTTGTTGTGTATGTTGTCCTACGGACTAAAACCCTCCGGTTTATATAGACACCGGAGAGGGTTAGGGTTACACAAAGTCGGTTACAATGGTAGGAGATCTGCATATCCGTATCGCCAAGCTTGCCTTCCACGCCAAGGAAAGTCCCTTCCGGACACGGGACGAAGTCTTCAATCTTGTATCTTCATAGTCCAGGAGTCCGGCTGAAGGTATAGTCCGGCCATCCGGACACCCCCTAATCCAGGACTCCCTCAGTAGCCCCTGAACCAGGCTTCAATGACGACGAGTCCGGCGCGAAGATTGTCTTCGGCATTGCAAGGCAGGTTCCTCCTCCAAGTACTTCATAGAAGATTTTGAACACAAAGATAGTGTCCGGCTCTGCAAAATAAGTTTCCACATATTGCCATAGAGAGAATAATATTTACACAAATCTAATCTGCTGACGTATTCCGTAGAGTGACACACCACGGCCAAGCCTTTATCCGAGTCGTTTTATTATCCCGCCTCAGCGCGTCATGCGAGGCGGTTTCCTTGGCACGTCTTGTTAAAGCAGAGATCGTGTCCCTTATTCCGGGATTCTCATCAATACGGGCGTGGGTAACCCAACCGCGCCATTGATTACGGCGCTTGGAGATAAGCGAGTTTTACCAGGCTGGTGGGGACACGTAGTTGCGTCCACCCATATAAGGGGATAAGGATCCACCTTTTCACCTACGCCTTCTTCCTCCCTTGCTTATCCATTCTCGCGCACTCGAGCTCCAGCGCCCAAGTCCGCACTCCCCACCTCAACCTTCTCCAGCCATGTCCGAAGCGGGAGGCAAGTGGATGGTATCCTCCGTCACGGAGGGACACATCAAAAAACTGAGGAAGGCCGGATACTTGTCTAACGACATTGCGTACCGGCTTCCCGAAAAGGGGCAGCTCATCCCCACCCCTAGGCACCATGAGAGGGTGGTGTTCCTCCCCCATTTCCTCTGCGGACTGGGCTTCCCTATTCACCCATTTGTCCGGGGGCTCATGTTCTACTATGGCCTGGATTTCCACGATCTGGCCCCGAACTTTGTCCTCAACATCTCGGCGCTTATCGTCGTGTGCGAGGCTTTCCTCTGCATCCGCCCCCATTTAGGCCAATGGCTCAAGACTTTCAATGTCAAGCCGAAGGTGGTGCACGGCAACCAGGTGGAGTGCGGAGGCGCCATGGTGGGCAAGATGGCCAACGTCTTATGGCTCGAGGGCTCCTTTGTGGAGACCCTGAAGGGGTGGCAATCGGGGTGGTTTTACATCACCGAGCGGCGCGACCCCGAATGGGTCGCAGCCCCCGAGTTTCGATCCGAACCCCCTACGCGGCTCACCTCCTGGAAGGAGACGGGCCTGTCGTGGGGTAAAATAGGAGAGCTGACCGGACTCCAAACATGCGTCCAAACCCTGGTGGACAAGAAGCTCAAACTTGTCAACGTAGTCCAGGTTATGCTCATCCGCCTGATCCTCCCATGTCAACAACGGGCTTTCAACCTGTGGGAGTTCGACCCGACGCGGCACCGAACTCTGAGCAGGCTCTTCGACACGACGTACGAAGATGCCTGGAAGGTGCTTTTAAAGGGCGCCGAGGCCCCCGCATCCGCTACCGAGGATCGCGGATTCAGTATGCAGCGTCACGCTCTGCGGTAAGCTGTTTTTTCCTTTTACAGGGTATCGGTTTTTCATAGTTTGACTCCATGCGGGATCTAAGCTCCCTTACCTCTGACAGGATTGGCAGGAGACGTCCGGACAGATCAACTGTCCGGCTCCTTTGCCCGAAGGCCCAGCGGACACTCGCTTGGCGAAGCTGCTGGTTCCGGCACCCTATGTGGTGCCGGAGAAGAAGGCCGCGAAAAAGGCCACGGGGACTCGAAAGAGTGCCCGGCGCCAGGAGGTGTCGGATCCATCATCCGACGGTTTCGAGGCGCATTCCTCCCGTGAAGACGAGGAGGAAGAAGAAGAGACCTCTCCCCCTCCAGCGGGAGGAGAGAAGAAAAGGAAGGTCGCCCTCTCTGGGGAGGCCGAAGGGTCCAAGAAGGGGAAAACCCTTCCTCCGGACTACTCCACCGACGCCGACGACGGTGGAGAGGAGTGGCCGCCCAGGGCCAAGCCCCTGGCGAAATCGTAAGTATCCGGATACCAGAGTAATTCATAGTATTCGTTTATTGCACAGCTTTCCCTTATGTCAAATATGTTTATGCAGCCCACCCAAAGACCGGCTCGACGCGTCGTCGAGCGGCTCACTGGACTCGTCGGATGTGAACTCGCTTCCGACGGCTTCCTCCCCCGGCCCTACGGACGACACCAAAGTGTTATCCCAACAGGTTCCAAGCCGGGAGGAGGTGGTCCTGGAGGCGCCGCAAGGTGACCTCCCGGACTCCAGGAGTAAAGGGGATGAAACCCCCAGGGCTCCAAGTCTGCCTCTAGGCCGGACACCGCTCCGGAACCTTCAAAGGTTCCAGAGTCCGGCGGGGGACCTCCTTCCAAGAGGAGCAAGCCCACCGTTCCGGTGACCCCCGTCCAACCGGAGGCACCGGACAATCTGTTGGAGGCGCTCCAAGGTGCCTCCATCGACTAGGAGCACCGCACCATTATGAGTGCGGTGGTCCAGAAGGTTCAGTCCGCCAAGAGCGGACTGACTGAAGCTTGTACTAGCCTTTTAACAGGCTTTGAGGTAAGTAAAGAATGTGTAAATAATATTACCGCATAGACAGTAGCCCCTGATGCTCTGTTTGGCGTTCGGGAAGAAAAGCCGAATAGAGGATCAAATAAAATTCGCAGGAGTCTAACAAAAAGGAGTCAATATGCGTATGCAGCCTTCTCTGCTTGCGTCCGCCGCACTGACTGCGGAAGTGGACACGCTAAAGCAGAACCTCGAGCGGTCCGAGCAAGAGCTCGGGCGTGCCAAGAAGCAGCTCGAGGACAATGAAGGTAAGAAATACCTTGTTTAAATATATATAAAAAGGTGCAATTGCAAAAAATGACAGGATTATCATGGCTATTGTAGGGGCCACGTCTGAGGTAGCGACCCTTAAGCAAGCGCTGGTCGAGGCCGAGAAGAGGGCGGTCACAGAGCGCACCGAGCGGGAGAAGTATGAGGCCGAGGTTGGCAAGGTACGGCAAGAGCTCCAGGATCTCATGGAAAAACATGAGAGTTTGGAGCTTGACTCAAAGACGCGAGCGTCCGAGCTCGCGGTGGCTATTGAAAATGCCAAGTCTGCCAAGGCTGAATCCCAGAAGACCCTCCAGGAGTTGGATGAGGTGAAGAAGATAGCGGCGGGTAAGGCATTCTTTATGCAAATCAAACACATAAACGTGAGTTACTTGTTACTTACCCGAATCCGGAGCTCTCTAGGAGCGTTCGCAGATCTTCCCGGGAGTGTGTCCGATGCCGCCGCATTCTATCGAGCCGAGGAGGGCAGCTCGACAGAGAAGGTGTTCTGGTCTCAGTATGCTGAGGCCGGACACCCCGTGCCCCTGAGCGACCAGCTGAAGCAACTGGTCGAGCTCCACAAGGCGGCCGAACAGGCCATGAAGGGCCTCATAGTTCGGCTGTGGCCTCGAGGGGCTCTACTTGGGAGCTATTTCGGGCTGGTGCAGCGGCTGGTGGAGGCCTGTCCAAGGCTCGAAGTCATCAAGCGCTCCGTCTGCATTGAAGGTGCCCGTAGGGCCCTTGCCCGTGCTAAGGTGCACTGGGGCAAGCTGGATGCTGAGAAGCTTGTGAAGAACGGGCCACCGCCGGGGAAAGAGCATCGCAAGCCCGAGAATTATTATAAGGATGTTTTGAAGGGTGCCTGCCTTGTGGCGGATGAATGTTCTAGGGATGAAATTTTTGAGTGAAACTTGCTCGTTTTGTCCTGTGCGCTGAAAACTTGTTCATATGCGCTAAGCAATGCTGTTGGAATTTAAAATACTACCTTCTGTGCGGCTGTTTATCAATTCTGAGAGATGGCAAGTCGTTGGCTTATGCCCCCGTGCCGCTAGTGCTGGGGTGTTAGGGGATAAACCTGAGCGCTCTTTTTCCCATGTTTGGGTCCTTCGAGGGAGGCGCTCAGCCCAACGAACAAGGCAATCGGACTATAATGCGTGAACACTCTCACTTAGCCATAGAATTCTATAATTTTAAATTTCGGCGAAGCCCCTGGTATTCGGAAGACCGAGTTCGGGGCGCTATCCATGCCTTGGCCAGATAGAGCCGACTCCTCGCTCTAAGCGGCATAAGTCTTTAGGGACTCGAAAAACCTCTCGAATAGCGACCAGCTCTCGCTTCATCATGACAGTCAGTTTTAGCTTTCTCCACTAAGGTGCTCGACCCAGATCAATTGGGGCACAATCGCAGTGGTTCTCCTAGTGCTACCTTAGCCGATATAGCGGAACGTAAGGCACCAAAACATAGGAGCCGGGCAAACCCAACTATTGACCCAAGACATGATTCGGAGCCGATGCATATAATGCTATAAGTTCGGGGTGCCACACTTGTTAAAGTGTTCGGACTTCTCACACCATATTGAGGGGTACTAAAGCCCCTGGCGTATTTTGGTCGTACCAAAGTGTACGGATGCAACATGTCGTTAAGGAACATATATTAAAAAAGAGTAATGCAAAAATAGACAAAAGCTATGCATTGTTTATTAAAGAGGGCTGCGATCAAAGCAGAATGATACAAATAATGCGATAAGCAAAAGGTTGGACTATTTAACGTGTCCATTCCAGGGGCAAGCTGCGGACTAGTATGCGAAACAGGTATACTGCTCGTGATAGAGACCACCTGGGAGTTCCGTAATGCGGCGTGGCTTGTCTGCTTCCCCGGTTCTTGCATCGTTTGTTCGGCAATTGAACTGCCGAACGGGCCTTCCGAAGAGTGGAGTCCTGAAAGTAAGAGAAAATTAAAAAATCGGCAGCCCCTGGTGCAGTTTAAGCCGTGTTTCGGGCGTGCCATGATGGTGCCCCTCCCCCTGTACCCATGGTATTTCTAGAGCGTAGTTATGTACGCGAAGTATTGGTATCACATTTTTGCGAGGGCTGGGGTTGGGGCCGCATTGCTACGCCTGCTCGGGTCATGCCAGGCGGTCTTGTTGTAGGTTACTCTGGGCGCGCTTGACGGTGTCCGGTCGTTTAGTGGCCGGACTGGAGAACTACCTGGAGAGGCTGCTTTGTACTTCTACTGCAAGGGCCGCCGTGTGCTCCTCCGTTCAGAGGGAGCGTTCGGTGTTTCCATTGACCGTAATTACTCCTCGAGGGCCTGGCATTTTGAGCTTAAGGTATGCGTAGTGTGGTACCGCATTGAACTTGGCGAATGCGGTTCGCCCGAGCAGTGCGTGATAGCCACTGCTGAATGGGACTATGTCGAAGATTAACTCCTTGCTTCGGAAATTATCCGGAGATCCGAAGACCACTTCAAGTGTGACTGAGCCTGTACAGTTGGCCTCTACACCTGGTATTACGCCTTTAAAGGTCGTTTTGGTGGGCTTAATCCTCGAGGGATCTATGCCCATTTTCCGCACTGTATCCTGGTAAAGCAGGTTCAGGCTGCTGCCGCCGTCCATAAGGACTCTAGTGAGATGAAATCCGTCAATAATTGGGTCTAGAACCAATGCGGTGAATCCGCCATGATGGATGCTAGTGGGATGGTCCCTTCGATCAAAGGTGATCGGGCAGGAGGACCATGGGTTGAACTTTGGGACGACTGGCTCTACCGTGTATATGTCCCTTAACGCGCGCTTCCGCTCCCTTTTGGGGACGTGGGTTGTGTATATCATGTTCATCGTCCACACTTGTGGGGGAAAACCCTTCTGTCCACTGTTGTTCGGCGGCCGAGGCTCCTCGTCGTCATCACTATGCAGCCCCTTGTCTTCATTTTCGGGGTTTAACTTGCCTGCCTGCTTGAACACCCAACAGTCCCTGTTGGTGTGATTGGCCGGCTTTTCGGGGGTGCCATGTATCTGGCACAAGCGGTCGAGTATTCGGTCCAAACTGGACGAGCCCCTAGGATTCCTTTTGAATGGCTTTTTCCGCTGACCGGATTTAGAGCCTCTGAATCCGGCATTAACTACCGTATCCTCAGCATTGTTGCCGTTAATGCGGCGCTTCTGCTTGTTGCGACGCGACCTGCCACTACTGTCCCTGGTATCCGAATTACCAGGGTTCTTGGTCATATTGTTGCTACGAGCAAGCCAGCTGTCTTCTCCCGCGCAAAAGCGGGTCATGAGTGTCGTGAGTGCTGCCATAGACTTCGGCTTTTCCTGTCCAAGGTGCCGGGCAAGCCACTCGTCACGGATATTGTGCTTGAAGGCTGCTAGGGCCTCAGCGTTCGTATAGTCGACTATTTGATTTTCCTTTGTTAGGACCCGTGTCCAGAATTGCCTGGCCGATTCCTCTGGCTGCTGAATTACGTGACTTAGGTCATCGGCGTCTGGGGGTCGCACATAAGTGCCCTGGAAATTGTCGAGGAATGCGGCTTCCAGGTCCTCCCAACAACTGATTGATCCTGTTGGCAAGCTGTTAAGCCAATGCCAAGCTGGTCCTTTAAGCTTGAGTGGGAGGTATTTGATGGCATGGAAATCATCACCGCGGGCCATGTGGATATGAAGGAGATAATCCTCGATCCATACCGCAGGATCTGTTGTGCCATCATATGATTCGATATTTACGGGTTTGAAACCCTCGGGGATTCAATGATCCATTATTTCGTCTGTGAAGCATAGTGGGTGTGCGGCGCCTCTGTACTGGGCTATATCACGACGTAGCTCCAATGAGCTTTGTCTACTGTGTTCGGCCCTGCCGAATTTGTGGCCGGCGTGACGGCTACCGTCTCGAGCCGTAGGGCTCCCACGCGATCCGTAGATCGATCTTGTTTGCCTTGCCTTGTCCTCCAACATATCTCGTAAGTCCGGCGCATATTCCCGTGCCTTGGTACGGGGTGCGGCTTGAGTGGAGGGCCGAGAGGCCTCTCTGTCGCGGCCATGAGGTGGCCGGTCGGCCGCATCAAGTGCTTCCTCCTCTAATCGGGGTAGCAACCTGCGCTTTGGGTAGCTCTTGGAGGGGCGTTCGAGTTTATGCTCTTCGGCCGCAAGGACTTCAGTCCATCTGTCGACTAGCAAATCTTGATCAGCTCTAAGCTGTTGCTGTTTTTTCTTGAGGCTTCTTGCCGTGGCCATAAGCCTGCGTTGAAAACGCTCTTGCTCGACGGGATCCTCTGGCACGGTGAATTCGTCGTCGTCGAGGCTTGCCTCATCTTCGGAGGGAGGCATATAATTATCGTCCTCGACCTCTCTGTCTGCCGCTCTCTCATGAGGGCTGGTTTCTCCATCCTCCTGTGCTAAATCTTGCTGGAGGGGGTTTTCTTCGGCACTTTCCGGAGTATTATTATCTCCCGTGCTGGAATCACCGTATTTGTTTTGGCAGGATTTTGAGCGGCGCCGCTGACGCCGGTGCTTAGGCTGTTTCTTGGAGGGGTCATCCTCCGCTGTTCCATCGCCATCTCCTTCTTTTGGGGTGTCCACCATGTATATGTCATATGACGAGGTGGCTTTCTAGGGCCTGATAGGCGCTGGTTCTTCATCGTCTCCTTCATCGGCGTCCATACCGTCGATGTCTTCGGAGTCGAAGTCGAGCATGTCGGTTAAGTCGTCGACAGTGGCTACAAAGTGGGTGGTGGGTGGGCTTTGAATTTCTTCATCGTTCGAATCCCAACCTTGCTGACCGTAGTCCGGCCAGGGCTCTCCTGATAAAGAGAGAGACTTCAGTGTCTTCATAATATCGCCGAAAGGCGAGTGCTGAAAGATGTCCGCGGCAGTAAACTCCATGATCGGCACCCAATCGGATTTGATCGGCAGGGGCGCGGAGGGTTCGGAGTCCGGAGAGGAGTCCGGCTCCTTGGAGTCACGAGTCTCGCAGAGTGCGGGGCTGGTGTTCGGCTCGATCGCCGTTGGGATCGCAGCCCCCGAGGCGGCGTCCAACCACCCATCCTCGATCGGCGCAGTTGGCTCCGAATTAAGGGTCGAAGCCGATGCGGGTGCGGCCTCCAGGGCAGTGTTCGGCGGCAGAGCTAGATCATGCTCGTCGTGACAGTGCGGTGCGCTCGGCAGTGGCTCGAATCCGTCGAAGATCAAGTCCCCGCGGATGTCAGCCGTGTATGTCGGATTTCGGGTTCCGGCAGACCCTTAAGGTTCAAACTCTGGGGTGCGCGCGAATATTACGCCTTCTACCTCACCGTCTCGCAAAGATCTAGACTACTGAATGAACTGCACAAGAGACACAAGGTTTATACTGGTTCGGGCCACCGTTGTGGTGTAATACCCTACTCCAGTGTGTGGTGAGTGGATTGCCTCTTGGGGCTGATGATGATGAACAATACAAGGAAGAACAGCCTCGCGAGGGTCTGCTCTTGGCTAGGGCAATGAACTTTTAGGAGGAGTTCAGTCGCCCTTTTCTCTCTTTCCCTCTCTCTCACCCACTGCCTTACTCTCACTCGCCGGCCCCCTTGTTATGTGGGTGGCTGGTCCTATTTATAGAGGCCCTGGTCCTCTTCCCAAATATCGAGCGGGAAGGGAGCCAACAATGGCGGGCTAATTTGAAGGGGGACAGCAAGTATCAGCTATCCTGACAAAAGCAGTCTTCGCCTGCGCAAAGCTCTGGTGATGACGCCGTCTTGGGCTCCACGGTGACCTCCATCTCGTAGTCCTCCTGGTCTTGGTCTCGTTGCACCGAAATGGCAACCTTTGCCTGATGCCTCGGTACTCCGCGGCTGCGCTTGCTCCCTTTGCACCAAAGAGGAAAGGAGGACGCTGCGCGGGCTGGCACCCGCCTGGCGCCCTGAGTCGTCATGGCTTGCGTCACGGGCACCTCACAAGGTACCCTGCCTTGATTTCTCCGTCTCCTCGTGAGCCAGCCTGATGAGGCCGCGCCTGAGGAAGTTCCGTGTCGTCTGCCCCACGAGGCTTGGCCCCTCGCGAGGGTCTTGAGTCTTGTGTTGATGAAGATGGGCCGTGCTGGGGCCCCTTTGAGCCACGCCGCAGGCCGTAGGCAGGCAAGTCTGGGGACCCCCGTTCCCAGAACGCCGACAGTAGCCCCCGGGCCCAAGGCGCGCCTGGACTTGGCCGTGCTGAGAGGCGAAAGGGCAAGGTTGAAGCGCCGCGGGCCCTAACAACCTGCGGCCTTGGGCGCCGCGTGGCGGTTGATTGGACGTGGGCGGCACTGTTCCCCCACGCCCCCTTATTCTGCGCCCTGCTAGGCGGACTTGTAGTTGTACACAGCCGCTCCCCTTCCTGTTGCTCGAGCGTCCCCTATTCTTCCTCCCTCCGAACGCCAGCTCCTGCCTCCAATCCAATCTCGAATCTTCCCCCTCCTCCCCATCGCCATGACTCCGACGAAAAAGGAGAGAGAGAAGAAACTCATGCCTCCGTCTTGTGCGCCGCCATCGGTGGCTCCCGCCGTCGGTCGGTCGACCATACTCAATCAGGAGTGTCTGGGCAAGGTTAGCTTGGCTCTGGCCACCATCTTCAATGAGTGCGGGAGGACGAAGGCTTGGCCCGCGTCCCACTTCTCCATCGACAGGATAGCCACCGAGGTCCCATATTTTACCGACGCCCTGTGGGTGGGTTTGGTTCCCCCCTTTTCTGATTTCTTCAATGTCGTGCTCTCCCATTATCAGATCCACATGATGCATCTAAGTCCTGAGTCCATCACCCTCCTTTCGGTCTTCGCCTTCGTTTGCGAAGCCATGGTGGGCATCCCTCCTTCGGTTGCCTTGCTGTGCCACTTCTTCTCGCTGCATCTTGTCGACCCTACCCAGTGCTGGGCGTGCGTGAGCTTCGCTGCCGAGCCTGAGACTGTGGCCTCTGGGATTGACTTCAAGCTCCCCCTGCCCGCGGTTGGGTTCCGCGAGCGGTGGCTGTATGTGGACGCGAGGGTGCCCAGCCCCCTGCTATCGGAGCCGACATCGCCTGTTGTCCCCAATTCGGGTTGGGGCCAGGAGACGCTCGAGAGCCCTCGGCTCATCTTCGTCTGGAGCCGCTTCGCGCTCCTGAGGAAGCTCGGTGTGACAGCGCCCAAGGTGGTGAAGGAGTTTCTGTTATGCCGTGTTGCTCCCCTTCAACGCCACTCTTGCCGGATGTGGGCCTTCCGTGGGCGCGAGGATAGCATGAGGCTCCAAGAAGAGGACCTGGCTCCTGAGGTGCTGAAGTCGGCGCTCTTGACCTTGGCCAGGGACCCCAACCCCAGCAGCGTCCGGCAGGGAGGGGCCTTGCTGTATCTCTGCCAGAGCAGGGTCGACTTCGTGAAGCAGATGCCCGTCTTTGATGAGTGGGTGCTGCGCCCCGCCGGCCTCCAGGGACCTCGTGAGAATCCAGTGGTGGTGACTGCCCTTCCAATCGGCCAAGGTGACTCATCCTCAAGTGGCGGAGCAGGGAGGCAGGAGGCGCCGGAGGCCGAGGGGGCTCCTGATGAGGTGACAGCGCCGGGTGATGCTCCCGAGGGGACAGCTCCTGGAACCCGTGCCGCTGAGGCTAAGGGTGGCAAGCAGCCGCTCCCAGCGCCCAGGGCTGAGGCCTCGGAGGCCCCAGCCGCGTCTTCTGGCGAGGTGATGGGTGGCACGCGCCAGGCAGGCGCCCCTGATGCGGATCGCTCCGATGCTCCATCTTCGTCGCAGGTTGATCCTTGCGCTCTTCTCTTGGGCCGCTTCCGCGTGGACTTTGAGGCCCTCCGGAGGAAAAGGGAGGCCCTGGGTGATGACTTCCCTTGTCGCGTGCTGAAGCGCAGGAAGTACTTCGCCACTGACGAGCAAGTCTTCTCCCTTCCTGGCTTCTGATCCTCTTGTTGCTTTCACTGATCCTTGCTCCGCAGGCCCCTTCCGGCCGAGCTCGCGGAAGTAGCTGAGGTGCCGCCTCCTTTGGCTCCGCCCCCTCTACCGTCCTCAAGTGCTCCGAGCAGCTCTGCCCTTGTGGTGAGGGCGATTGAAGGGGTGGACCATCCCGAGGTGCACCGCGGCCCTTCATTCCCCCCGATTTTCCTTCGCGGGCCCTCTCGGGGCATAGCCAGCCTGCCGTGGGCTTCTCGTCTGGTCGTGGACTGCGACTGGTTGAGGCGCCCCCTGCGCCCTTCATTTGGAGATGGGCTGGCTCCAGGCTGGCTTCTGGTGCGGGGCGCCCGGCCGTCGCGAGGGTGCCAACCCCCAGCCCCCTGCCCGGAGGGGGGACGATGATTCGTGGCCCCCGGCGCTTGCTTGGGGCAGATGATGGTGTGGAAGACGTGCTTGAGCGCGCCCGGGAGCGCCGCGCTCGCCGCCAAGGGTTCCTTCGAAGGGCGACTGACGCGGTGAACCTGCTTGGGGAGGAGCTTGCTGATGAAGACGCGCGCCTGGAGGCCGAGGGCCTGCGCCTGGCTGCAGGGAGGCGCGAGCTGGATGCCGCCATCGCCCTCGCGCGCCGTCATCGTGATCTTGATGATGAAGAGGCAAAGGCGTCGCTAGAGGCTTCTCGGGTGGCCCGATCCCGGGCTACCGAGGAGGCCCGGGGAGCTGACCGACGGCGAGAGGCGGCGGAGGAGCGGACTCGGGAGCTCCTGGCCCGGTGCCACTCACTGGAGGAGCAAGTGGAGCTGCGCGAGTTGGCCCTTGCATCGATGAGGGTGGCCTCCGGCGACCCAGCTGAGCTCCAGAAGCATGAGGAAGCGTTGACGCTGGAGGCCGCCGAACGCACCCGCGAGTACGAGCGGCTGGAAACGAGGGAGCGCTTGGTGACGCAGGCGGAGGACGATGTCGCCGCACGGGAAGCTCGTGTCCTGGAGGAGGTCGGACGCCGGGTGGCGATGGCGCGCCAAGACCTCGAGCGCGAGTTCGAGGGGAGGCTGGAGTTGATCCGGGCCGAAGCTGAAGGGAGGACCGCAGCCTTGAGGGCCAAGCGGGAGGAGGCGACGCGGCTGGCCGATGCTTCTCGGGCCGCCCTTGAGGCAGCGCAAGGGGAGTTAGCCGCCTCCCAGGCCGAGATGCTCCGTCTTCGCCAGCGAGTGGAGGAAGCTGAGGGCGTCGCGCGCCAGAACGCGGATGAGATATGTCAGCGGCAGGTCCTGGAGCACATGCACGGCCCCATGCTCGCCATGCTCCGGGAGAGAGCTAGCACAGCCTTAGGCAACATCTGTGAGGCGGCTGTTGGCGAGCCGCACATAGTCAACTATGCTGGCAACCTTCAGTTCTTCACCGTCGTGGTGACGCAGCTGGAGGCGCGGTCGGCCAGGGCCGACAGGTTGGTGGAAGAGAGGAGCCGCGCCCTGCTCAGGCGCGCCTTTTCCCGTGTCTTCAACCATCTCCTGAACATGGATTCCCACTTCGATTTTGACGCCGTCATCGCCCCAGTTCCCCAGGTCGTCCGAGGTGACCTGGCGCACTGGGTGGAAGACAACGTGGACGCCCTTGTCAGGGCCTTCGCTTCGGACGACGACGACAACGTGATCGTGGCTGCTGACGAGGGCGGTGCGGTGAACGGCCCTGACGCCGCTGGTGGTGACGCGGACAACGATGGCGAGTTCGGCGACGCCAGCGGCGGCTCGGGAGGTGCTTCCGAGGATGCATTGGGGGATTGGTCCGACTGAGTGTGTATCTCTCCTGTCTTTTTTACCCTGCATGAATAGAATTCAGGTTTTTGACTTGATGGCTGTGAGAGCATTTTGGGAGGGGAAGCCCCTCATGTAAAACCTGTGTTCATCGTATTAGTAGTTGTCATATTGCACGAGCGCCCGCGCCTGGTGGTTGGCTGGTTTACCTTTGTTTCGCGCAAGCCCTGAAGCAGCCTGTGGGAGGGCGTGACGTCTTGGGTGTTCTTTAGTTGAATCCGTAGGATATGAGAGTGTCCCCGGCAGGGAGCTTCACAGGCGTTGGCCTTCTTCACAGGCTCCGGGCCTTTTCCAAAATGCGACAGCTTCACAGGCACTCGCCTTGCTTCACAGGCTATGGGCCTTTTCCAAAATGCGATAGCTTCACAGGCACTCGCCTTGCTTCACAGGCTCTAGGCCTTTTCCAAAATGCGATAGCTTCACAAGCACTCGCCTTGCTTCACAGGCTCTGGGCCTTTTCCAAAATGCGATAGCTTCATAGGCACTCGCCTTCTTCACAGGCTCTGGGCCTTTTCCTGAGCGCGACAGCTTCACAGGCATTTGCCTTGTTCACAGGCTCTGGGCCTTTTCCCAATAGGACAACCTCCGCAGACACCCGAAAATCCTCCCGAGAGGGAGCAACAGCGGCAGTTTGGGTTGCGCACGAGCCAGGCCTGACCTGACTCGCGAGGGGCTCGTGAGGGGAGGCAGCTGTGGCGAAGCGGTAACCAGAACGCGAGAAATGGCTTGAACGAGAATAAGCACCCCTTCCCCGAACACACGCAAATCTCAAATTCGAATCCAGCTTAAGTCCAGCGGGGGAAAAGATACAGCCAAAGGGAAAGGCAATGAAAGCAGACAAAAAGGCCGCGTCCGGCACCTAATCTAGTCTTGGACGTCTTCTCACCAGCGCGGAGCTAAGTGCTGTCCACTGGGCGTGGGAGGGAGCCCCAGGGCCTGAGGCCGGCACCCCTGAGACTCCGGGGCGTGTACAGCCCCACTCATTATTACGTGAGAGTGTCATCGAGCGGCGAGCTTCACAGGCACCGGGCCTTCTTCACAGGTACTGGCCTTGCTTCATATCGCCAGATGAGGGCCCCGCCTTGCGCCACACTCTAGTGCCATCAGCAACGACCGGAACCCAGGACGCCGCCCGATGGGGTAGAGCGGTCGCCAGCGGTTCCCCCGACGACCACGGGTCCTCCGCCAGGGGCAGGCCCTGAGGCACCTCCCCAGCAGAGGGCCTACCTCCTGAGAACACCTTGCTCCGAACGCTGCGGTGGTGATGTCGGATCTCGACCCCTCTCCTGCGGCCCCCTGCGCCCTCCTCCCGAGGGGTAGGAGACTGTGGGAGCGGGGAAGCTGCTTGCTGCGGTGACCTGCACCTCCTACGATCCATGGTTAGCGTATACCTGCTCCTGAAGAATTAGCGGTGCCCGATAATCGTTGCCTCCAGCGTGGCCAGTGGGACCGTTCCGGGGCTCCTGGAAAGGCTCGGCTTCTAGTGCCTCGTCCCCCCAGCTTGGGCTGAGGAGCGAGCCTTGTTCGTTCTCGTGAGGGTGTCCTTGGTCCATCATGAGGGGCACGTATTCCTCCGGCGCCATCATCCCGAATGCCACACCGTAATGCCCCGCATGCCACGCGGTCCCGCCTGTCACGCCCACTACGGGGTGGCAGCGCGGCCGCCCACTGGGGTCGCGGGTCGCGTTGAGTCCTTCTTCTTCGCGGGCCGGGGGTGGGGGCAGCGCCGCCGCCGGTCCGGTGCTGACAGCTTCGCTGACATCGGAGTAGCCTTGGAGCCCGCGGGCACGCGCGGAGCCCCCGCGTGGGTCGCCCTGGGCTTGAGATGGGAGCTGGGTGGAGAAGGGGTGAGCCCCCGAGGCGGCGAAGCCCAGGAGCTCCGCCACTCGCTCCAGCAGCACGTCGTGGCCACCCTCCAGCAGTCTGCACTGCAGCAGCTCACGGGCCACCGTGAGCGCGGCCCTCGAGTTCGCCTGCTCCCGGCGGGTGTACGACGTCGTGGTCGCGGCGTGATTGGAGGCCCTTGCTGCCGACCGTGCCTGCCGCGGTGTAAGAGTTGTCGAAGTCTGTCTGCGTCGCCCGCGGCCCGCAGCGCCCTGCAGACCGCGAGCTGCCTGGGGCACGGGGTCGCCTGAGGCGAGCGGTTCTGCGCGGGCGGGCCACGCAGCCCATGGGTCGGGGTTGCCCTCCTGGTCGCCGGGCATGGTGATGACGACGCGACGGGGCACGGAGCGGTGGAAGACGAATTCCGGCGCACCCCTACCTGGCGCGCCAAATGTCGGATTTCGGGTTCCGGCAGACCCTTAAGGTTCGAACTCTGGGGTGCGCGCGAAGATTACGCCTTCTACCTCACCGTCTCGCAAAGATCTAGACTATTGAATGAACTGCACAAGAGACACAAGGTTTATACTGGTTCGGGCCACTGTTGTGGTGTAATACCCTACTCCAGTGTGTGGTGGGTGGATTGCCTCTTGGGGCTGATGATGATGAACAATACAAGGAAGAACAGCCTCGCAAGGGTCTGCTCTTGGCTGGGGCGATGAACTGTTAGGAGGAGTTCAGTCGCCCTTTTCTCTCTTTCTCACTCTCTCACCCACTGCCTTACTCTCACTCGCCGGCCCCCTTGTTATGTGGGTGGCTGGTCCTATTTATAGAGGCCCTCGTCCTCTTCCCAAATATCGAGCGGGAAGGGAGCCAACAATGGCGGGCTAATTTGAAGGGGGACAGCAAGTATCAGCTATCCTGACAAAAGCAGTCTTCGCCTGCGCAAAGCTCTGGTGATGACGCCGTCTTGGGCTCCATGGTGACCTCCGTCTCGTAGTCCTCCTGGTCTTGGTCTCGTTGCACCGAAATGGCAACCTTTGCCTGATGCCTCAGTACTCCGCGGCTGCGCTTGCTCCCTTTGCACCAAAGAGGAAAGGAGGACGCTGCGCGGGCTGGCACCCGCATGGCGCCCTGAGTCGTCATGGCTTGCGTCATGGGCACCTCGCGAGGTACCCCGCCTTGATTTCTCCATCTCCTCGCAAGCCAGCCTGATGAGGCCGCGCCTGAGGAAGTTCCGCATCGTCCGCCCCACGAGGCTTGGCCCCTCGCGAGGGTCTTGAGTCTTGTGTTGCTGAAGATGGGTCGTGTTGGGCCCCCTTTGAGCCACGCTGCAGGCCGCAGGCAGGCAAGTCTGGGGACCCCCGTTCCCAGAACGCCGACAGTGTAGTTTAAACTTCCAAATCTGACCTGACGGCCAGGGGCATAGCTTTCGATCTACTCTAGATGGCCAAGTGAATTAGCCCACAGTGCGAAGCCGCCGAAGACGAAGATCTGTCCGGGAAGGAAGGTCTCACCCTAGACTGCATCGCCATTGATGATCGTAGGAGCCATCAAGCCTGACGGCGACGACACAGAGGAACTCTCATTGGAAGCACCAATGTCGGTGTCAAAACCGGCGGATCTCGGGTAGGGGGTCCCGAACTGTGTGTCTAGGCCGGATGGTAACAGGAGGCAAGGGACACGAAGTTTTACCCAGGTTCGGGCCCTCTCGATGGAGGTAAAACCCTACGTCCTGCTTGATTAATATTGATGATATGGGTAGTACAAGAGTAGATCTACCACGAGATCGGAGAGGCTAAACCCTAGAAGCTAGCCTATGGTATGATTGTTGTTGTGTATGTTGTCCTACGGACTAAAACCCTCCGGTTTATATAGACACCGGAGAGGGTTAGGGTTACACAAAGTCGGTTACAATGGTAGGAGATCTGCATATCCGTATCGCCAAGCTTGCCTTCCACGCCAAGGAAAGTCCCTTCCGGACACGGGACGAAGTCTTCAATCTTGTATCTTCATAGTCCAGGAGTCCGGCTGAAGGTATAGTCCGGCCATCCAGACACCCCCCTAATCCAGGACTCCCTCAGCCGGCCTCCTCCTCCCTCCATCCTTTATATACGTGGCCAAGGGGCACCCCATAGACACACAAGTTGATCATTGATCTCTTAGCCGTGTGCGGTGCCCCCCTACACCATAATCCACCTCGTTCATATCGTCGTAGTGCTTAGGCAAAGCCCTGCGCTGGTAACTTCATCATCACCGTCATCACGTCGTTGTGCCGACGAAGCTCTCCCTCGACACCCTACTGGATCATGAGTTCGTGGGACGTCACCAAGTTGAACGTGTGCAGGTCGCGGAGGTGTCGTACGTTCGGTACTAGGATCGGTCGATCGTGATGACGTACGACTACATCAACCGCGTTGTCATAACGCTTCCGCTTTCGGTCTACGAGGGTACGTGGACAACACTCTCCCCTCTCATTGTTATGCATCACCATGATCTTGCATGTGGGTAGGATTTTTTTTTGAAATTACTGTGTTCCCCAACAATGGCATCCGATCCAGGTCTATGCGCAGATGTTATATGCACGAGTAGAACACAAAGGAGTTGTGGGCGTGGGTATATACATATTGCCTGCCGTCACTAGTTGATTCTTGATCCGGCGGTATTGTTGGATGAAGCGGCCCAGACCGACATTACGCGTACACTTACGCGAGACTGGTTCTACCAACGTGCTTCGCACACAGGTGGCTGGTGGGTGTCACTTTCTCCAACTTTAGTTGAATCAGATTCAATGAACAGGGTTGTTTTAGAAGATCAAAAAGCAATCCCTATACCGCGTTGTGGTTTTTGATGCGTAGGTAAGAACGGTTCTTGCTCAGCCCGTAGCAGCCACGTAAAACTTGCAACAACAAAGTAGAGGACGTCTAACTTGTTTTTGCAGGGCATGTTGTGATGTGATATGGTCAAGACGTGACGAGATATAAATTGTTGTATGAGATGATCATGTTTTGTTGAAGTTATCGGCAACTGGCAGGAGCCTTATGGTTGTCTCTTTATTGCATAAGATGCAAGCGCCATATAATTGCTTTACTTTATCGCTATGCGATAGCAATAGTTGCAAGAGCAATAGTTGGCGAGACAACCATGTGACGACACGTTGATAGATATCAAGATGATGGAGATCATGGTGTCATGCCGGTGACGATAGAGATCATGACGGTACTTTGGAGATGGAGATCAAAGGCGCAAGATGATCATGGCCATATCATGTCACATATTTTGATTGCATGTGATGTTTATCCTTTATGCATCTTATTTTGCTTAGTTCGGCGGTAGCATTATAAGATGATCTCTCACTAAATTTCAAGGTATAAGTGTTCTCCCTGAGTATGCACCATTGCGACAGTTCATCGTGCCGAGACACCACGTGATGATCGAGTGTGATAAGCTCTATGTTCACATACAATGGGTGCAAGCCAGTTTTTCACACGCGGAATACTCGGGTTAAACTTGACGAGCCTAGCATATGCAGATATGGCCTCGGAATATTGGAGACCAAAAGGTCGAGCGTGAATCATATAGTAGATATGATCAACATAGTGATGTTCACCATTGAAAACTACTCCATCTCATGTAATGATCGGACATGGTTTAGTTGATTTGGATCACGTGATCATTTAGATGACTAGTGGGATGTCTATCTAAGTGGGAGTTCTTAATTAATATGATTAATTGAACTTTAATTTATCATGAACTTAGTCCTGATAGTATTTGCATATCTATGTTGTAGATCAATTGCTCGCGTATAGCTTCCCCGTTTTATTTATGATATGTTCCTAGAGAAAACTATGTTGAAAGATGTTAGTAGCAATGATGCGGACTAGCTCTGTGATCTGAGGATTATCCTCATTGCTGCACATAAGAATTATGTAATGCATCGCTAGGTGACGGACCTTTTGCAGGAGCAGATGCAGACGTTATGAACGTTTGGTAAAGCTTGGTATGATGACTGCTTGATAGTTTAGTGCACCATGCTTTACGGCTTAGAACCGAGACTTCAAAAACGTTTTGAATGCCACGGAATATATAAGATGTTCTAAGAGTTGAAATTGGTATTTCATACTCATGCCCATGTCGAGAGGTATGAGACCTTTGACAAGTACTT
Organism: Triticum urartu; assembly: GCF_056163025.1. Classification (NCBI taxonomy): domain Eukaryota; kingdom Viridiplantae; phylum Streptophyta; class Magnoliopsida; order Poales; family Poaceae; genus Triticum; species Triticum urartu. The sequence goes on from NC_141876.1 coordinate 145,714,572, forward strand.
TGCCTACAAGATGGAGGAGAATAGCTCAACCAGTGAGCATGTGCTCAGATTGTCTAAGTACTAAAATCGTTTGAATCAAGTGGGAGTTAATCTTCCAGATAAAAAGGTGATTGACGGAGTTCTCTAGTCACTATCACCAAGTTACCGGAACTTCATGATGAACTATAATATGCAAGGGATGACGAAAACGATTCCTGAGCTCTTCGTGATGCTGAAATTGACGAAGGTAGAAATCGAGAAAAAGCATCAAATGTTGATGGTTGACAAAACCACTAGTTTCAAGTAAAAGGGCAAGGGAAAGAAAGGGAACTTCAAGAAGAATGGCAAGCAAGTTGCCACTCCCATGAAGAAGCCCAAAGCTACACCCAAGCCTAAAACTGAGTGCTTCTATTGCAAAGGAAATGGTCACTGGAAGTGGAACTGCCCTAGATACTTGGAGGATGAGAAGGATGGCATAGTGAACAAAGGTATATTTGATATACATGTTATTGATGTGTACTTTACTAGTGTTTATAGCAACCCCTAAGTATTTGATACTGGTTCAGTTGCTAAGAGTAGTAACTCGAAACAAGAGTTGCAAAGTAAACAGAGACTAGTTAAGGGCGAGGTGATGATGTGAGTTGGAAGTAATTCCAAGGTTGATAAGATCACCATCGCACACTACCTTTACCTTTAGGATTACTGTTGAGCCTAAAATAAATGTTATTTGGTGTTTGCATTGAGCATAAATATGATTGGATCATGTTTATTGCAATACGGTTATTCATTTAAGTCAAAGAATAATTGTTATTCTATTTACATGAATAAAACCTTCTATGGTCATACACTCAATATAAATGGTTATTGAATCTCGATCGTAGTGATACACATATTCATAATATTGAAGCCAAAAGATGCAATGTTAATAATGATAGTGCAACTTATATGTGGCACTGCCGTTTATGTCATATTGGTGTAAAGCGCATGAAGAAACTCCATACTGATGGACTTTTGGCATCACTTGATTATGAACCACTTGATGCTTGCGAACCATGACTCGTGGACAAGATGACTAAGACTCCGTTCTTCAGAACAATGGAGCGAGCAACAGACTTATTGGAAATAATACATACTGATGTGTGCGGTCCAATGAGTGTTGAGGCTCGCGGCGGGCATCGTTATTTTCTGACCTTCACAGACGATTTGAGCAGATATGGGTATATCTACTTGATGAAACATAAGTCTGAAACATTTGAAAAGTTCAAAGAATTTCAGAGTGAAGTGAAAAATCATCGTAACAAGAAAATAAAGTTTCTATGATCTGATTGCGGAAACAAATATTTGAGTTATGAGTTTGGTCTTCATTTGAAACAATGTGGAATAGTTTCGCAACTCACGCCACCTGGAACACCACAATGTAATGGTGTGTCCAAACGTCATAACCGTACTTTATTAGATATGGTGCAATCTATGATGTCTCTTACCGAATTACCACTATCATTTTGGGGTTATGCATTAGAGACAGCTGCATTCACGTTAAATAGGGCACCGTCTAAAAATCCGTTGAGATGACACCGTACGAACTGTGGTTTAGCAAGAAACCTAAGCTGTCATTTCTTAAAGTTCGGGGTTGTGAAAAAGTTTCAACTTAATAAAGCTAAAACCCAAATCAAAGAAGTGCGTCTTCATAGAATACCCAAAAGAAATTGTTGGGTACACCTTATATCACAGATCTGAAGGCGAGATCTTTGTTGCTAATAGTGGATCCTTTCTAGAGAAGGAGTTTCTCTCAAAAGAAGTGAGTGGGAGGAATGTTGAACTTGATGAGGTAATTGTACCTTCTCCTGAATTGGAAAGTAGTTCATCACAGAAATCAGTTCTTGTGATTCCTACACCAATTAGTGAGGAAGCTAATGATGATGATCATGAAACTTCAGATCAAGTTACTACCGAACCTCGTAGGTCAACCAGAGTATGGTCCGCACCAGAGTGGTACGGTAATCCTTTCTGGATGTCATGTTACTAGACCATGACGAACCTACGAACTATGAGGAAGCGATGATGAGCCCAGATTCCGCAAAGTGGCTTGAGGCCACGAAATCTGAGATGGGATCCATGTATTAGAACAAAGTGTGGACTTTGGTTGACTTGCCCAATGATCGGCAAGCCATTGAGAATAAATGGATCTTCAAGAGGAAGACAGACGCTGATAGTAGTATTACTATATACAAAGCTCGAATTATCACAAAAAGGTTTTCGACAAGTTCAAGATGTTGACTACGATGAGATTTTCTCACTCATAGCGATGCTTAAGTCCGTTTGAATCATGTTAGCAGTTGTCGCATTTTATGAAATCTGGCAAATGGATGTCAAAACTACATTCCTTAATGGATTTCTTAAAGAAGAGTTGTATATGATGCAACCAGAAGGTTTTGTCGATCCTAAAGGTGCTAACAAAGTGACCAAGCTCCAGCGATCCATCTATGGACTGGTGCAAGCATCTCGGAGTTGGAATATATGCTTTGATACAGTGATCAAAGAATATGGTTTTATACAGACTTGTGGTGAAGCCTGTATTTCCAAGAAAGTGAGTGGGAGCACTACAACATTTCTGATAAGTATATGTGAATGACATATTGTTGATCGAAAATAATGTAGAATTTTCTGGAAAGCATAAAGGAGTGTTTGAAAGGAGTTTTTCAAACGAAGACCTTGGTGAAGCTACATACATATTGAGCATCAAGATCTATAGAGATAGATCAAGATGCTTGATATATTTTCAATGAGTACATACCTTGACAAGATTTTGAAGTAGTTCAAAATGGAACAGTCAAAGGAGTTCTTGCATGTGTTGCAAGGTGTGAAGTTGAGTAAAGACTCAAAACCCGACCACAGCAGAAAATAGAAAGAGAATGAAAAGTCAGTCCCTATGCCTCAGTCATAGGTTCTATAAAGTATGCTATGTTGTGTACCAGATCTATTGTGTACCTCACCATAAGTTTGGCAAGAGGTTACAATAGTGATCTAGGAGTGGATCACTGGACATCGGTCAAAAATATCCTTAGTGGAATAAGGAAATGTTTCTCGGTTATGGAGGTGACAAAGAGTTCATCATAAAGAGTTACGTCGATGCAAGCTTTGACACCGATCTGGATGACTCTAAGTCTCGATCTAGATACATATTGAAAGTGGGAGCAATTAGGTAGAGTAGCTCCGTGCAAAGCCTTGTAGACATAGAAAATTTGCAAAATACATACGGCTCTGAACGTGGCAGACCCGTTGACTAAATTTCTCTCACAAGCAAAACATCATCACTCTTTGGGTGTTAATCACATAGAGATGTGAACTATATTATTGACTCTAGTAAACCCTTTGGGTGTTAGTCACATGGAGATGTGAACTAATCACATAAAGATGTGAACTATTGGTGTTAAAATCACATGACGATGTGAACTAGATTATTGACTCTAGTGCAAGTGGGATACTAAAGGAAATATGCCCTAGAGGCAATAATAAAGTTGTTATTTATTTTTCCTTATATCATGATGAATGTTTATTATTTATGCTAGAATTGTATTAACCGGAAACTTACTACATGTGTGAATACATAGACAAACAGAGTGTCACTAGTATGCCTCTATTTGACTAGCTCGTTGAATCAAAGACGATTAAGTTTCCTAGCTATAGACATGAGTTGTCATTTGATTAACGGGATCACATCATTAGAGAATGATGTTATTGACAAGACCTATTCGTTAGCTTAGCATTATGATCGTTATAGTTTCATTGCTACTGCTTTCTTCATGACTTATACATGTTCCTCAGACTATGAGATTATGCAACTCCCGAATACCAGAGGAACACCTTGTGTGCTATCAAACGTCACAACATAACTGGGTGATTATAAAGATGCTCTACAGGTGTCTCCGATGGTGTTTGTTGAGTTGGCATAGATCGAGATTAGGATTTGTCACTCCGTGTACCGGAGAGGTCTCTCTAGGCCCTCTCGGTAATGCACATCACTATAAGCCTTGTAAGCAATGTGACTAATGAGTTAGTTGCGGGATGATGCATTAGGGAACGAGTAAAGAGACTTGTCGTTAACAAGATTGAACTAGGTATGATGATATCGATGATCGAATCTCGAGCAAATAACATACCGATGACAAAGGGAACAACGTATGTTGTTATGCGGTTTGACCGATAAAGATCTTCGTAGAATATGTAGGAGCCAATATGAACATCCAGGTTCCGCTATTGGTTATTGACCGGAGATGAGTCTCGGTCATGTCTACATAGTTCTCGAACCCGTAGGGTCCGCACGCTTAACGTTCTATGACAATTTGTATTATGAGTTATGGGATTAGATGACCGAAGTTTGTTCGGAGTCCCGGATGAGATCGGGGACATGATGAGGAGTCTAGAAATGGTCGAGACGTAAAGATCGATATATTGGAAGGCTATATTCGGACATCGGAATGGTTCCGAGTGATTCGGGTATTTTTCGGAGTACCGGAGAGTTACAAGAATTCGTATTGGGCCTTAATGGGCCATACGGGAAAGGAGAGAAAGGCCTCATGGGTGGCCGCGCCCCTTCCCCATGGATGATCCGAATTGGACTAGGGAAAGGGGGCGCCCCCTTCCTTCCTTCTCCTTCTCCCTTCCCTTTTTCCTATTCCATGTGGGAGGTGGAATCCTACTTTGGGCACCCTATGAGGGCCGCCCCCCTCCTCCCTCCATCCTTTATATACGTGGCCAAGGGGCACCCCATAGACACACAAGTTGATCATTGATATCTTAGTCGTGTGCGGTGCCCTCCTCCACCATAATCCACCTCGGTCATATCGTCGTAGTGCTTAGGCGAAGCCCTGCGCCGGTAACTTCATCATGACTGTCATCATGCCATCGTGCCGACGAAGCTCTCCCTCGACACTCTACTGGATCGTGAGTTCGTGGAACGTCACCCAGTTGAATGTGTGCAGATCGCGGAGGCGTATGTTCGGTACTAGAATCGGTCGATTGTGAAGACGTACGTCTACATCAACCGCGTTGTCATAACGCTTCCGCTTTTGGTCTACGAGGGTACGTGGACAACACTCTCCCCTCTCATTGCTATGCATCACCATGATCTTGCGGGTGGGTAGGAATTTTTTTTGAAATTACTGTGTTCCCATGGTAATTTGAGAGTCTCTAAACAACATGGTAATTTGCGTAGGTTGTGAATTTAGTCCTAATATGATGGGCATGCAAGATGGATATAATAAAAACTTTCATATAAAGAGCATTGAATACTATGAGAAGTTTAATTCCTTATGATTGTTTTGAAATATAAGGATGGTGATATTAGAGTCATGCTAGTGAGTAATTGTGGATTGGTAGAAATACTTGTGTTAAAGTTTGTGATTCCCGTAGCATGCACGTATGGTGAACCGTTAATGTGATGAAGTCGGAGCATGATTTATTTTTTGATTGTCATCCTTTGTGTGGAGGTCGGGAGCGCGCGATGGTTAACTCCTACCAACCTCTCCCCTAGGAGCATGAGTCTAGTACTTTGTTTCAATGACTAATAGATTTTTGCAATAAGTATGTGAGTTCATATTACACCAATATAAATAAAGAATGTGTTCACAACAGTACCAAAAGTGGTGACTTATTTCATTATACTAACAGATCTCATGAGTTTTTCTTTTGAGTTTTGTGTTGTGAAGTTTTCAAGTTTTTGGGTAAAGATTTGATGGACTATGGAATAAGGAGTGGAAAGAGCCTAAGCTTGGGGATGCTCAAGGCACCGCAAGGTAATATTCAAGGACAACCAAGCATCTAAGCTTGGGGATGCCTGTAACATCCCAAATTTTCAATTTGGAATGTTATACATTAGGTCATCATTGCATATCATATTTTATTGCATTTTTTGGCTTGATCCTGGAAATTTTACGCAACTCAAGGACCCACGGAGAGAGTTGGGGATTTCGTTATTTTCATATTTGAGTTTTCTCGAAATTTGAAAAGAGGATCGTTTGCTTTTAATTATTTTCTCTTCGAATATTTTTTTTGTAAAAAAATAAAAGAGAGAGGATAAAATGACTTCCTCAAAATAAAGAAATATTGGAGATTTAATATGAAAATCAAATAAAAAACTTATTCGGAGTTTTATCGCTATTTTATTTGAATTAGGAAAAATATGCGTTTTTCAAAATTGCATTAGAGTCCCAAATAAATATTCACCTTGTCCGGTAGATTTTTAGAGGACGTGGAAAATTTATTTCAGGATTTTTGGAGTCTGTTTAGTATTTCTTTTATTTATTTTTCTATGCAGAATATTTTTTTTGAAAAAGCCAACCGACCTACGGGTCGTGCCCGAGCCGGATTCCTTCGGTCGCGGGGCTTTATAAGCCGCAGCCCGAGCTGCCCCGTGGCCCAAGTCGCCGCCGCCAGCCCACCCCGCCGAAACCCTAACCCTAGCCCCCCCGCCGCCGCGCGCTGCTGCTGTCGCTGCCGCCGCTCGCCGCCGCCCCCGTCACAACCGCCGCCGCCCGACCCCGCCGGAGGTAGCCGCCGCCGCCATCGGTTTTTTGCGAGAAAACCGACCGTTTTTTTTGTTTTTTAGATCAGTTTTTTTCGATTTAGTTATTTAGCGGACGTTCGTCCATACATTCGTTTTAACGAACGGTTTTCGCCCGTTAACCGCAGACAGCGAACGTTCGTTCGTTAGCCTGTTTGTCAGTTTTTCTTTTTCTCAGATTTTTCGTGATTATTTTTTATCGTGATTTCTGATCCGATTTTCATTTTAGTTTATCTTTTCGCTCGTTTATCGGAATCAGGCGATTCAAGCGCCTAGAGTTTCATCTCCAAGCCCTATTTCTGTTTAATCAACTTAAACACGTTTTTGCTACTGTAAAATTTGACTTTAGTCCAGATTAGTAAACGGATCTTGTTTCTTTCGCAGTTTGAGTTTCATTGCTTCGTTTGATTTGATTCTTTTTGCAAACCGGAGTTCTTAAGTTGAACTTTCTGGTTAGATCTTCTTATTTGAGTTTTACCCGTGCATCTTTGCTTGGTTGCTTATTGTATGCTTTTTTGATTGCGATAGAGTACCCGGAGTGTGAAGCGTGCTACTACGAGTCTCTAGGTTGCACGGATCATCAGCAAGGCAAGTAACACTTTGATCATACTTCTTTACTACCCAGTTTTATTGCATTAGGTCAATCCTCAAACAATTGCATGATTAGGATCTGATTAATATGTAGGTTTTGGGAAGTATATGAGGTAGTACCTATTGTCCTATTTATTACCAAACCTTTGGGAGTTACTTATACGTTGCTTATATTGCTATGCTATGCTCGTAGACGTGGTTTGGGTTTGAGTGTATTCATGACAGATGTGAGTATTTTAATTTATGGTTAACTTAAGGTGGCAACTTTAATACACATCTGGGTGGATTGAGGCACCCGGGGAACCCAGTGTTGCCTGTATTTTTGGAAATCCCAGGGTACCGTGTGATTCTCCTATGGACTGCCACCCAGGCTCAAAGGGATCATAAGATTATTCATGCTAGAAACTTCCGTGTGCAGCCACATGCCATTATGGGCTCTGGCATAGTTGAGTAAGTTGTGGGAAACCTTTCCATGATGGGCTAGCAGATGTAGGGGATTGTAGGTGTACCAGCCTATCTATCGGTTAAGGGGACCTCTTCAGAAAGACTGTGTCTCGGTCATCCGTTTCTCAAACATCATGTAGTGAGAGAAACCCAACGGAGGAGATCGAGTCTTGTGGGGAAAAGTGCACAAACCTCTGCAAAGTGTACAAACTAATCATGGTTAGCCGTGTCCCCGGTTATGGACATCTTGAGTATCTAGTTCTTGGATTATCATGTGGATCTCATCACTCTTAATATAATTTGATTGGGTTTAATGATGAAGCTTAATTGGGATTGAGTTGGGTGAACCTTCTCAATGTTCAACAACCACCATGATAGTTAAATAAAATTTATTCCTTTGTTGTAGGGAAAAATTGGCTTTCCGCAAAACATATTAACCATACAGCCTCCACCAGCCATATACATGTAGTGATAGCATTATTCTGTTCATTACTCTCTTGCGTTACCTTGCCAGCATATTCCATGTGTTGACCCATTTTCAGGCTGCAATGTTCATGTTGCAGACTTTTCAGACGACGAGTAAGGTGCCTTAGGTCGTGGTCTTTCACTCAGTGATGTCGCTGGAGTTGATGGACTCACTTTATCTTCCAAGCCTTCCGCTGTTATCGTATTAGATGGCATTAAGCCATATTTATTGTAATAAGTTCTCTTTTGAGACATTCGATGTAATAAGTGTGTGATTGCTACTCTGTTATAAATCCTCAAGCACTGTGCGTGTCAGCATTATCGATCCAGGGATGACACTAATGCACAGAGATCAGGCTGTTTGAGGTCCGGTCGCTACAATGCCCCGGATGGCATCACCTCTTTCGTCTTCGTTCCATCGGTAAATTTACTTGAGGCTATATTTTAATGCACCACATGATAGGTGTTTTGCTTGGAGCGTCTTGTATGATATGAGTCTTTGCTTTTTAGTTTGCCACAATCATCTTTGCTATACATACCTTTTGAGAGGGACACGCATGAATCATGAATTTATTAGAATACTTTATGTGCTTCACTTATATATTTTGTGCTAGGCAATTTTGCTCTAGTGCTTCACATATATCTTTTTAGAGCACGTCGGTGGCTTTATTTTATAGAAATTGTTGAACTCTCATGCTTCACTTATATTATTTTGAGAGTCTCTAAACAACATGCGTAGGTTGTGAATTTAGTCCTAATATGATGGGCATCCAAGATGGATATAATAAAAACTTTCATATAAAGAGCATTAAATACTATGAGAAGTTTGATTCCTTATGATTGTTTTGAGATATAAGGATGGTGATATTAGAGTCATGCTAGTGAGTAATTGTGGATTGGTAGAAATACTTGTGTTAAAGTTTGTGATTCTCATAGCATGCATGTATGGTTAACCGTTATGTGATGAAGTCGGAGCATGATTTATTTTTTGATTTTCATCCTTTGTGTGGAGGTCGGGAGCGCGCGATGGTTAACTCCTACCAACCTCTCCCCTAGGAGCATGAGTCTAGTTCTTTGTTTCAATGACTAATAGATTTTTGCAATAAGTATGTGAGTTCATATTACACCAATATAAATAAAGAATGAGTTCATGATACATCCATTTTGCATCAAGCTTTTATATCGATATTTATTGCATTATGGGCTGTTATTACACATTATGTCACAATACTTATGCCTATTCTCTCTTATTTTACAAGGTTTACATAAAGAGGGAGAATGCTGGTAGCTGGGATTTTGGGCTGGAAAAGGAGCAAATATTAGAGACCTATTCTGCACAGCACCAAAAGTCCTGAAACTTCACGGAAGTCATTTCCAGAATATATAATAAATAATGAGCGCAAGAAGTTCCAGAGGGGGCCACACCCTGCCCACGAGGGTGGGGGCGTGCCCTACCCCCTTGGGCGCGCCCCCCTGCCTCGTGGGTCCCCTGGTGGCCCTCCGATGCCCATCTTCTACTATATGGAGTATTTCGATGAGGAAAAATCATAAGCCAACTTTCGGGACGAGACTCCGCCGCCACGAGGCGGAACCAATCTAGGGCTCTGGCGGAGCTGTTCTGCCGAGGAAACTTCCCTTCGGGAGGGGGAAATCATCGCCATCGTCATCACCAACGATCCTCTCATCGAGAGGGGGTCAATCTCCATCAACATCTTCACCAGCACCATCTCCTCTCAAACCCTAGTTCATCTCTTGTATCCAATTCTTGTCTCCAAGTCCGGGATTGGTACCTGTGGGTTGCTAGTAGTGTTGATTACTCCTTGTAGTTGATGCTAGTTGGTTTACTTGGTGGAAGATCATATGTTCAGATCCTATATACATATTAATACCCCTCTGATTATGAACATGAATATGCTTTGTGAGTAGTTACGTTTGTTCCTGAGGACATGGGAGAAATCTTGCTATTAGTAGTCATGTGAATTTGGTATTCGTTCGATATTTTGATGAGATGTATGTTGTCTCTCCTCTAGTAGTGTTATGTGAACGTCGACTACATGACACTTCACCATTATTTGGGCCTAGATGAAGGCATTAAGAAGTAATGAGTAGATGATGGGTTGCTCGAGTGACAGAAGCTTAAACCCTAGTTTATGTGTTGCTTCGTAAGGGGCTGATTTGGATCCATATGTTTCATGCTATGGTTAGGTTTACCTTAATACTTTTGTTGTAGTTGCAAATTCTTGCAATAGAGGTTAATCATAAGTGGGATGCTTGTCCAAGTAAGGGCAGTACCCAAGCACCGGTCCACCCACATACCAAATTATCAAAGTACCGAACGCGAATCATATGAACGTGATGAAAACTAGCTTGACGATAATTCCCATGTGTCCTCAGGAGTGCTTTTCTCTATATAAGAATTTTTCCAGGCTTGTCCTTTGCTACAAAAAGGATTGGGCCACCTTGCTGCACTTTATTTACTTTTGTTACTTGTTGCTCGTTACAAATTATCTTATCACAAAACTATCTGTCACCTATAATTTCAGTGCTTGCAGAGAATACCTTGCTAAAAACCGCTTATCATTTCCTTCTGCTCCTCGTTGGGTTCAACACTCTTACTTATCGAAAGGACTACGATATATCCCCTATACTTGTGGGTCATCAGTTCACAACAGTACCAAAAGTGGTGACTTATTTCATTATACCAACGGATCTCTTGAGTTTTTCTTTTGAGTTTTGTGTTGTGAAGTTTTCAAGTTTTGGGTAAAGATTTGATGGATTATGGAATAAGGAGTGGAGAGAGCCAAAGCTTGGGGATGCCCAAGGCACCCAAGGTAATATTCAAGGACAACCAAGCATCTAAGCTTGGGGATGCCCCGGATGGCATCCCCTCTTTCGTCTTCGTTCCATCGGTAAATTTA